>NC_134317.1:23680708-23996227 GCF_964195595.1 Calonectris borealis
AGTCAAAAGATACGATGGACTCTGGCCAGGAGTTGAGATTGCGTCCACATCATTCAGCACGTCAAACTCTTTCTCTGAAAAAGGCATTTTGGACTATGTTGTCCAGAAGTCAGGCATTGTCAGGCATCCACAGGCCTTGTTTGAGAGCTCTGCAGCTCTCATTTTGAACATGTTTGTTTTAAATAAGAAAGTGAGTAAATTCCTATGCTTAGCAGCTGACTAGGCCCTCTGTTTGCCATGTATTTATTCATATGCCTAATTACATTCCAATGATTACTTCCTTTACAATTATTGGAAGCGCTCATATAATCAAGTTAGCATATGTCCATCTTCAAGAGTAGGGCTTAAATATCACTGCATTGTTCATTTCTCTTCCCAACTGTTCCCTCATTATTCAAGCTAAATAATATGAATGAGTAGAAAAAAATTAAGTTTTATAACAAGAATCACACTGGTTACTGGTTTATAGAGGAGGAAAAGGAACGCCGGGGGGGGGAGGAGGAGGGAAACTTAGCTGCTGATCCAAAAACCTATTTCCATGGTGCTGTCACTGCCAGTGTTTCATTCTTTCCAAATGTGCCTTTTCTGATTTTGATAAATGCAAATCTTGAAACAGGTTTTAGAAGAACAGGGTGGTTGTATTTTCCCTTTAAAGAAAAGAGATCCTATTTTTTTAGAAGTTCTAGAACTTCAGTTTTCAGGAAAATAAATTCTTTGCAGCATCTTGTGCAAAAAACCCCATGCTTTTTAAAGTACTTCCTGTTGCCTCTGTCCTAGCACATCTTTCTTGTTATTCCTTAGAAACGTATAAGCATCCTCTGTTTAGATCCACTTTTATTTCCACTAGTAGTTTGTGGAAAAATCTTCAGTTTTTCTACAGTTAAAAACTATATTTCTGAGCTACAGATTTTAAAATAAAGTTATTTTTATACCTTTGAACAACGAACTTCCATTCTGCAGAATGTATTTTTGAGTGCTATAAAGTTTAAAAGGGTTAAATATGCAGTGTGTGGAAAAGCAGTAAGTTGCAAGTAAGTGGAACTGTGCTGCTTAAAGTACAGATTCATTCTGTTGGATGCAGTTTCTGAATGTTATGGATTATGATGAAATGTTGTGTTGGATATTATGGATTAGAATGAGAAGTATGTTGACTAGGTAACAGCAGAGTGGAACTTCAACGGTTAAGTGCCATCTTTTTGGTGCAAGGGAAATACCTGCCTAGCCTTAGAAAAACCGTAGAGCCCTAGCTGCTTATGTAGAGATTAACAATCTGTGCTGAGAGCTCCCTTCTATTGTGGTGACAGAGGTCGATCCGTTGGAAGGTTATTGCTCAACCACCAGTCATCTACACAGTTCGTAAGTATGATAATATGGAATTGCCAAGAATTTTATAGCTGTGAATGTGCATTCATATAAATAACACCCGAGGTTATGTCTCTCTAATGAAGGCATGTGGAGACAAGGCACACAAATATTTAGGTGTTGGCTTACTGTAGTCATGCAGCTTCTTCAACACGAAAGAGACACATGTCTTTTCATACAATATTTTAGAAGTGCTTTTCTTCTGAAGTGCTATGTGGATAAGAAAAAACCAAGTAAGTGCACAGGGGTAGCCCAAGTTCTCATAATGAAATAGGAGATGAGAAGATGGTAGAGCTGAGCTATGAAAAATTATGGAGAATTCAGAAAATTGGTGCTGCTTGAAAAATGACTCTTTTTTACTGATGTCGTTGCTGGAAGGTGAGCAGGGGCCCAAGGGAATTAAAGAGATTTTAATGGATTCCTGCTTTCTAAGAAGATTTTGATGCTGCCAGTTGAATTGTAATGATGAGGCAGTTGCTATGAGCAACCTGCGTCAAAAGAGTAGGTGCATTTGGCATTATGTATACTAGGGAGACTTACAGCCTGGCTAATAATTTGGAGGGTGAGGGGAGGAGGAGATATTTGTAACCTTCTGAAGGGCAGACATGACTTCTGGGTTCATGATGCTTCTTCAGTTCCTGAGGTCACAACTTGATAAGACTGGGGATAAGGAACAGATAACAGCCTGCCATTTTTAGGCTCTGGTTTGACCATTACACATGTTCCAACAGCACATAAGTGCATAATTATGAGCATGGAAGTAAAGATTCTCTCTGTGTGTGTTCATCCTGTTTGCTCAGTGCATCATCAGTTGATTCAGAATTTTCTTAATTGTGAGTTTCATATAGGTTTACTGTTCTTGAGATTTGAAGGAGTGCATGTATGAAATTGCTAAACTCCCCCAAAATGGAGTTTTAACTGTCATTTATCATCATGGTACCAGAGGAATAAAGGCAAGCACATCTGAGAACAGTTTGAAATAGGGTGTTTGGGAGAATTATAGGAACTAAGCTGACTTCTAATCCAGGAACGTGATAGGAATTGTAATGAGAACAGTATTAGCGGGTACATGGAAAATATGGAGTTTGTGAAGGGACATCATGCCTCTTGGAATTCTTTCAATCAGGCAACAAGCCTGTAGATAAAAAGATGAGTCAGTTGTCACAACCTCCTTGGATTTTTCAAGTTGCTTTGAGCCCTTGAGAACTTAAACTGGTATGCAATAAAGAGAAGATCCTTTTGTAGATTAAGAGCTGGCTGAAGAAAAGGAAGAACATGGGAGGAATACATACGTTTCACAGAGAGAGATCCCAGAGGGATGAATGCCGTTTGCCATGTTTAAAGACCCAAGAAGGGATGTGAGTATTAGAGGCAGCAAACACTATCTCCCTATAAAATTATTTGCAGGTCAAAACTAAAGCTGGCTCTAAAGAAAAGTTTTGCTATATAAGTGACCGAGAAATAAAATGGCAAGACTAAGGTCTGTACTGTACAAAGCAATATGCTTGAACTAAGAAATGGACTCTGAATTAATTTATTCCATTCGGGATCTTGGTCTTCCTGTGGTAAGTTCGCTGTCATCTCAGTGTTTAGTAGCAGTCAAAAAGGGAATTAGACAATTAGGACTTACGAATGGAATACCATATGAAAGAGTGTATAATTATGCTATTGCATAAATCCATGTCTTTGCTGCATCTTGAATGTTGTGTGGTGTTCTGACAATTCTGTCTCAAAAGGCATATAGTGAAATGATAAAAGGGCAAAGAATGCCCAAAGTGTTTAGAAACGTATAATGATTTCTATTTGATATGTGAATTGGACAAGGAGTCTTCTGTGTGAAAACAGATGACTGAAGTGGGGTATGACAGAAGTTTATAAAATCATTAATAAGATGACTAAGGAATGTTCATTCACTTATGATCGTGTAATACAGTGGGCACACAGTGAAGTTACTGGGCAGGGGAGTTTGAAGCAGAAAGTCCCTTTTCACACAGTGCACAATTTAATTGCATATCTTGTTTCCACAGTTGCTGTAGAGGCCAATAATATAAATATAAATATAAATTAAATGATATAAATTAGAAACTGTCAATAAATATAGTGGTCTGACAAACAAAGTCCATAATCTGCAGGGTACCAGCAGGAAAGTCTAAGAGAAAGAGCAGCACTCTATTATACACTCTTTCAGCTGACTACTACTGACAACTGTTAGGCAGAATATTGAGATAGCTGAACTTTTCTCTGATTCAGTATGTCTGTTATTTCATAAAATTAAAATTGTAATTTTATAATTATAATTGTTGGGGAAGGACAGGAGTTGCAGTGGCTGAAACTCTGCCAGGGTCCTATTGAGACTTTTCCTCAGTATTGGTCTATTAAGAAAAGTGAGTATTTGCCCTGTCCCTTCAATAAATCACAGCTCTAACTTCAAACTGCACGGATTTCAAGATTTGGAGAAGGCCAGGAGTCCACCTGTGAGTCCCTAAAACATTGCAGCGCCTCCTGCATTGCACCACTGGAGCTGTGTTGCCAATGAAGGTATGTTGCTATTAATGAGACCTTCCCAGCTGTGGCTACCTCTTGAACGCCTCCACACTGGGAAAATCCCTGCAGAAGGTGATTTGTGGTAAAGGTAAAGCAGTCTCTCTGGTTATGGGGTTAATCAAGAAACCTTCTCTTAGTTTCTTCACAGGCCATGCCCCCTCTTTCTCAATGGATCCTGATCTTTGGGATAAAAATAAAGAATGGTGCAACTGAGATTGCTAACATCTTCCCTCTCTTGTGGATTGATTGTGGAGGATGTGTGTGGGCATATGTTCTAGTCTGATTTACTAATCATAGAAAAAAATCACACTGCAGCTTTGTTGAAACTTGTCTTGCAAGATACTAAAAGCTGCTGTTGACTTACTAATAATAATGAAAAAAGAAAGAAAGATCTGGCTAGGTATTAACCTCATGCTAACCAGAGTAAAACATTCCTTGTACTGAGAACTGAAAGTCTTGTATTTCGTGATGCCAGAATAATAAAGAGGCTTGATACTTAGATTTTTTTATTTTTATTTTTTCCCTGACTCAAGGTGCCTTTAAAGTAAAAAAATTTACAGATGTGGTTATCTTAAAGTATTTTGTCCAGGAGGCTCTTTGTTAGACTAAGTTTCTTTTTACCTTTTTCTTCCTCCCCTCCCCACCGCAAAGTGTCATTGCAAAAAATTTTTCTTCTATTGCTATTACAAACGATTAGGAAGAAATCAAATGCCTTTTCAAAGGAGTGTTGCGCTTGTTCTGCAACGGAGTCTTACTAGAGATGTTTATTTCTGTTGAATGTGTTCACATTCAGTTTTATGTCCTGCTGATACAATTCTTAGCTTATGCTGGTCTGACAAAATAATGCTTCCAGTCTTTGGGTATTTCTGCTCCATTACCTCGATGTTACTATATCACTATATTATTATGATGATATTGCAAACAGCTCTCCAGCAACTATTCCATAATGCCACTGACATAGCCCAGTCTGGTTACATTTTGGAGCTCTGGAGCTCTGCGTCACAATGTTTGGACTTCTGGCTTTTATAGTGTTTGAAAATGCTTCTCTTGCAAGTGTCCTTCTTTCTGCAGGAATAAAGATTATTCAGATGTTCCAGAAAGGACGAGGAAGTGTTGGATAAAGAAAAATGTCAGGAAATGCAGCAAGAGCTGTGGCAGCCTTGTCAGAGCTGCTGTTTCTCTGCAGAGCGCAGCCCCATGCTGCCTGGGGCACACCAGCAACATTCAGCTGACAGTGTGTTCCCATGCCCCTTAGGAAAAGGCACCTTTGGCCAGCAAAGCGAAGAAAAGCTTCCGAGGGATTCCCAGAAGGCAGGTCTGTGGTAGGGTGGAGATACTTAACATACCTTCATGACCTAGCTTGAGGTACTGGAATGCAGGCTCACTGTGGCATCTGTAAAGAGATATATATATTGCCATGGTCGGACTGTTTTTAGGTCCCCAGGTTATTTCAATACATTGTGTGATGTTATCCACAAAAGATGAAAGAACTCGGGTACTTTACACATCAAGTGTGTGTTAAAATAACTCTCCCAGTGGACTGTGGCTGCTTTCTTTTCTCCTTTGTACCTCAAACAGCAACAGACTGTATGTATGCAGATAGGGAGCAGATCACTGTAGTTGAAAGATCACCTTATGATTGTGTACGTGCAGCAAGAATTACAAAATAACAGAATGAATACACTAAACTATGCAGCATTCCCTATCATAAACTTTAGCAGAAAGCTGCTGTTCAAACTGAAGTAAATCACAAATGTCTTCTATTACAGTGAAAACAAAATTGGAATAAGGCTATGCACCCAGCAATATTAAGCATGTACAACAAATTTATTGAGAAGTAGTAGAACTGCGGCTAAGCAATGTGGCAATTTGATATTAAGACTACATAATGCTATAGGACTATTGTTTCAAACGTACTTCAAATTTTATTATCTACAATAGAGTATTTTTATGTCCTACTTCACCACAATGTTTTGGCTTCTAGGTAGGGCCAGTCTGTTACCTACACATCTAGGGAAGCCTTCTTAATTGGCTTAAATATGAATTCCTGTGCTTTATCCATACTTGCGCTTCCGCATGCAGGCTATGGTTAATGGTTATGCATATCTGCAAATTGACTACCTCCTGTAATAGCTTCTTTTTCTGACACCAAACAGATTGTTGAGTGATGCAAACTTTCCCCATAAGATTGATACCCTGATTCTTCCCTCTCAAAGCAGCTGTCATTTTGGCATCCTGAGGCTGAAATAAACTTGGCGTGCAGCCTCAGAAACACAGGATCCGAAGGGCTTGCGGTCACTGCTGATGGGCACAGGCTTGTACTATGACCTGATCCCACTGCGTGGTGATTGCCCTGCCATGTGCAGTTGGTCAGCAAGTGCTTGTAACATCTGTTGATTGTTGTTTATTGTCTGCAGAACACTTATCTGCTCAGATTTCTTTTCTAGCTGCTGCACACCTGGTGGATCTGGTAGTTGTATTTCCACAAATAAAGACAAATCAGTTCCTTCTCCCAACAATGGTCAGTCGGCTCCAGGGGTGACAGTAAAGGGATTGAAAACTGGCATGTTGAAGGCTGGAGTGGAACAGAGAGAACTCCTGGAGTCTTTAAATATTATGTGAAAATGAAGTGATGAAGTGGAACAGAAGGAATTTTTTGACACTGAACACTTATTCTCTGATAAGTACAGCTGCAACCCACACTGTGCTGCAAAAATTCCCAGATACGGAGAGTCAGAAATGTCATGAGGGACATTAGTGCTTACCTACAATGAAGCGTGCTTTTTACTAACACAGCGTGTTACTCAAAGGATGGGGACTGTCAGCCAAATGATAGCTGTGCAGAAGTGAACTTGTGAATTTTCAGGTTTAGACAGGGCTTTCATAACAAGGCAGAGGAGGAGGGAGAATCCAGAAACCAGATCTGGCTGTGGGTTCCGCTGCAGCTTTCCTTTGTGATACTGGGGCACTCTCTTGCCTTTAAGTAGACCATCAACCTTTTCCACTTGGAAACGGAGATTATAATACTGCTATACCTCACAGGGGAAGAATGAAAATGCTTTGAGATAGTTAGTCCTTTATGTTCTGCATGGAAAACACATAATTACTGTAGAATAACTGCAGTTTATTTGATTAATGTTAAGAACAGATCCACAGTAAAACAGGTCAGTGTACCTTTATTTGCACTCAAGAAGCAAATAATCATGCCTTGATCTAACTGCCAGTTAGGTTGCTGAATTGCTTAAAAGTGGACCTTGATCCTTGGAGATGCTGATTGACTTTAGAAAAAGTTGAGTAATAGGAACTGATGCATGCATTTCACTCAATGTGGTCAGAAATTCACAGAAGTTTACTTGCTTGTGTGCTGAAAAACATACTGTTTCTCTGATATGTACTAAAAACACATACCCACAAGTAAAGAAAGCAATATATTTGTGCCATGCAAGAAATGATAGGAAAGGTACAGCCCTAGTGAAAACTGAGAACACCTCTCCTTGACTGTATCATCTTACCTTCCTCAGTTGTTCGTGTTCCCAGATGTATGGAATAAGCTCAGATAGGTTTGGGGTGTTCTCTTTGAGACTGCTGGCATGAGAGACACGTAAATAAACAAAGCAGAGAACTCCCACCACACCCATACAGGGACTGTTAATTACAGTTGAAGAAAATATATGTAATTGTTATAATGTGTATTTTAGAATAGTTCCTCTTATCACATAGGATAAGACTGGGCTTGTTTAAATGTGAATACCATACGAAAGTTCAAAACCTGATTTTTAGAACCCTCAGAAAATTTCTCGTGACAGAATTAATCTGGAGAGAATGACCAAGCAAGTGATGGTCTGAAAATAAACATTAGACTAGTTACAGTGTATAGAAATATGGAAATGTGTTTGTGCCATAAATCTTTCACCAATTTATGATGTTATTGGAATAATTGTTTAAAACTTAGTGCCTTAAATCTTGATTGCCTACAAGGCACAAGTCATTTTGCCTTTTCCTAGGAAGAGCACTTGAAATTTAGATGTATAGAAAGTTGGGGAAAAAATAGTGAGAAAACTGAATACACAATGAATACAAAATTCAAAACTGCATTTGAAACCTTTCCAATACAATATAAAAATTTGCGCTTTCAGAATTAACGAATGACCTTTCCTTTCTTGCCCCAGATTTTAGTTGTTTGCAACAAATGAACAAAAGAACAAATCACTCGAAGTCACTGAAGCCAACACAGCAGCTTCCATAAAACCCTTTGCCAAACTGATTAGATTTGCAATTCACTCACTAAGCCTGCCTGGTCATGGCAGCATCATGCAATGAATCTTTTCATTGAATAAAACTGGAATTGCAGAGGAACTAATTTTTTTTGTATGAATACTTCTGTAGTGCTCGTTTAAACATGAAATTGTTCCTGATTAACTGATGTGTGAGCGGTTTTATTCTGGAATTAAAAAAAATCTTCTTCCTGTTAAGCTTAATGTAGTTGTTTAATAATTAAACAGAAGCAGTTAATTGGAAAATACTGCATATATAGACAATCCTCAGTCTTTTTCCTTTGGTGGATGTAAATGGTTAGTGGTTGGATAAAGAAATGGTGTTTTTAAAAATTCTTCCTTGGATAACAGATTTTCTTAATTTGTTGATTTTCTTAATATCTTAATTTGTTGGACTAAATGAGAAATTGGAAGTATCTGATAGTTTTTGCATGTAAAATAGCAGTACAGGTAGATTGGCGTGAAGGTAGAAGAATCCTTTGTTTCTGTATAATAACTTATGAAGCTCCAGAAACTAAAGGTTGCATTGCTCAGCAGGGAGCTTATCAGAACTACAGTGTGTCCTCAGCCTCCACATAACTGCTATTCATATCCAGGCAAAGCAGGGAGAGAGCACAACCTGATTTTCATTCAGACCGTAGCTCAAATCCTGAGCAGACTGGGCCTTTACAGACTTTATTTAAGATTTTTTTTTTACAGCCTTTGCATAATTAACATTTTCATCATTGTTAGTGAGCACGGCAGCAAGTGAGACTTAATATAACAAAAGATTGGGTTTGTTCATTATGGATTGATTTAAAAGACTAAGATTAATTGAAACTATATATTGTCCAGAAAAGAAATATTTTTAAATGGTGATCCAAATGAAATAAAAAAGATGGCTATGGTGCTACCTTGTCCAACTTATTCTTCAGAAATAAGAATGTTAATCTAAAGAGAAGAATGAATACATTTGTTAGATTTATTTTTATTTAAAAAAGAGAAGAGAAAAGACTTCTATTAGCAAAGAAGTAGTAAAGAAAGTAGAGGAAGCATTTTTCTGAGGCTGCTAGCTTTAGACCTTAACCAGAGAAGCAGCCTCTGCTGGTTTTGACTGCAGTGGTCTGAAAGCCATGTTTAAACATGCCTTGAACACAGGTCCTGTTGAATCAGTGGCAGACATGGTTTGATTGGCACATGTGAATGAGGTGGCTGTAGTACCAAAACTGTAAAATTGTTATAGACAGTGACTACCAAAAAACTTAAATCTATTTATTTAAAAAAAAAAAAAAAGTCAGATTTCTTTGCATGGTTCTTGTCAATCAGTGGAAACCTCTGTGCAAACTGACTGGGCTTTACCTCCTCCATGGAAGCCAAACAGCCAGCTGGCTGCCCTCACAGCTGGGTCTGATCCAGGACCTGATGGGAGAGCAGGTGTGACAAGTGTGGTAATGACCAAGCAGCTGCTTCCGCTAGTTTGCTGCGAGGGGAGTTGGGGGTCTCAGCTATGCTGTGTTGTTACAGTAAGCTAGATGGTGACCTAGAGACCAGATTCCTTAAGTGACTGTAATTCCTGGTCTTGTGCTTTGCAGACTCTGTCCTAGGGCCAGGTCCTGTGTCCAGCACCCAGTGCAGCTCTTGGAGGTAAGTGCTATCAAGATTGTGTGGAGTTGTGCTTTGGGTGATGGCCAAAGACTCTTTAGTCAGAGTCTGTGTGAGCTAGGAGAACAAAAGTGTTTTGTCCTGAACAATGATTATTTTTGGCTCTTGATGGAGTTAAAATGTGTCCCATGAAGGTTCATCTTGCTTCCTGAGTTCCTGGGGAGAATCTCCAGGGAGATCCTATGAATATCTTGCTTGTAAACCTTCTCTCTTCCTCCCCTGCTCCCTGCCAGCACCTACCCAAGAAATACCTTGCTTACTTTTTTAATCTCCTCTGCTAGCCTATGAGCAATTGTTGGCTGCTTTGGCCCAAATTGGCTGGAAGATGCACATATAGTCAGACATTGAGGGAGAGTTGGCTAGAATTGCCCAAAAGTTTGCATCTGGTATCGCATTATGTCTCTCTACCCTGGTGAACAATGGTACAAAACAAACAAGGTTGCATGTGCATGACAGTGTAGTAGATGAAGGAGCATGCATGGGACACTGTGCTACAGCTTTCACCCCTGGTGATGTAAGAGACGGGGATATATATGTCTGGCTGAGAGCGCCACAAAATGGGGCTGCAAAAGGGCCTGTGATGTGTATAATGATGTTTAAGCTTAGGCTGCCCTTACTGGGGGGAAATCTTACATATGTGTGGAATATGTAACTAGTGAATTAGAATACAGGCATACGTTCAAAATGACTGCAATTTCATGCCTTAGTTATCAGTAATTTTGAAGGAACATCCTTAATTCCTTCCACAGCAATCCAAACTATGGGTGTTTAGTTCCCATTTGTCACCAGCATTTCTCTGATCTCTGCCTAGCTACGCTCATAAAGTGCCTCCAAGTATGTTTACAAAGATGTTTACTCTCCAAACAGTTCAGGCTGGTTGTTCTGAAACTACTTAAGGAATGTACCTGACAACTTGGGTGGAAAAGTATTCTCTTGATGTAAAAGACTTAAAGGACTGCTATGTAACACTGGTCGCAGTGTTTGCCAAAATTCTGAGTCTGGACTGAAATATTTCTTTCAACTCATATTTTTATTTGTGTAGTACTTTGTGTATTATATAGAAACATTAAGTTAAAGCCATGACACTAAATGTTAAAAACTCAGACTTAAAGACTTCAAACCTGGAACATCATGTCAAATTCTAAACAATTTATCTACAGAGGTAAAATATTTTTACTTTGCAAGCCAGTAAAGAATAGCAGAATGATGTCTATAGTTGTTTTAGAGAAAAAGAAAAATTATAAGAACATAGCAACATCTTCATCTGGAACTGTAATTAATCTGATTTAAATATAGCAACAAGTAAAAAAGCTGCATCTTAGGAATCTTTCTGAAAAGATAGTAAAGAAAGAGAGATTGAGACATTCTTCATTCAGTTATAAATGATATAAATATGATGAGTGTCAGTTCTGTATAATTCAAAATACCAAGTGTGTAAATACATCTATTTTAATGATCTGGTTTCTAGATTGTTCAGAGCAAAACATTTTGCTTATGTGGTATTGAGCAGTTTGTCTTCCTTACCACTGTAAGCACCTTTATCTCCTGAGCTGCTGTTTGCTAGTCCTAACGTCATTGTTAACAGAGAACCAAGAACAGCTATAGAGGATATACTAGCAAAAATAGTCGGATAGCCTGGCTGCATAAAAATTAAACTGTTTATTGTAGCTGTTGAGATGCATCTGTTCAATAAATGTAAATAATTTGGAGAACATGCAGTTCTGAAAAGGGTATGTGTATTGCATTCAGGAGAAACCATCCCGAAGGTTGATCTAGGCTACTAACACTTAAAACTAGTTTATATTTCTGAACTGAAACAACTCTACAGCTTTAGAACTTGCACAGTGAACCAAATCTTTTTGGCCTGTATCATTTTTTCATCTGGAATTACATCAAGCCCTTTTTTTTTAATGAAATGGGAAGGGGATGTTTACATATTTTGGTTTTTCAGGACCATTTGATGTGTTGCATTAGAGCTGCACAGCTGAGTACCCACAAGTTGTATATTTCTTTGCGTAGTATGTTTTGTTCATATAAATGATAAAAGTTCAGAAATGTAAAGCATTGTGCCTTGCCTTCCTTCTAGGGAAAGCCTAAAATGTCTTGCCAAGCTCTAGCTTTTCCATCCCACCCCTTCTATTTTCCAGAAATTATTTTTTTTTCTTTGTAATTAACTACACGGTTGTATGGAGGAGGAGAGTCTTTCTGGCACTAAGGCTTGCTCAATATGTAGACACAGCAAGCGAACACCTTGTAGCCCTTTGGCCGAGTATCAACACACCGTTAATAAGCAGACAGCTTGAAAACTCGGCAATAGTAGAGTGTTTGTTACAAAGAGGAGAGACAGCTTTGATCTGGCCATTGCTGTTCTTAGAATCGCCCTGTTAGCATAGCAGAGTGCTCACGTTTAATTGGTCATCATACCTAATCTTGGTCCCCCTTTATACAGGGATGGTACAAAAGAGGAATTCCTGAAGTACGTGTTAGGTATAGATAACCCACAGCGTGTTTGTTTTGGAGGAAGAGCAAAGGAAGGAAACTGACATTTTTAAAAAACTTTTTTTTCTCTCCTCATCTGGAGCAAATGAAAATAGTTCAAAATTATGAGAGACCATCTAAGGTAACTCTAAGCTGTTTGTGTGCAGTTCTGCTCCACCCTGTATAAGGTCTATTTTTGTTGTTCCTGCTGTGGTCACTTGAGACAGTTTAATATAACTGTGTCTCGGAATGCTTGTTACTGCATCTGGAGATGAGAAAACTCTGTCTCCCCTCAGCAACCTCTGTGGATAACAACAAACAGGTACAACATGCCCAGGCAGGGCTGGTTGGAGGGAGGGAGGGAGAGGGAGAAGTCAGATGAACCTAACATGCCAGTATCATTTAGATGGCTCTGGATGAAAGTATTTCTGTGACTCCTTACACAAGTTATTGAATACAAGCATTACTTAAAAAGTAACTATAGTTACTGTAGGAGTATTATAAGCATGCAAGTTTAAATGGTCCTGCAGGGCAAACTGCTAAGACTTTGGTACAGACCTCAACGCTATTTTTACTGTGAAATACATGGATTGTAGTAAGCCTACTTACTTGTAATTAGTCTGGGACCCTTCCATCTTACAGTCCTTTAGTGAATCTGTAGGGCAGTGTTTATGCCAGTACAGTTTTCTGCCATGGCAGTGTCTGTGAAGTGATTGAACACTGCGTTAAGATTTTGAGTGAGTTGGGCATGAAGAGCAAGCAGGGAAGGACTCTATTAGCAATAAATATTTGGGAGCCTAATTTAACAAAATGTTTTGTTTCCACATTAGACGCACATTTCTGGTGCATTTTCTCCTCTCTTTTGATCAAGGGTGTTTTGGACTTGAGCCAAAGACTTGTCTATACATGGAGTTACGCTAGAATAATTACTCTGGAAAAAGTAGCCTGGATTAACTCCATGGGAGCGAAGTATTGTTCCAGAAGGAGTTATTTGGAGTATCAACATATTTGAGTGCTCTGTCTCAGTTGCACTTTTCTCACTTTTTCTGGAATCTCTTGTGTGAGAAGAGAAGCTTCTCTCTTTGTATCTTGGATATCGGTGGAAAAGAAGAACAGAGTATTGTCATGCTGCTTGGCACTCATGAGGTTTTAAAACCTTGCATCCACTTCCCTGAACAGGAGCACTAAACCAACACTGTTACAAACAGACCGAAACCTCTCTCTCTTGGGTGGATGAAGTGCGTTAAGGTATGCTTGCAAATGCCCTTTTGGAGTTACGGGTGAAAGCATGAGATAAAATGATCTGGGATCCAAACCCACATCTTGTTTTCAAACAATTAACAGGTAGGGGTAAGAAATTCTCAGATCTGTTCAGATAGGAGATGCTGGAGGAATGAGGTTTAAAGACAACTTGTATGTAGTCTTGAGTCTCTGTCCTCATGTGCTGTCTGAAGAGTCTGGGAAGCACAGATACATATGCACTGATTTTTTTTTTTTTTTTTTTTTTGTCTTTTTCTCATGGATGTGTTGTTTGGGGAATAGAGACTGAATATGAGAAGCACATGTATACTGGGGTCATGCTGTCCATAGCTCTGTATCGACCCTAGGGCATTTCAGAAAGGTGTTATTCACGTGGTCAGTACCTTGACGTGTCGCTGAGCATCACCCAGAGCGTAACAGCTCTTACGCTCCCCGTGCCCTGTGGGGTCTCTGTCCCTCCCACCGCCGGTGCCCGCGGGCTGCGGTCCTCACCTGCGGCCGCGACCCGCCCCCCGGCACGGCTTTATTTTCAGTTGTGAAGAGCAGACACCCGGGGTTGGGGGCGCGGAAGGCGGGGTCCGCCTGCGGGCCCCGGGAGGCAGCCGGCTGCCCGCGGGCGGGGCGGCGCCCTCGGCTGCCCTTCCCGGGGGGCAGGGGCCAGGCCCCGGGGGACATTTTGTGCTGTGCCGTGCCGTGCCCGCCGCCCCCGCGGCGGGGGCGCGGGGCTCCTTCGCGGGGAGCCGCCGCTCGAGGGCCGGGCAGCCCGCGGCGGCGGAGGGCGGGGCGGGGCGGGCTCCGTCACGGCGCGCGGAGCCGGCGGGGCACAACGGGCGCCCTCAGCGCGGGGAGCGGCGGCGGCTCGGCAGCTCGGCGGCAGGTTCCCGTGGCCGGCAGGAGCAGATGGCGGCCGCGCTCCTCTTCTACTTGCCCATCCTGCCGGGGCTGGCCGGCGCCTTCAACCTGGACGCGGACAACGTGATCAGCCGGCGCGGGGAGCCGGGCAGCCTCTTCGGCTTCTCCCTGGCCATGCATCGGCAGCTGCAGCCGCAGGAGAAACGGCTGTAAGTGCTCCCGCGCCCCGCCTGGCCCTGTCCCGGGCCGCCCGCGGGGACCCTCCTCCCTTCCACCACCGGGAAACTTCCCCTGGCGACGGGCTGGGGCCGCCAGCCCCCACCTGGTGGCCGGCCACCCGCTGGCGGCGGGGAGCGGAGCGGGGCCGGGCCGGGCGGCGGGGCGTCCCGCGGGGAGGCCCCCTCGGAGGGACGGGGCGGCACCTGCCGCGGCCCGCGGGGTGCTGCGGCGCCGCAGGCCGCCCGGAGGCAGCGTGCGCCCGGGCGGAGCGGCGGGGACGTGCCGGGGAGCGAGGTCCCGCCCCGCCCTCCCCGGTGGCCTGCGGGGAGCTGGGGCGAGAAAGGGGGAAGCGAGCAACAGCCCCCGCTGGGAAACCTTCCCGCCACAGCCGCGACAGCCGTCTTCTGCGCGGGCCCCCCCGGCGGTGTCCCGCGGCGGCGGCTGTGCCCGCGGAGCCCGGGCGGAGCGGGGTGCCGGGAAGCTGGAGCCCGGCGCGGGCTCCCGGGGCGGCGCCGACCTGCTCCGCTGGTGCTCCGGGGCTGCGGGTGCCTGTCCAGGCTCTCGGGTTTGTTCTCCCTGTGGTTACCCGGCCTCGGGTAACGCAGGCGCTGCTGTTCGAGACGGAACCTGCCCGGGCGTGCGGGTGGGAGGTGGTACAAGCAAGACGGGAAAAATAAATCGATGTTGGTGGCATATGGGTGAAAGCTAGGAACTTCTTTTGGGAAATTCAGAAAGCAAAGTAAGGCTCCTTTGTACATCTTCAGGATCCTTGCCTCTTTGTGACCATATCTGAGCAGTACCTGACCCCACCCTATCCAGTGGTGGTGGATGGAGTGTGTCTTGTATAAGGTATTGGTATTAAATAAATGTCCCTTCCCCAAATACTTAGTTTTAATTCAAGGAAGACAAGCCCATAACCCGTATAGAGTTAATGGGAGAAGGAAACTGGAAAGAAATCGTATCCTTCATAAAGTTAGCTGGTAAACATACTTAAAAGTCCTATGGGCCCATTTTGCTCATGCTTGCGTTCTGTGTGATTTTATAAAAATTACAGTGTGTAAAGGATGTAAATACCCATGTTCCATCTTCCGTCTAGTAGACAAAATGACCCATGGTATCCTGAAGAATGAAATACAAATCCGTGGGCTCCTTTTCAGAGGCCATTATCTTAATTCTTGACAGGATTACTCTTGCGTTGGTCTCATTTTCGTTCTATTAAGAAAGCAGTGCCTGAAGCTTGTTAGTTTCCCATTGTGTTGTTGGTACTGGTAGAATGAGTGTGTCAGAATATGCAGAGACAGAAAACCAATTGCTGAGAAGTCAGTAGAAACACAAGAGCGGTCACAGTATTCAAGCTAGTCTGTAATACTTGGCTGAAATGCTTCAGAGATTATTAGCATGAAAGTTCTGTATTGTACGTATAGTAAGTGCTTCCTCAGGCAATCCAAATCTGAGGACAGAGCAGAGCCAGATGCTATCTGCCTTGACATGGCTTTCTGAATCCAGGCTTTCATGAGAAGCAAGGGTCTCTATTGGAGACAAAACCAGACTAGAGAAACTGTGTTCTGTGGTGATGTGCACTTTTGAGTATGAGACATCTTGGCCATTTTAAAAATCTATTAATGAGTTTTAGCATAAATAATTTGAGTGCTACCCTGGGTAGCTGTTGGAATGAAACCAGTAGTACTCCTTGGAATGAAACCTTTTACATCAGATAGGCGTGTTACAGTCACTTTTAGCATAATTTTTATGTCTGTAAGAATAGTGGTGTGTGGCTGTAAGAGAACAAGACATTAAACATGCCAAACTGTAACTCTCTGTTATAGGGACAGAGGTGTGTTTAGCTCGCTTTGTGTAAGTTCTGTCTCATGAAACAAATGGGAGTTTTGGTGGGGAAACTTGAAGTGAAGCCTCCCATGTTAGGCTGCATATTTATATCAGATAAAAATGAGTGATGTTGAACAATTATATCGGAATGATAATACCGAACGATTTGTGTGGCCTGTTCCACGGAAACCATGTGAAGTTTCTAAATAGCTTGACTCTTTATAGGTGGAACAAACGGTGTCTGCTGTCCAATACTCAGTGAAGGTGGAAAGTTATGGGAATGGAGGTCGTACTGAGATCTACTGAGAAACAGATATGTCTAATGCCTGTATGCTGCCCATTATCTGTAACAGCAGAAATTTTAGTAGTTTGTTCTCAGGGGTGCAATACCTCTGCATTCCCAACTGCATTTTGGTCTGTCTCTTATCTCTACTGCAAAAGTGGTTTTATGTGCAGCTATCTCTTAGTCAGATAGAAGTATTTATTTTACCCCTTCTTCTCGAATGGGTGCTAACTTCAAAGCTCAGTTAAAATTTCAGTGTGAACACTGTTAAGTAGTTGCCAAAAATACACAAACCCCATTTCATCATTGAAACTTAGTTAAAAGTGACACTTGGGTTCTCATCTGGCAGGGACTACCATTCCAAAAAAACCTGCCAACCCGAGCACCCTCCTGCCCCTCCAATTTTACAAAATTAGAAATGGTTTGTAACAGACATGTGCAAGATCAGTCAATCCTTGGAAAGACAAGCAAATAAGGTGAAATACATGAATTCTATGCAAGGGTTGTTTTAGTCTGTGGCTTGGAGCAAGGCTTGGTAAAACAAACTAAATGATGTGTAATTTTCCTCTTGCCTCACTTAAGTGGTTCTTAAGTGAAATGGTTCCCTCTTCCTCACAACGGATAATTCAGTCTTAAACATTATGAAAATCCTCTGTAAAGATGAGGGTGGAGAATGTCTATGAAGTGTGATAAATAAAGGTACAGCTGAAATAGCCTTTAATTAAACATGTTATTTGCTTTTGATCACCTTTTTTCTTAGTCACAGGATATGATGGATTACATTTTAGCTTTGAATGACAATCTTTTCATTTATTAGTGTTAGCTACTAATGCCATGTTTGCTAATGAGGAATTATGTAACTCCCAACAGTATGGGTAGATTACTCTTCAAGAACTGCTTTGACTTTAGTTGTAAATGGTACTGAGTATAAGGCTATGGACTAGTAACAAGATTTCGTTTTTCTTTGTGAATATCTTTGGGTGAGAAAAGTTGGAAAATTTGTCAGCTGGAGAGGAGAAAAACTTTATTAATTCACAGTGACTGAAAGTGGACTGCTAATGGCATGAGGGTGTGAAAGACAGCTGAACGCAATCTTAATGTGCATCAGGGGAGCATTAATGTTGGAGGTAGTAAGGGCAGCCTGCCTGGATTTCTGTGTACAGTTCTGGTTCATTATCAAGCACAGTGAATCAGGTAGCAGAAAAGGCTAATGGAGCTCTAAGAGAGCCGGGCTTGTTGCCCTGTATAAGATTGTTCTGTTTTTAATCTATCAATATGATGAAAATAAGGGAGTTCTGGTTCTGCGAGGGAGTGGTGGCATAACAGCAATGCATTTCATCTGCAAACTGGAAGAAGGTTTGTAACTTGGAGGGACCCGACACTCGGGGGACAGCATAGCTATAGGAGTAATGTGGTTAAAATTTAAGTAGTTCTGTGATGGAGAATGCAAGTGTATCTAGCATCTATAAATGGGGACTACACTCGCTATATATTAGCTACTATGTATTATAAGTATGTTACTATTATAATAAATATATTATTACTAGTGACTCACTGTATATAGTGAGTATAGTTACGTGTAATTTTATGTATATAGAATATATGTGAATGATATATACATAGACATACTCCATGTAAGATGTCCAGCAGGTCTGTTCCAGTCCTTTTTTGTTGTAATTCATAATGATTTAAGCAAATATTGGAACACAAGCCCCAAGAATACCTAAATTTGTGTATAACTTTAATTGCAAGTAATTCTGATATTATTTTCAGTAGAGGTATGGAGCTGAATTCACGTAGGCTTCTTGTTATCGTTTAAGGCAAAAAAGGATGAGATTGTAGTAATCAACATTCAAAATCTTCTCATCAGCTGAAAAGCTGTGTGGCTGAAAGCTGTGGATAAGCACTTTATGTCAAGACTGCACTGACCATTAGCAGCCATAAAGTCCTAAAAATTGCAGTATCTTACTGAAATTTTTACTTGTGACAGGTTTTGCTGATACTGCATCTCTCTACTGTGAGCTGTTAAATCAATACGTAACAAAGTTGCCTTTGGTCAGCAGGGCTGCTGACATGGCTGTACTGCTGCAGTGCATCCTCAGTGGCTTTTCGCCAGTACTTCCGTGTTGACTGAGGGCTTGTGAAGAAGAGCTGGATTATGCTGGTCTGCAGTGGAAAATGACAATTTCTGCTTGCAGAGGTGGTGTAGTGTAATTCAAGCCTCAGGTGGACTGAATTAATAACTGCGTATTTACATCTTCAGGATTTAAATGCTTTAATAATGCTGGTCTTTAGTGCTTTTGTCAATTAAAAAAAAGGATTTATTATTAATTTTCCTTGGTGTTTTTTTTTTTAAAGACTTTGTCGTTACTGTCGCATTGTTCTTAGTATTTTTTTTTCCTTGAGTGTGTCTCTGTTTTTGTCTATGCAGGCTATTCTTGGATAACCTGCTTAGCATGCTTGATTACTTTCTTAATTAGTGATAGTAGAGGAGTTTGTCTATGTTCAAGATAGATGTCCTGTGGCAATGGTCAGGATCAAATGATGTTGGGAAGGAGGAGGGAGGAGTACTTTGTTTCCTTGTAGTGGTAAGGGAAAGATTTTTAAAAAGAAGATCCATCATACTAATATGATGGGTGAAAGAAGTGAGAAGATAAATTTACATTGCATAAGGGAGAAGAATGTGGAATTGCTATAGGTGGAGTCAAACTGTAGAAGCCAAACTTTTTCCCAGTGCTAAGTTTGAGTTTTGCTCTGGGTTATCTGTGGCAGAGACACAGCTGACAGGTTTACAGGTCAGATATACAAAAGATTGGAAACTATCATATAATTGTCACTATCTGACTCCCATTCTTGCAGGTGGAAAAGAAGAGGTTGACATCTTTATTTTTGTTTTTTTTTTGTTGTTTGCCTCGAAGGAACAGGAAAGAATTGTGCACTTGGTCCTGCAGAATACTGCTAAGGCAAGAAGGATGAAACAGAGCATTGAGCTGATACACACTAGGAAGTTGCAGTAGAGTAACCACTTCTGTCAGTGTAGGAAAAGAGCAGTCCCTGCAAGGCACTAGTCAAGTCACAGGTCATACAGCA
Source organism: Calonectris borealis (assembly GCF_964195595.1). Classification (NCBI taxonomy): domain Eukaryota; kingdom Metazoa; phylum Chordata; class Aves; order Procellariiformes; family Procellariidae; genus Calonectris; species Calonectris borealis. Next base: position 23,700,539 of record NC_134317.1, read on the forward strand.
AAAATGTGCGTCTACCGGGACAGTTTAGTCCAGGTGGCTCTAAAAAGGCTATGTCAGGAAAGATATGCTACAGTACAGTCCTTTGCTGTTAGCTGTGTGAATTCACAGGTTCAACTTCACCGGAGTGTTAACTGGTGTAACAGATGTTCATCATGTAAAACTAGCCTTCCCACACGGTAAGTGGCAAACCTCTTATCCTCCATCCCCTTGAGAAACGTGTTTTTCAAGAGGTCATATACTTTTCAGATAACATTTTTTTCTATGGTCACCTGTAAGTGCATAAGAATCTTAAGTAACCCTGTGGTAGATGTGTTATTTTTCTTATGCTGGTGTTACTAAGAATTAACAAAACTCGTTGCTGTGCTAGTGGGAACCTTCCATGAGTAAGGACTGTAGCATATGCCTTTTGTCAGCAGTAATGATAAATGGCCTTGTGTGCAGACTCCAGCTTTGAGAAACAGCCTAGACTATCAGCTTCAATTACAGCTCATAAAGTTGTTATGCTCTTACTGGAAGATGCTTGTACCTGATACAACTCCTTGGTTTCATAGCTTTTTGTTTTTGCCTATACTGAGCCTGATCGATGAATCGGTTTCTAATGTAAGAGGTACCATGTCTTTGGTGGGATTGCTAGAGCATAACATTTACAGGGTAGAGGTGATGACAGGTTTAGAAGCATTTTGGCTGATGCTTTCTTATTTTTAAATGTCTTGATAGATGTGAATGGAAATTTGTGGAGGCACAAATTCCTCTCTCTCTTCAGGCTGTGTATTTGGAAAGAGAAGGGTGTTCTGTAAGCTGTTACTCTGTGTAAAACATGGACCTGCCAAGCCATTCCAAGAGCATTAAAATAAAAGTGATGGCTCAATTAACCAAAATTGCTTTACGTTTCTCTGGTCCAAGTCTGTTGTACTCATCCCTTTCTAAAAGGATGGGATTTATACCAGGTAGTTCTTATTAAATAATAGTAGGATATGAATCAACCCTGATGAACACAGCATATGTTAGCTCAGCGAGCTCTATTGCGGCCACAGACTCAGAAAACAGATCAAAAAGTTAATCTTGCATGCTCTAAAACTAGCAAGATTGAAACAGTGTAACTGGAACAAAATAACTCAATGCAGGCAAGGACAGACCTTGATCTCAGAAAGGAGGAGAAAGGCTTTTCTCTTTACTAAAGTGAATGAAAACTAATGAGCTGCAGAACATATGAGCTAAGGACAAAGGAAAAGCATTCTCCTTGTCAAGTCGTTGTGTTCTTGAGCAGGGGCTGTGGGTCCTGACAACTCTGCTTAATGATGCCCGAAGGCTGGGCAGAAAAGCGTTGCAGGGAGGGCTCACAGTTGGAAAGACCAGCAGCTATTCTCTTGCTTTTCAAACTCAGGTGGTGTAGACGCTCACAGATGGGCAAAGTAGACATGTCTGTGTGCATGTCTGACATAAAGCCTTCAGTGAAACTGTCTGTGTATTGTGAAAAGGAGTTGTAGTCCTTAACAGTGTTTGCTCTAAATATTGGGGGAGAGAAGTCATCCTATACCCTCTTATTCTGATGTATAGGTCGGTTTGAGAACTGTAGTCGTAAGTTGGATGGGCTAAAATGTGTTTGAAGAGCGTAACCACTTGCCATCTAAAACCTGAGGTGGGAGTGAGCTGGAGAAGCATTTTTTTCTGAGGTTCCCTTCACGGGATAAGAGGTGGGGTGCTGACTGGGGTGTGCATGCTCTGCCCTGGTTCTCACCTGCGTGGGCTGGAGCTGAGCGAAGAATCAAGGCTCTCTGTGGCGCTGGCATCCTGAAAGCTTCAGCTAGCAGACAGCTGCTTGAAGCTCATTGCTGTCCCGATCTTATGGACTGACTGGCACAAGAAACTTCATGGTGCTCTTTAGACTTAAAATATGACCCCATCAGCTACAGAAGGATAGGAAGTGAGGGAGGCAGCGTGAATATTGATCAGGATGCAGAGGTGTAGAGTGAACCATTTAAGTATCTGAAGAATGTAGCATGCACAACACGAGGCCTGCTTTCTGCGTGCTGCTCTGTTCCAAAGCAAGAGGATTTGGGACAAACGTTCCAGGAGTCCTTCTGCAACAGGGACATTAAAGGGAGCACTATATCATTAAATCATCTATGAGCTGGAATCTTAAAGTTTAGCATTTTTATTTGAGGACATAGTTTTCCTTTGGTTTCTGTTTTCATGTCTTGAGAGCAGTAAAGAGCTTTCAAACAGATGTGCACAGAGAGATGAGATTTACTGGTAGTGTTGGGCACAGAGGCACAGCTGTAGCATATCTTCTGATAATAATTCTGACACAATTTCTGTATCGATTTCACTCTTGTGCTGGCTACCTTGGTCGTGAATAAGACTGTTCAAGCTGGCATATACTTTTAAGAATAAACCATAAGGCAACCCTGCCATCAGGTATGGATCCGTCTTCATCCAGATGTGAAGTTGTACTGCATTGTCTACTCTTAAGAATACCATTCACCTGTGCAGAGAGTCCTAATTAATCCCTTTTTTTAGTATGATCTAGTAGAAAAGTGTCTTGTACTGTGGCAGGAAATAATAAATAGTCTGTGTTGTATCTTCTTCAGAAATACTGGCGAACCCCATCAGTCTGCACCTGGACTATTTGATGGATCCGATCTGTAACTGTACAAGACAAATGTAAATCTTTGTCGTATGACTATCAAATTAAGTATTTTTATTTAATTAAACAATTTTTATTTAAGTTTCTGAGAAGTCTCTTTACTGTTGATTGCCCTTTAATAAATATTCTGCAGTTGTATAGGCTCTTTCATCCAAAAATCTCAACGTAATTTATAGTGATATTATTTCTTTAACTGTAAAATAGGAATGAAGAGGAGACAAAATCACTGTTGCAGTGCTAGATAAGATGAGTGCAATTTTCTGTGTAGTATATGTTACTAATGCTGCTAATGTTAATTTGTAAATAACAAAGAAAAACTTAGGCAGAAGCAGGACAGGTAGGTTGTCTTCTCATAAATGTTTTTTCTTAAAGGATAGCAAGCAGAGAAGAATGGTTTACTGATCTAATTTGTTGCTGTCTGGATTCTCCACGAAATAAAACGGAACGTTTCCCGAATTAGTATATTGGGTTGCCTGGCATGTTACAGCAGTAAATTGTTCACCAGTCAGCACGGGCCATTTTCTTCTCCTCTACCCAAAACCCTTTCCGTGTGTGCCAGAGCAACTGTCAGTTTTGAAAGGAATGCAATCTGGTAAGTTTTCATAGGAGATACCTCATTCATTTCAGAACTGCTGTTTAAAATCAGCTGTTGATCAAATGCTTCAGAACCAGCCTGGGGCTGGATGAATCATTCTAGCCATAACTGTAAAAATGCCATGTTTTGGGGACACAGTCTGTGGAAGGAACAAGGCTGAGATTAGGCTATCGGGCAAATAGCTATTTAAAAACAAGTAAGCAAAAATCCATGTTATCGAATGAGCAGATGGTGGTCTGTACTGTGAAATTTAGCTAGAAATTAATACCTGGTATTTAGCAAGGGTAGGTACAGTAAGAGGCACAGGAATATTTGAAGAAAGAAGTATACAAAATGGTCTGGAAAACATTGAATAATTAATTTGTTAGCATTGGATATTGTTGATTGAGGTATATATAAGCAAGTTGCTGCTTTGAAATAATGGCAGAAGAATATAGCCTAGAAAAGCAAACATGAATGTGAAAAAAAAAAGTCTCACTTCCATTTTTAAGGGAATTATTCAGTATATTAAAAATAAGTGAACTGAACCATAGGTTAATAAAGCTCCCTTCACAACTTTACAGTACATCAAATGTACTGTATTCTTGGTAAGATGCACTTCCCTTGGGTTTGAGATATCGAGAGTATCACATGTTCTAAGACTATTTTGAGAATTCCCTAACTATTGCTTTGAAAAAAGAGAATTGCAGTTATGTTGTTTTAGTTTAAAGAACAGGCCAGATGTATTCTGCTATGAAGTACCTGAGATTAAATATTGTATCAAAATGATAGTAAAAAGGTAAAAAGTACTGCATTGTGATTTTTGGAGCATTTGCTAGCATGGACTGACGTTTTTTGGCTCTGTTGGAATGTTGGCTGTTTTTCTCATTTCCTCTTAAAGATCTGCATCTAAAAATATGTCATTTCCTAATATTGATTTTCTTTAAGCAGTTGTACTAATGTGTGTGAGGATGTTTTGGCTGTGTTTAGAAGTGAGAAAGTCTGCAGGATCAAGAACAGAAGCGAGAGGGGTTGATGGGATGCTCCCTGTCTAGATGCTGTCTACAGCACAAAAATGTACTCGGGTCCCTCCAGGGTAACATGTATGCATCCTGCACTGGATTTCACTGTCAGCTGTCAAGCTTCTAGGTTACGTTTTAGCTGCATTCCTCTTTGCATTTGTTTTCTATTTTCAAGGAGTTTGGAGATCTTTGAGAAACAAGGAGCAGCAAATAGGAATGATCAGCATTGTTGTAAATAGAGTTTCCTGATAGTGTCCATAGGAATGGCAGACTTTCTTACTGAGGCTGAGCGTCGTTTCCTTTTTAGTGAAGATGACAAAGGCAATTTTTCAAATCGAGCTAAATGTGCTTGGCTTCTGCCTGCTTCAGCTGGCATTGATACCCTCCTCAAAAGTAGGTCTCTAAAATATATCTTTAAAAAACAAAGCAAAACAAGATTGCAAATATGCTGGGAACGACTCACCCCTGTAATGCCCGAGGTTGTTTGCTCAGCAGCACATGCGCGGGTCAAAGGCCTGAGGGAAATGCATGTTTATCCTGGAAGTGCTCAAAAGTAGCAACCAGCTGTTGCTGATAGCAAGCACATTATCATCGTTTGTAGTTGAATTTTCTGTGTCCCTCTTTTCTCATAGCTCTTTTCACATTACTCTTGTACGGGAATTGTAAAGATTGGTTAGCCTTGCACTTTGTCATCGGTGCTGTTGAAGCTGCGTAGTGGTTAGATCTGCTGGCTCTTAGACCTTAGCCGTGTCTAGCAGAATGTGTGAAAAGAGATCATGGCTCTCATTTAATTATCCATGTTTGTTTAGTGTGAAACAAACCTTAAGTGAAAATCACGTTATTTTCTTGGCCAAAGGTGCTAAAATAAATTTGGTATATTTTTTTCTTATAGACCCAACTCTTGTGGCTGCTACTAAAAATATGGCATAATTGTGAAAGTCCCTGTAAACTTTTCATCCACTCGACTTATTTTTCTGCTAGAGAAATGTTTGATAATTATGTAGTGTGACCTCAGAATATTGCTTGAAGAGCTAGGTTTCTTCTCTCTTCTAAGCCAAGCTATATTCCTGCATATAGTGGAAGAATACTTTGTTGTTGTCAGGTCAGAGCCAGTTGTAGTAATAGCTGCAATACTGTTTGCACAACTTTCAGCCTACAGGAACACAGGGTGTTAAAAATACTTGAAAACAAATAATTAATTCCAGGTTCTGCTCAAGTTAGAATGTGGGGAGTAGTGAAAGATGGAAAAAAGGTATGTGTGTGGGAGGCATGTAAAAATTAAGCCTGTGTGCATGTGGAGGGGGAGCAGTATATAGCGGAAGAGACTGCAGTGAGTTTCTTGGTGTAGTCTCAAATATAAGTTATTCTGCAAACAGAAAAATCTTGTTCTTAGGTTTTGCAAGCTGGTTGAAATTCTTGGAGTTTGTACGTTCCTACTCATAGTAAAATATAATTGCTTCTTCTTCCACAAATATGTGTATTGAGAAGTTTCTTGAGAATATATGATTTATTTCTGTTGATCTATTTGATCAGTGTTTCAGTATCTGCATGGAACATAAAAAAAGGCTTCTGAAGTGTCCCAGCTGCATGGGCATTTGTACGACTTGGTTCTCCTATGAATTCTTATTGGAGTGACGTTCTTCTGAGTGATTTAAATGCCTGTGTTTTCAGTTAATTTGAAGGAGTGGGGGGACTGTGTGTCAGTACATGTACACAGTGACAAATCTGATTTTGTCATTAAGTTCATGGCTTGAAGAAAAGCCTTACTCAAACTGTGGATCCTGTTTATGCATTTAACCCAGGGCTGTGATGGTTTTAAGACTGAAGGCATAAATTGAAATCTGTGCTTTAGCTTTGCTGTTGAAGTGTGTGTTTGCTGGCTGTTTGTGTACTTGTTCTCTTAGCTCAGAGCGCCAGCGTTGGTCTGGTGTGGGTGAACTTCCCACTGGGGCTCTGGTTGGTATGTTTTAGCTGAATGTGATGAACTACTTTTGTTCAGACAGTGAATCTGCCAAAGTTGCATATTACCGTTTCTGCGGTTGTGTATCTAATGCAAGAAGTTTCTACCTGTCTTGTTTTTTCGCCTACAATTCAGAGGGGGAAGGTGGTAAGTCTGGAAGAGAAGGAGCAGCGAGGGTCTCAAACATTGTATGTACGGGTGAAGGAACCACAGTCTGGGTTAGCTTAGGGAGCAGTCTCTCTTCAAATGCTGCAGGGCTGTGGGGTTAGTAGCTGTAGCATGTTGTGTTGCCCATTGATTCTCGTGTGAAATATCCGTCCCTCTTACTGTACTTCTTTCATGCCTTTTAATGGCTTAATTATGGTCATAAATGAAAATGATGTACTTCATTCAGTGAAGGAAATAGAGGAATGACATTTCAACCCAAATATTTGTTCTGCACTGTATTAAAGCTCCTGCAGGTTTTTTTAAAATGGCTTTTGGCATGTTGATGAACAGTATGTGCCTGTTATGGTTGTTACCTCTCTAACAAGTAGCGCCTTCAAATACTGACTGGGAGCACTGCACTTTCAGATTGCTTTTTTTTTTGGGGGGGGGGGAAGTCTGAGCAACTGTTTCCATATTTTGATTACTTCCATGTTCGTTTTCTAAGACATGTACCTCGTAGATGAGGTGATACTCCTTTCATTTTTCATGAAGTTCAAATGGAGATGTCATGTGTGGGGGGTGTACAAAGACAAGCCCTGCAAATAAAGAGAAATTTAAATCTAAATTCAGAGGTTTTCTGGCCAGCAGTCCAGGTGCAGAAGACAGTAATTCCCGATTTCTGTCATGCACTTGCTTGCTTGAGCCTGTAGAGTGAGCATGTCCACAAAACACTGATCATAGCACTAACTCGCCGCTTATCCAGTAGTGGCAGCAGCCATTTCTTTACCAACCTGTTTTGCCACAGCCAGGGCAGTGCTGGGCGAGGAGATGGGCCAGGGCCCTGGTGTGTGGGGGCTGTTGGCATGAGATTGCGGTGTGGGGGCAGCAGGGACAGACAATTCACTCTTTCTGTGCTTGCAGGTAGCTGGGGGCTACCCCTGCTTTATTGCAGTCGCCCTTGCTGGCTTGTCCTGCTGCTGTCAGGAGTGCCTTAGTGCGCTGTCACTGCCCAGCTGACTGTGGTGGGGCTCGCATGGTTTCAATGAGCCTAATGCAGACAAGGTGGCTGCGGGCAGGGGCTGGGCTGGAGGTGCTAGGGCCTTGGCTCCCAAGTTTGTTTCTTGAAATGGTGCACTTGTCACTTCTTGAGTTAAACCCCATGTTATCATAAGAGGATTTCATGCAGTAACAGGCACTGCCATGTTAGAAAATCTGAGTGAAAATCCCTTTAACATTATTTCTTCCATAAGTTTATCATAGATTTAATTATAAAACTGTCTTGTACATGTTTTACAGTATCACTTCCTGCTCAGGTCTGTTCCTGGTACGAGTATTCTTTCTTTTAAGTCTGAGGGAATGTATAGCTTGTAAGGGAGAAATGAAAACTCTAAGTATTATACAGATTTCACTTGCTATTTGACAATATGAAAAATGTGAGGTGTCTCCTGGTTAAAGCCAGAGAGTGGTGTCTGAAATGGAAAACTGTATTTTGAAACATGACTTTGGAGCAGACTGTACAGTTTCTTGTAAGAAAAATGCTTTCTACCAAGAAAAATTAGATCTGCAAAACCTATTTCAAGTCCATACAGGCTGGGCTCTGAACTGTGAGGGGAAAGGGTTTATTTTGCCATGTGACTTTCAGAAAGTCAACAGTAAGTGGCATTTCCAGAACAACAGGTATCTTTGTAGTTCCAGTTTTGCTTTGTAGTAGCTTGCCCTAGTCCTTATGCTGCTTTTGGCTTCTTTTCCCAGCCTCTATCATAATCCGCTTCCTAAAAAAGGCTGAACGAATAAAATGAAAATCGCAATTCTTCAAGTGCCAAGCCTTCAGGCAGCAGAAATTAATGGTGTACTTGGCCATGGCTTTGCACTGGTAGTTGGAAAATGTAACCGTGGAGTAGCAGATCGGGAGAATCATCAGTCACTTAAAATAGCTGTTAATAACAGGCTGGCAGTGATGGGTATCTCTGTAAAAAGTGTCACAAACAAGTTCCCTGCTGACATAGTTCTGGCTGTATTTTGCCGGAAGAGGGTTTTTTTTTGGAGAAGCCCAGTCCCATGCTTCAGCTCCAGTTCCCGTTAGCAGCCCGAGTGTATGGAGGGACAATCTCTCTGTGCTAATTAGTCCATGGTGCTCCTGTCCTGTGACTTCTGTTGTGAGAAGCCAAACACAGGCACAAAGCAGAGGTGGTGCCACCAGTATTCAAACACAGCGTCTGTCCCATTGACCAACTTTAGTTACGTTGAAATATTGTGGGGTTAAGATGTTCCCATCCTCCCATTTCATCAAGTTTAAAAACTGTTGAGATCAAACCAGTGCAGAGGACTGAAAATACAGCTCCAACGGAGGGCTCTAGATGTCCACATTGAGATCAGGGGTCTCTGCCTGGAGGTTTTAAACGTTTGATAGACAACTAGTGACTGTGACTGGTGATTTGGTCGTAAAATTTAATCTACATATGAGTTAGTGGTAGTTACTCTAATTTCTTCATTTTGTTCAATCCAATGAAACGCTTTGCAAGCAAGTACTGGGAGTGTGAGAGGAAAAGCATGCTGGAGTCTCTCTAGTCAGGGATGGAAGACGTTTCATAGCAGTTAGCTTCATCACTTTCCAAATTTGCCCCCCTTGTGTGTGTGGAGTCTTTCTGAAAACAATGAAGTGCAAAGTCTGCAGCAGCAGCATTGTTATCTGAGAACAGCAACCTTAAATTGGACATTTGTACTCAATGAAGATTGCAAAATTGGAATTACTTACACCACTGACTATTTTATTCTGCCTATATGCGGAAATGGCTAATGGTTTGTTACCCAGGAAACACTTTCAGTGATTTCTACTACCGTCTGTTAAAGCTCAGAGCTGGCACTGTTGGTGCGTTGCTGTTAATTTTAAAGAAAGGGTGGCAAAGATGTGGTGCCTTGTTTGGGGTAGAAGATACCATGGAAAAGGAAAGAATTTAAGGAATGAAGAAAGCTTTGGGAGATAGCAGAGTATCTGAGCTCAATGCAGACTGTGGTATTTTTTGTATTTGTTTAAATCAAAATATAATTTACTCAATGGAAGCCTCTTACTTTATGAACAGGATTTGCTTTCAAAAAACGTTGAAGATATTCTCCCTCCTTTGACTTGATTTCTTTTGAGCAAGTGTTTATTCCAAAATAGAACTGTAATGAATCGCTGGTAATTTTTCTTCTCTGAAGTATGTTATGAAAATCGTTTATGTTGTCTTTAGACAGTTCCAGGCTATAAGTGAGGAAAAGAATTTCGCTGTGGAGTGAGGGAATACTTCCAGGAGCTTGGAGGTTTTCTGGATTTCTTTTGATATGGTTTTCTCATCTTAACTGCAACTTTCCTTTTGGAAGCAACCAGGGTAGTTTCATGAGCGATATTGGAGGGAGTTCAGATAGCTGTGAGCAGAAACTACTCCCAGTTCTCACTGTTATCATTAGCCCAGAAGGAGCCACAGCCACCTACTAAACTTCTCAAGAATTACCATCGAAAGCAGGGAGGGTTTTAAAATCTGCACCTTACTGTTTAATATTCTGTAATATTTGTTAAAATGCAAAGTTATTTCTGGTGTATTTTGCTTTGGATTTTAATAACTCTTTTGGGCTACTTTTGATTAAACTAAGTTACAGCCTTTTTTCTTGGTGTTCACCTGACTGTTCTTGCTGAATACTGGTCAACAGCAGTCGACAAACTGAGGCCTAGTGCCTGCCTGACTGTGGGCAGCGAGTTCCCGCCTCCTTTCACTTCTTGGAAATGTGTGGGTTTATAAAGCATGTTTTCTACATACAGTTATCCAAAGGTCTGGTCCAGATCTACACCAAGTCAGTAGGATGTCTTGATGCCTTTTCTGAGGCTTGAGTAATGCTCAGCATAACTGATGAAATGGAGTTTTTCTTGCCTCAGCTATTTCGTTCAGGTGTAATGTAATACCGTGGTGAGGTAGGGTGGGTGTAGCTGTGTCCTCGGGTGACGCGGAGGGATGTGGTGCCACGCTGGTCCCTCTCTTGAGCGGGGGGGGCTTGTGCCCGTCCCTGTTGCACGTTGTGGCTGCACCTCACACATGCAGGTACAGCCGGGGTCACTGGCGTCTGTGCAGTGCAGGCACCATCCACCTGAGCCAAAATTGCGTCTCAGTGAGGTCAATTAGTTAAACTGGCATTACATGCCAATCCTGGAGCTCTAATCCTATAGGATTATCTCAAGTTTGGCCATGAATCCAGGGTTGTAAGGGAGTAAATCTGTCCCTGGAAGCCAGCAGATGCTCATAATTGGCAGTGGGACTTCAGTCATTATCGCGTATCTCCAAGAAGTAATTAAGAGAAAGCAATAATTAATCTAATTCCAACCAATAGAGCAACAGGACTGATTTATTTGGTTTGAAATTAGAATTTTAGTTTGAAATTGGAAGGCACATGTTTTAATTATGGGGTATAACTGGACCTAAAGAGCGTTGTAGTTTTGTGCCAGGGTATGAAAGAATTCTGATTTTTTCCCAACGTTGTCATTTGATAGACACTTCTTTTAATTTACAGAAATGTAATGTAATGAACTATTAATAGAAGTTAATTTAACATCTGTGCAGCCTGATTGGCTCAGGCAAAACCTAATCAGTTTATAGTATATATTTAAGCAAGATGAATGGGGAAAACAAGGATTCAAGTAATACGAAGCATCTGATTCTGTAATTTACATGAGGAATAGTAATATTTTTTTGTCTGACTTTTAGCTCACATGGTAAACATTAGATACTAAGTCATCATAAATCATAAAAAGCTAAGGCTCCAACAGGAACTGATGCTCAGACATGTTTATGTTCAGTATGCTGTATGGCTGAGCTTCTGTTTTCTGCATAGTAGTAAGGCAAACCTGCCATGGGATAGAAAAATCAGTAAAATGTCCACATGTTGGAGTCTCTGGTTTTTCATCTCTGACTCTGCAGTCTTGACGTTGGGGTGTTATTTTGGTATCTAAATATGGACTCTGGAGCCTGACTTTGGGCATTCAGACCTGAATTGAAAGTAGTGACGGTAGCCCTTGTATACCTTCAGGGAGAAGTCCCAATGAATAAAATGAATCATACTGTGATCATGGGTGGAGAGAAATGAAGAACTTATTTTTGTCAGTCTTTGTTTGCAGAGGAAGTTCTTTGATTTTAATGTCAGTGTTTCATCTGCCAATATAAGGAGACAGTGATCTCTGGGAGAGCACCTCCTCACCCCCCCTTACCTCTTTCCTTTTGCAGAAGGAGGTTTTGCTTGCCACTGGGAAAGCTAAAATGGAACATGCATAGCTGCAGAAAAACCTAACCCTTTTTTGGCATAATGAGCTCAAACTTGATTAAAATTCTTCCATTTAAACACAGCCGAGTAAGTAGCCGTACAGTAATGACTGGAATGTGTCCTCAGTCAGGAAGGACTCTGTTGAGCACGTAGCACAGCTCAGTGTACAAGCTGATTCATTTGGACTGCTGCAGTCATGCTGAAATTCACACTGGTGCGTGGTCCATGTCATACTTTCTTAGTTTTGTGCACACTTTTATTTTTAAATTAAGTAGTTTGGCTTCTATAATAGAATTCTGATTTGTCAAACGTACCTCTTGAACAGTAGGCAAGGTGAACAGCAGCTCTGTTGATCACAAGTCACAATGTGCTTGACAAGGGATTTTTATGTCTTGCTTGATTTATTCAGCCAAAGATTAGATGCATGTGACTTTCTTACTTACATTCCTAATAACGTTGATAATCCTCATAACGTTTATAATCCTTGTCATCTTTAGTAATGTGTTTTGCAGAACCTGGAAGCATAGGTTTAGTCTTCTATGCTGTGGTCTGGGGCAGATAAGTAGTGAAGAAGTACGAAGGAGTTATGCCACTTTTTAATGGGTCTTTGGCTGCTATTTGAAAATACATTTCAGGATTTACCATATTATCTACCTGAACTGATCTAATCCTTTGCAAGTGCCTGCTCATAGTGTGTGCTACTGTTGAACTGTGTTGTGAATAAGGACTTGCAGTGATGTACGTAACAGGATTCAAGATTTTTGTGTTTGGTGAGCCTTGAAGACTAGTGACAGGATTCCTGACAAAAGTTCTTCAAAGTCTGGCGGGTTTTAAATGAGTTTGCTTTGAAATACTTTGTTTACAGTGGAAAATAACTTATGCAAAATTATGGGAAAATAACTTATGCAAGATTTGGACAGGGGGTGTGGGTGCTGGGAAAAATCTAAGGTCGCCTGTTTCCTTTGAGATCATGTTTGATTGACACTTTTTTTTTTTTTTAAAGAAGGCTGAACAATTGCATTTTTCAGGTACTGATTTCAATGGTTGTCTGTTTGAGATGCCACTGAATGTTTGGGGCGTCTTATGTCAGGTGGCACATCTTTCCACTTTATCTTCTGTTGGCTGCGCTGTTTATTCCCTCATGCCTCAGTAGGTCTTCCCTCTGGCTGAATTGTCATCAAGATCATGGTCACATCATAGTACGTTGTAAAAGGTATCATTTAGCTTGGGAGACGATATAGTCTAGCTATCCCGTAGAAAAGAACAGGGTTGCAATTTTCTTGATCTAGCACCACTGCTGTCAGTAGTATGCAGATGGGTGAATTAAACCAAATTAAGTATTTCAATTCCAGAAGCTTTTAGTTGTGTTCACAATGTTGAAACAAAAGGTTTCTGATCAAAAATTTCCGTAAGTGAAATTCAATACGTCATTTTTACTCCCCAAGCTTTGAATGAAAAAGTAGAAATAATAAAAATTTCTTTAAGTTAGGAAATCAGTGCCTCTACTTTCTTAAATTTGTGGATGTTAATGTTAAAAAAAAAAAAAAAAAAAAAAAAAAAAAAAGCCAAAACCACTCATCTGTCTTTCCCTGGGGGATAACAGAACTGAGAAGAAAGTGTATCTATTCCCACCTTAGGAATAGCTCAGAAACAGATACTTTGCAAAAGAATTACTCTAAGAGATTACAGTTAAATGCACTGTTGCCAAAATTAGAAAATGAAGTTATTAATGGCCTTTCTAAAAGCGTGGTTGTTTAGATTACAAACTCTTGAGATGACTGCTATGTTTCTGAAAAAATCTTTGAAAAAGATGCCAGACATATGTAGGGGGAAAAGAAGGAAACGCTTTAAACCAAAACCCACCCACACTGTGTGTCCTGATTTTATATGTGTATCAGTCAAAAGCAAATATTTTATCTGAAGGTTTCACCATTTGGGGCTTATCTTCATGAGGGCAAATTATGGATTGTGGGAGAATTTGTTTCTATAAAAGTGGTGAAAACTTGGCTGTTTCACAGTACGGATGTAATTTTCTGTTTCAAAAAAAGTGTGTTTTCTCGTAAGACATCAATTTCATTTTGTGTCTCATTACTTTAGTGACATTGAATAAGCATTTTCTTAATAACAAAAATTATGTATTGATCTTAACTGATCCAGTCTTAACTGTGAGATATGAATAAAAGTCAGTCTTGTTTTTAGTAAGAAAAGCATTCTGAGGGACAGCAGTGTGCTTTGTCCCACTGCCACTATAAAACATGCAGAAAAGCTTTTCTCAAGCAAAACTCTATGGCTGAAGCCTCTTGGAACCTTGTGGATCCAACTATAGTCCCAGCTTTGCCTTCCTTGACACTGTAATGTCAGGGATCTCTTCTCTCAGATGTTTGGTAGCAGGGTCAGGAAACACATGGAGTCTGGTTCATCCATCCATCCATTGTACCTGCTGTGTTGCACCTATCTGCATGCTGTTCTCTTGTCCTCGTTTTTTCAGCTGAGCATGAGTACTGCGTCCCGCTCTGGAGCCCTCAGCACAGGACAGACATGGACCTGTTGGAGCAGGTCCAGAGGAGGGCCACGAAAATGATCAGGGGGATGGAACGCCTCTCCTGTGAAGAAAGGCTGAGAGAGTTGGGGTTGTTCAGCCTGGGGAAGAGAAGGCTTCGGGGAGACCTTATTGCAGCCTTTCAGTACTTAAAGGGGGCTTATAAGAAAGATGGGGACAAACTTTTTATCAGGGCCTGTTGCGACAGGACAAGGGGGAATGGTTTTAAAGGAAAAGAGGGTAGATTTGGACTAGATATAAGGAAGAAGTTTTTTATGATGAGGGTGGTGAAACACTGGCACAGGTTGCCCAGAGAGGGGTAGATGCCCCATCCCTGGAAACATTCAAGGTCAGGTTGGACGGGGCTCTGAGCAACCTGATCCCGTTGAAGGTGTCCCTGCCCTTGGCAGGGGGGTTGGACTAGATGACCTTTAAAGGTCCCTTCCAACCCAAACTATTCGATGATTCTATGTTTCTTTTTTCTCCCACAAACTATTGCATACTGGTTGTTACTAGTTTCAGCTAGCTGCTTGAGAGGCAGCTGTGCTTTATGTGTGTGTGACACTTCACAGAAATATAGACAATGTAAGAATTTTTTTTGGCTGGAAACCCTTATTTTGCAAGTAAATATGTCTACTGGTGATTTTGTGATAATACTCATGGGGGACAGTTGATACAGGAAAAGAATTTGCTTTATTCAGTTTTTAAAATAAGAATCTTTACATTTGGTTACCAGAACAGTGTCTGAGGTGGGCTCGTTAGAGTGGCCCTTTTATAGGAGAAATAAGGCCTTTGTGGGAATGGCTTGTTCTTGATGAGAGATTTGTTGGAGAAAAACATTCTCAGCTTCAAAATGGAGTATCTGGCCAAAGAAGTGGAGAGGAGGAGTGCATGTTTGCACAGAGCCTGGAATAGTTCAGTGAACACTTGTTGGGCCAGGAGGGATCTTGCTTTGTTTCATGGGTCGGAGATATTAAGGTGCCCGTAAATTCAGCCAAACAGTGGCACATGACTGGCATAAAACTGAAGACAGCCTGAAAGCACTTGTATTCACTGTTTTGGGGGTTTGTGGTCATTTTAGTAACAATGCTTTTCCCACCCTTACCAACAATTTCTAGTAAGGCAAAAAATACCCAGCTTGACTCCCTGATAGAAGGATGGTTTTTGCAAAACTGCCAGGCATCTGCTGGTTTTTTTATTTTTATCAACTACTCTCAGTGAACATTACAACAATAACAGCAGTAATAACAATACATTTACTGGTTTGCAGGTCCAATAATTGCAGAACTATTACTGCTTTACAGTCCCCTCCCCCTTATTTTTTTTTTAAGGAACAGTGCTGTGATGTAGCTTTTCATTCATCTTCAAATGTTTGCACGTCAAACCTCTAGCAACATGGTGAAAATGCTTCCCGATTCTGTTGCCTTCCTCTTCTCTAATATTTCCTGTACAGATCCCTTGAAATTATTTCTCTTTTGCTGCAGATTGCTGGTGGGAGCTCCTCGGGAAAAGGCCTTTCCATCCCAACAAGCCAACAGAACAGGAGGGTTGTACAGCTGTGACATCGCATCTCCAAATACACACTGCACACGTGTCATATTTGATGAGGAGAGTAAGTTCTTCAGCGCTTTTGTTTTGGATCGAAACAGTTGTCTGATTCTTCTTATTTGATGTGGTCCTTTCCAGAGGCAGTGTATCAGACAGTTGCTTCTGTGGATTTATACGTAACTTTTTTTGCATCAGAGTAAGTTGTAGCTTAGTTGCTAAGATAGCATGAGGTGCTTAAATCTTGGTAGATTTGGATGTTCTTATTCTTACGTAACTTGATGTGACATGAAGTAATATGCTAGAGGTGTTCAATAAAATGGATGTTGTCAGTGATAAAATGTACGGACACTGCCACCTGCAGACTGTCTCAGGTACTGTATGAAGTGCCTGTCCTGACGGGGACTTTAAAAAAAGCGGGGGGGGGGAGGGAAAAAAAAAAAAAAAGAAAAAAAAAAGGTAGTTAACTGTTAATATTTGAAGCTGTATTATGATACTCTGCAGCTGACCCGAAGATGGAGAGTAAAGAAGACCAATGGATGGGTGTAACTGTCCAAAGTCAGGGGCCAGGAGGAAATGTGGTGGTGAGTCTAAAGGACTAACTTATAAAAATGTTTTGGGTCTACGGTAAATGTGCTGAATGGTCTGCGTTTCTATGCAGCTTTCTGAAAGGTAACTTTCCTATGTTTACTCCTGTCATTGCTTGTAAGGATGGACCTAAATGTCTCCCTAGCAAAGTAAGACACTTGAGTTTGTAAAAGCTTTAAATTATTTTTATAACTAACATTAGCCTTTCTTGATAACTGTTGTAACAATCTAGGATGTACAGTTCTTTTTCAGGGTGTCCACTTATTTTTTGTGATATACACATTGTTTCTTTTAAGTATCACTGGTTACAGAACTAGGGAAGAATAGTGTGATAAGGTTGTAAAAGTAGCAGGCTGTCATCAGCCTTTTCCAAGATGATCAGCCTCACTTTAATTTTCATCAGGGACTTTGGTTGTGTTCTCCTATGAATTAATGTGGCCATTGCACTGCAGTAAGACTACTAGCTATTCTTTATTTTACACAATACAAAGGTATTCTTTATTTTATACAATACAGAGAGAAAAAGCTTTCAGGAGTTACCAGAGAATGTTACTTTTTTAGCTCTTTCTCAGTTAAATAAACCTCTCATGGTGCTGCAGGATACCAGCTACATCATAAAATGGGTGTGCAGTGAAGCTTCCCCATCTAATTATATTCTTGCAGGTTAATATCACTGCTTCCGAAACTGGAGGCAGGCGACTTCAGCGTGTGAATCGGGAGTTATTTAAGGATATAGAGGCAGTAATCACTTGCTTCAGTCTGCCTCAGAACCCAAAGGGGGGAAGAGCAGATGGAAAGAGTCCTGCTCATTGAATAATTAATCATCAACTAGTGCTGTCTTGTCTTTTCTGAGAAGGAACTTTTCTTTGTAAGTGGGAAATACACTTTATTAGATGAGGTGTGGGCAGCCTGAAGGTCACTGTGCAGCAGGGCAGTACTGCAGTGCTCCAAGTGTGGAGCAGCTGGGTGTTTGCTTAATATTTAAGCCTTGATAGGAACCATAGAAAAGGTATGTCAGCTGAGAAACCTGGCTTGCTTGTGCTCCTCATACAGCTACTACATCTGGTTCTGCAAAAGCACTGCTGGCAAAGGGGTTTGATTGTTCTACCTCTTTTTACAATAGTTTGGTGGCTACAACGCTTAACCCAGTGTCTATTCATTTTTTGTGTTAAATATTTGATTAGAATTCTGTTCCCAGGTGAACAGTCTAAAAGGTTAAGGAACAGGTTGTGCTCGGTGCTGCTGCTCTGCCCTGGTGACAGTTCTACCGTAAGTGGAACATCCAACGTAGGAAGTAGGAACAACTTCCCTCCCCTCCCCTTCACTGGAAAAGCTTTCAGCCTCTGCTTTCTGGCACTTTTCTGGAAGGGATGAGCTCTGAATACTCTCAGGTAGATGGTAGTTGAACCAGATTCTCATGTCCTGCACAAGCGTGTAAGTCATTTAACTGACAGCTGTGGGGAAATACAGCCACTTCTTTCTTTGTAAGAGAGAGTGTGGTTCTCTCCCCACTTCTTGAAAGAGGGGGATTATGTGTCAGGGAAGGCTTTAGGGCTAAAAACCCTAAATCCCACAGAGAAGAGAGATTAAACCATGTGGCCTTCCTTGACCATGAAGCTGGTTGCTCTGTCTTGTATCCATAGATGCCCAACTTTTCCCATACGTTGCCCATAGGGAACAGTGGACTCTCTCTGCATTGCAACATGGATGTGTCTACAAGGTGACTTACTTACAGGATTGCTTGCATGAAGAATTGCTAAAGGAGACCACCCTTCTTTGATGACTTGCATACAAACATGCAGAAAGCATCACTTATTATTTCTTCTATCTTGCAGACATGTGCACATCGCTATGAGAAAAGGCAGTATGTAAACACAGTGCAGGAAACCCGGGATATCATTGGAAGGTGCTATGTGCTGAGCCAGGATCTCACTATTAAGGATGATATGGATAATGGAGTATGGAGTTTTTGTGATGGTCGTTTAAGAGGCCATGAGAAGTTTGGTTCCTGTCAGCAAGGTGTTGCTGCTACTTTTACTAGAGACTATCATTATATTGTGTTTGGTGCCCCGGGCACTTACAATTGGAAAGGTACGACCTGGCTTCCTTCCTGCCTACTCTTCCCATTTCCTCTGAGATTGCTCACAAGGGTTGCATCCTAAGTTTTAATTTTTTTTTTTTGGAGGGGGGAGGGGATAGTAAGGATCTAATGATTTTACCCTGTTTTCACAAAATGCTCTGCTCCTGTATCAAAAGTATTTACCAAAGTCCCTTTAAATATCTTTGAAGGAGTACTTATGAATGGATAATGGAACTTTGCACATATGTACAGCAAATTTTTCCCTTATTAGTCTTATGGTGGGATTGAGTGCTTGCTTTGAGACTTCCATACTGGAACAAATTACTAAATTATTTTAAAGTTATTTGACCAACGTTTTTTCCTGCATTTGAGCAAATGTTAGATAGCTGCACTGAGATCTTTGTTTATCCTGCAGTATTCTTCACTTTATTCTTTGTGAAGCCTGTGGAAAGTAGTACTTCCCAAATTAAACACTGGAGATTGAAGGAGGATAACTGAACAGAGCAATACTACATATATTCGTACGTAAATCCATGGATATCCATGTAAAATTCCATGGATAATCCGTCTGACTAATAGCCAAGTACTCTATATCATCTAGGAGATATTCCAAAACTTAAGGGAAAAAACCCATAGATTTTCTCTGTTAGTTTATATTGAGAAGCATCTAAATGGCCAGCTCTGTCTCTCTTTCTCAAAATGATTTTTCCTGTCGCACTTCATTACACCAACAGCTGTAAATACTTCCCTCTTTAGAACATCTGATCCTCGAACCATTACATTTTTTCCCCTCGTACACCTGTGCCTGCTCTATGAACCATGCAAAATCTTTGAGTTAAGCTCTGGCACAAGGTGTACTTTAGTGAAAACTTAATCTTCCACGTATCTGTCAACAAAATTTGACCAAGCTGAAACAGCATATTGAGTTCAGACACTGTTTTACTTTAATTGCAGAGAAGTGCTATGACAGTATATCAGTCATAAGAGTACCCTTTTGTATCGTGGAAAAACATGTTTGTGCTTGCCAAAATGTTAAATATGCCCGTTGATAAAAGGGAAGCACACGTTTTATCAAACGATAGCTCTTTTCCCCTTAAATAATGTTTTCTAAATATATCACCGGAGTTTGTCATAGCTGAACAGTAATTTTTTTTTTTTGTATTCCTGTGTACTTACCTCCCTTTTAAGACAGGCTTTATGAGGTTAAGAGCTGTGGGATGAGTGTCGTTCCTGACCAAGTTGGTCCCATGTTTTTGTTGAGAATTTTCTTAGTATCCCACGTTTTCCAGATCATTGCATGGCCTCTCTGTAGAGCAGCGTGAGATTCTGACACACAGATACAACTTAGAAATTCATTGCCTTTTGCAAACACTTTCACCCAGTGCACTATTCTGTGTTTGTCCCATTTAAGGAGCAGTCACTATCTCATTCATTGTAATTAATGTTAGTTGGGAACCATTTATCTGTTATTTTTCTCCCTTACCATTCATTTGCTTTTATTTTATCATTTCATTTCTTCAGGGGTGGTTCGTGCAGAGCAAAAGAATCAGACATTTTATGATCTGGGTATCTTTGATGATGGGCCTTACGAAGTTGGTGATGAGAGCCGCCAAGATAAGAATCTAGTTCCTGTTCCAGCTAACAGTTACTTAGGTAGGATTAAGTACATATGGTGAATCTCTTTAGGCTTCTTAAACATTTGTGATCCCAGCCTGGTGCAATGATACGAAATGGGAACAGAAAATCCTTCATTTGTGGACCCTGTAACATGTTAACCATTTTGGATAATTCACATGTCCCTCCACATTTATGGGCCAGTTTTAAGTGTAAGATGATACTCTGCTGAGGTACCTAGAAGAGCTGCTAACATAATGAGAGATTTAAGAGCAGTGATGAGGACCTACAGATTCTCAGGGAATGATTATAATCGCTCTAATGGTTAAGTACGTGTATGGATCCATCCAGCGTATGGATCTGTAGTCCTCAGTCACAAGGTCTCTGCTGTGTGATATCAGAAGGTTTATCAAAATTTGAGTTTCTGGATGTAACTGTTAAGACTGCAGTTTCTCTCTCCTGGTAGGTGAGTGCAATTTTTTATTCTTCAAGTTTTTAAAACTCTAGTGGCCTTTTTACAGGCCTTTAAAATACCATAATATGAGTAGTGTTTATATTTTAAGTGTGTGTGTGTGTTGCAGGAGGTGAGACTCCTGCACTTTGTGCATGCACAAAAGCAGAAATATGTCCTTAGGCCAGTGGATGTTACTGTACACCAGTGAGGTATGTTGGCGCAGAGGAAAGGCTTCAAGTGTAAAGTGTAAAGAACCTTTCTGTTCTAGTGCAGATTTCTGTGGTGTATTGATCCACTGCTTTTGGCATATGCAACAAATACAATTTTGGTAACTTGAAACTGGAATTTCTGTGTGAGTGGTGGAAAGCTGAACAGATGGGAAGGGCATTGCTAATATAAAAAGTAAAAGCAAGTCAAGAACAGAGCCAACTTAGAGTTACGTATCTGTTAGAAGAAATAGAACATAAACCTCTGTTAAATATCAGCAGTAATTACTGGGTATAAAAAAAAAATCATAAGAGCTTACAGTAGAAAGACGAGCTGATTGCCTCTTCTGGTGAAATAATTGGTAAGGTGAGGAGTGCTGTGGAGGTGTCGTCTGCTGTGAACAGAGTAATACTGACTTTTTGCATTATCTCCTAAATATAAATGCTGCCTTTGATTTGTCACAATCAAAACCACTTCCAGGCAAGCCTGCTGTTCACTGGCATTGCTGTTCCCTCTGTTTAGACAGTAAACAAACACGGTTATGGCTGCTTTGCTTAACTACTATTTTTTTTCTCTTCAATCTTTCACTCGTGTTTACAGGTCTTCTATTTTTGACAGCTGTATCTGATACTCATCCAGATCAGTTTGTATACAAAACATTGCCTCCCGGCATACAGGTGGACAAATCGGTGGATGTAATGATGAATAGCTACTTAGGTTTGTGACCACTTGAGATGGCAGCATCTGGTCAGACATGATCTCCAGACCTTTGACATGATCCGCTACCCTCCATCCCCCCTCATCTCAAATACATTGCAAGTAAAAGCATGTAAAAACAGGGATTCAGATGAAGAGTAGCTTGCAAAATAACTGATTTGTCATGCATTTCTCCAAACCCTCTCATCCTTCCCCCGATGGGACTCCCTGAATTTTTCTGAAACTGTCTCACTGTGAATTGCTGTAATTGAGAATTTTCGTAGTGGTGGTGAAGTGTTTCAGAAGGGAGATTTCTATCTGCTGGCCAGTATCTTTCTTCCTTGCAATGTGCGTAATTTTCTACTTTGGCCTTTATAGGATATGTTGGTATATGCAGTATATTCTGTTAACTCAGTTTTTCATGGCTTTTAAAAATGCATTGACTTTTATAAAGAATATGTAAGACTAAATTCATTTGAACATGTCCTTTAGGGCTGCATTAAATCAAAATTGCCAATTTCACCATTACTGGTAAGGTGATTCTCAAATACTGTATACATCATTCATGTACAATACTGCGCTTGTGCAGTACATTTTGCATGTTTGCAATAGAATGATACTGACTTGTACTTGGGAAGTTTTATAATGATTTTGCCAGAGGTGAAATACTCGAGCTATATTCAAGTGGTAAGGTGTAGTCACTTCAAAGCCGGTATGTTTAAAAATGATCTTGTATTTGGTGTCCGTGAAAAGCAGATCTGAGTGAGCAATGAAACAATACGTCTTGTGGGGGAAGTACTTAAATGTGATGTATGGAGGAGCGTAAACTTGTAAACATGCATTCACCAGTCCAAATAGAAATGTAGAATTCCCAGTATATCATACTCTGTTTTAGACAAAACTTCTATTCAATATACCACTTTAATATAGTAGGGGAATTTGTTTTTCCTATTAACAATACAAACCGTTAGTTTGGTTGTTTATATTTTATTTCCTTCTCTGTTAAAGGTTTCTCTTTAGACTCTGGTAAAGGAATTGTCTCCCAAGATGAGATGACTTTTGTGTCTGGTGCCCCAAGAGCCAACCACAGTGGAGCAGTTGTGTTACTGAAAAAGGAGAAAAATCAGAGAGCGCTTTCGCTTGAGCACATGTTTGAAGGAGAAGGGCTGGCCTCCTCTTTTGGCTATGATGTTGCTGTTGTGGATCTCAACAATGATGGGTATGGCCTTGGTAACTCCTGCTGCCTGTATAACGAAGGGTGGCAATCTGGTTTATTTCTGCTTTGGTTTTTCACATTAGCAATACAAGGAATGCCAAATCCCATCTTCCGTGTTTTACTGGAGGAAATGGTGACCATCTCAGAGAACCAGTCAGGACACAGTCTACATTTCCAATTATGGAACAGGGTTTATTTCAATTTAAACAATTAGTGTAAACAAAAAAGAAACAAATCTCGTAGGGAAGTGGTGGAGTCACCATCCTTGGAGGTGTTTAAAAGACGTGTAGATGTGGCGCTTAGGGACATGGTTCAGTGGTCGACTTGGCAGTGTTAGGTTAATGGTTGGACTTGATGATCTTTAAGGTCCTTTCCAACCTAAATGATTCTATGATTCTATACCAAAGCAGGCCCTAGAAGATCCTTGTATGTCACAAAGGAAACATAATCAGCTTGTAGTATCAGCGGAGCTGTGGTTGCTCAACCAGTTTAATGTACTTTTTAGTCGTTGTTCAGCAGCTCTTTGGCTAGCTGACTTTGAGACCACAGTCTGATCAGTGATTTTTCACAGTTCTTCTGTAAACGCACTGCTTCTTTTTCTTTAATTCTAAGATGGCAAGACATTGTTGTTGGAGCCCCACAATATTTTGACAGAAGTGGAGATATCGGCGGTGCTGTGTACATCTACATTAACCAGCAAGGCAAATGGGAAGGAGTAAAACCTATTCGCTTAAATGGAACCACTGACTCCATGTTTGGTCTTGCAGTTGAAAATGTGGGGGACATTAATCAAGACGGATATCCAGGTGAGTGAAAAATGATTACAATAAAAATGTATGTGACTTTTTTGCTAATGCCAGAGTTGGAACATCTTACCCTTATCATGACTGCAAGCTGCAGAAAAGAGTACAAATGATTTTAGATGTTGCAACTTATTTTCAACAGATATTGCAGTAGGGGCTCCATATGATGGTTTTGGCAAAGTATACATTTATCATGGATCCAAGAATGGAATAAATACAAAACCAGCACAGGTAATGAAATAACCTTTGCTATATATAATTAGTCTTGCACAAAATTAAAGGAATGACAGGGCTACCCATCTTCTCCTTTCCATTACTATTAGTGGGGTGGTGGGTATGCAGAAAAGCCACAGGACCCTTCCGAGATTGCACTGCTGACCAGAAAGATTAGGAATTCTTGATTTTAACACACATTTTTCTTTCTGGGGCAGTCCTTTGGTACTAGTAATATGTAGAGAAGGAAAAAGGCATATAGATGCCTAAGTTTTGTTTTTTTGAAAGAAATTTTGGGATTTGAAAATAATTAGTTTCTTCATTTTCTCTTTCGCTACTACTACTTCACTTTCTTTTTTAATAAAAAATGTTTACACCTTTTTCCTTTTTTTTCTTGAGGACCACTGTGTTCAATCTGCAAGGTGAGAATGGGAGATTACACTTCCTAGAATACTGTTAGAATACTTTTCTAGAATACTTTTTCAGTTTCAAGTGTCTATACTGCATAAATACTACAAATAAAGATAAGATGGGCAACATTTCTATGCAAAACAGTAATTTCTGGTACTCACCGCTATTGCAAAGTAACTTCTTGGAAGAAAAGCAAATCATCTTGGCACTTCAGCGTCATTTACCTGAACACAGAGGTCCTATTTCCTTCTCTCTTTTTTTTCCTGGCCATAAGACAATGATGTTCACTTGTTATTTATTTCACTTTTACAGCTTTTAAATGTCTGAATTGCCTCAATCTGTTTGCTCTTTAGATTCTTGATGGTGAAAAAACAGGCACCAATTTCTTTGGTTACTCTATTGCTGGAAACATGGACCTGGATAAAAATTCCTACCCTGATATTGCTGTTGGTTCCCTTTCAGATTCTGTATCTGTGTTCAGGTATCATATACAGAACTGTAACTAATTACACCAAGGTTTTGGTTTTAGTTTTTTAAAAACGAACTGCTTAGAAGTAACAAAAAGCTGTTTGGCCTTTGGAGTGTATTTTTCCTTCCAGAAGTTGGAAATTGTGGGGGCAAAAAAAGAAATCCATAAATTGGTTTGTTACTTTATCCCCCTCTTCTCATTGAGAAGCTGCCTTACTATCAATACAGGGTAAGAGGGTGAACGTGGACAGTTGCTGTGGAGTGCTGATGTGTGTAGTGTATCTGTACCCACACCCTGTGGATGCCCGTGTCCTTTGATGGAATTAAGGGTGATGAGTAATTCTTTTGCCTTAAGAAAGGAGAAGTTAAGTGATACATTTGCTAGAGCTTTTATTTGCTGCTGTTATATAAATCTAATCCTGCTTTATTGAAGATAGAACAAAACCAAACCAAACCCCTCTTTTGTAGCTGAGGATCCAAAAGCAGTGAGGCATATGGCCTTGCTGAGGTTGCAGTGGGGTCCATGAAACAGCTGTGAGGAAGCCCTGCAGATAGGATCCTTTTGGATTTCTGCAGCACATGCCTTAATTAGGGATGAGGTCATGGTCTTTTACAGACCTCTGCTTTTTTTCCAGTTTAATGTACTGTTAAGTTGAATCACTAGTAATGAACAGGAAGAGGACTGTCGCCTCATCAGAGCTGTGAATGCTGCATCAAGTTCAGGTCTTCAGTGGTTGCTGTCAGGTCCCAAAGGAGGAGGAGCAGAAAGTCCAAAACTGGTTATCTCAATTTTGGAGATGAAAACAATTCTACCTTTCAGGCCGAACGATCTTTCCTACAATTTTTTGATGATCCCATCTCTAAGGTGTACAGTATCTGTGTACATAATTGTTCTTAAATACACTGAAACAGCACCCAACAAAAGCAATTCGTATTGCTTGTGCAAGAGAACAGAGTAGGTGGAATAGAAGTTGGTTAGATTATTAAGTGTTCTGCTTACTCAAAAGGAGCTTTAATCATTTGCTGATAAGGGCAGTACAAAAACTTTTACAAAGGTGAGAATGAAAACCTTTATGGTGATGAACAGTGAAAGGGGTGGCCCAGTTAAAAGAAATTTGCTAGAAAAGGAGGAGGTGGCTTACTAGCCATTTTAAACAACCCTTAGATGCTTCAACAAGAGTGGGATCAGCTCATTCGTTTGTTCATGTGAACTGTCTTTTCTTGTCCCTTCCAAAAAGGAGGAGAAAGGAAAAGTTGTCAGGCTGAATTACAGTTACATGCAGAGGAGTCAGGAAATGAAAACATCGTTTCCCACAGCCACCCAGGCTCCACATTAAAGTTGTTGTGAACATTAATCTGAGTGAACTTCAGTACCTACCGTTGTTCACAGGGGCTGAATTACCATTGGGGTGGGAACCATCACTTTGAATTTTCTGGGTTTTATATGTGTAGAAAATGACAACCACAACATCACATTACCCTGCTCCCCTGTCAGGCATTTAATACAACTATAGTTGTTTTTTGTGACTTGCTTTGCTTAGCTTTAAGTAGTTTTCTTTTGTTTCTAACCATTATCAAAGCCAAACTCTGTGTTTCTTGGGTGTCTTTGTTGCAAATCAGTGCAGGCATGGAGGGCATCTGAGATTCACATGAACTATTTCATTAATCTTAACAGAAACTTTTCCTTCTTTTTTTACCCCTTCTTTTCATTCCCCATTTTTCCCCCAAATGAAGATCTCGGCCTGTGATAAGCATTAGAAGAAGCATTACAGTACAGCCTGACAGAATTGATCTAAAGAAAAAGAACCCTGAGGACCCTAGTGAAATATGGTAAATTTTAAAAAAATTATTATATCAGAAGCCTTAGTGTATTGAGTTTTCTGTTGTCAAAATTCGCTCAGTCAGTGATGATGTTAAAGTGAAGGGATATGAGTCATGCAGGTTAAGCAAATGTATCTACTTTGACTTCCTGAATTTGCTACAACTACTGTGCTAAAGACAAGGTGTGGAATAAGTTCTGTTCATAATACCAATTTTTGAAAATGAATGTCAGTTTGCCGCTTAAGACTTTTAACACTTACAAGTATCTTGAACAGCTTTCTCACGAGTAGAGATGTAAAAGCAAACACCAGAAAATATTTATTCTAATTGCTTATTAACCATGTTTTCCTGTTTTGTAATTCAGTTTAGTAAGCAGCAAATTACTGATAATATCAGTCAATGGTTAAAACTTTTCAGTCTATTGGACCATGTCTTATTAAAGTTAATATTAAGTTCTTGGCACTTTTTACAGGATGGATGTGAAAGCATGTTTTCAATATACTGCAAACCCCAGTGACTTAAATCCAAGAATAAGTAAGTTTTGAAGATAAATATTTTTTATCTGTTTGTCAAGTGGTTTGGTTTTTTGTTTTTTCTTTAAAGCATATCGTGGAAGAATAGTACTCAAATTACAGTGACTCAGACTGTGACTGTCAAATTTAAAATGTGACTCAATACTAAGGTCAATCAGCTGTTGTACTGGCTGTATTCAGAGTAACACGTATTTAGAGTCAAGCTGGTGTGTTAGGAAGTTCTGTGGATGGCAGACTGAACTGAAGCTTTCTAGGTAATGTAACTGCCAGTGAGCAAATGGCTGCCATACAGCCCAAAACCATTTTGCCTCTCTAGGTTACTGCTGCTTTAGAAAATAGTTTTAAAAGCCCATTTTACATATCATTAGTAAGCATTATTTCTTATTGGCGTCTTACCCTATAAGACAGTCTGATGAAAATGGTTTTATGGAAATCAGTAACTGAAATTAAAAAATCTTTGTATTAATAGGAGCCTGGAACGCTGTGCCATAAATACATTTAAAAATGTAAAGCATTAATTTCTCATGTCTCCTGTTTTCTTCTTGTTACAATGCTGCTGTTACTATACCTCAGAAAACTGCAGAATTTTCAGAGGAAATGAGAATAATTTTAAGCCCAAACCTCCTCTCCTCCTGTGTTGTCTTGAGTTTCTCAGTTACTTGTAAAATCCATAGGATGTGCTTGAATAAGGTCCTGGTCCTTCAACAGGTCAAGCGCTTCCAGCTCACGTGTGCCTGTCTTCATGCTCCTGAGGCTTGGCATGCTGGGTGCTGTTCCCAGCCTTGCAACATTAGTTGCAATTACCTCAGTGAATACAGAGATGATTAAAAGATGCACAGAGCTCAGATCCATCAAAACATGCCTCAGCATACAACTAGAAAACTCTAGCCATGCTTTTGCTTACAGTGTTAAAATTAACAGTGTACCTTGACCTCAAAATCCTGCTGTCTGCTTAGGTGGTATTTGGGACAAAACAGAAATCAAGGACAGCCGAGTCAGAGTATGGACCAAGTTTTGTGTATCGGCCCTCTGCTGGCTCGCAGCAGCAATTACAGCTCCTCCAGCCAGCTCTCCATGCTGGTAAAGCAATGGGGTACTTTGGAATAAAAGGATTTGGTTTAGAAGTTTCCTTTATATCCACGCACAGGGTACCTGGCCCTCAACTGGAGAGGGACAAAACTGACAGATGGAGAAAGTTTTGTAAACAACTGCAAACAGCTTGTGAAGCCCAACACTGGCTGAAACAGTCTTCTAGAATAATGTTGTAAGATCATACCTGGAGAAATTGAAGTTCTTTTTAATAAGGCAAGGGTTCTCTTTTATAGTGACCTACTTTATTTCTTCATATAGAGATCAACTATACATTTGAAGCAGAAAACGAGAGGAGGCAGTTAGGCCTGCCGTCTAGGGTACGGTTTAAAGACCACCTGTCTGATCAGTTTACTGCAAGTACAACCCTAAGAGGGCAGAACTCAAAAGAGTGTGTGACAACCAAGCTTGTACTGCAGGTAAGGCAGAGAATTTTTATTTCATTTAGATCCACTTAAAACAAAAGCATGCTCTTTTTTCACCTTCATGGTACCTTTGTATATAACTTAAAAGTCACATGCAATATAAAGCTTCAAAACTAGAAGAGTTTTGTAACCATAGTTAAGTAGTACCTTACTATTCCCTGCACACACGCTGCTTCCTCCTGTTGCCTTTCTTACAAAGTATGAATAAAAGTTGTAGCCACTGCAGCATGCTCTGGAGGCCAGTAGAACTAATTTAGAACAACAGAGAG
This sequence comes from Calonectris borealis, assembly GCF_964195595.1. Lineage (NCBI taxonomy): Eukaryota > Metazoa > Chordata > Aves > Procellariiformes > Procellariidae > Calonectris > Calonectris borealis. Next base: position 23,729,146 of record NC_134317.1, read on the forward strand.
GGAATAAATGCCAAAAATGGAGAGCTGTTTCCAACAGAAGTAATTGTTATCGAATTTAACAGTGTGACTGGCTAGGAAAAGAATTTTAACCCACAGGTTTCGGAGGGGATGAATGGGTAGGTCAAGAAAGCTTGGTATGTGCTCTCTGACTTGGCTGCTACGCTGGCCCTTAAAGGTGGCATTGCTCCAGGAGCTGAACAAATTCTCTATCTGTGGGCAGCAATGAGCCAGCCTCCAAGGTTGCTTTTGACCACAGCAAATTAACTTGTGCAGCAGGGAGCAAGTGTGTTATTTTACTGTTGTAGTGTGAATTTTACTTGCCTGGGTTACCATCTGTTGTTCCTAGGAATTCTTAATGGTGACAGAAATCACCAGATTGGGAAGCCACGGAAAAAACCAGACAGTAGGGCTAGACTCCTTGTGTTCTTGCACATTTTTAGAAAATGCTGCGTTTCTGTATAGTGAATAGTTTCAATACTGCCAAATGTAGCAGAAAAGATTTTGCTTTACTGCTTGTTCTAAAATGTATATCAAAAGCTAGTCTTTGCATTGTTTTTTCTTCTCTGCACTGTACACTAACTATGCCATTTAAAATATTTCAACAGGAAAAAATTAAAGATAAGCTACGCCCCATTCCAATATCAGTCAGTGTTAAAATTGCTGGCCTGGAGTCTAGCTTACTGTCCACAAGAAAAGAGAGAGCACTTCCGGATCTTATACCAATTCTAAATTCAAATGAATCTGAAACAAAGACCACAAAAGTAAGCCTTTGATATCACATTTTCCCATAAATCTGCACTTTGATAAATCACTAAATTTTAACGACTGTAGAAAGCTAAATTATGACCAAAGGAAATAACTGGGGTGGCACTGGACTTGGAACTACTGGCTTATATTTTATATTTTGTTATGAACTTCTTACAATATGTTATGAACTAGATCCTGTGTTTCTTTTGCAACAAAAGTGAAGCTTGTGTAGCTGCTAGTTTTTTCTTCTTTCCTCAACAAGTTTAGGAGGAAATGTACTTTTGATTAGAAGTGGAAATCCATTGTCTCCTGCTGTGAACACTTGTCCCACATTACAAAATAATGTACAGTCTAATTCTTCTGCAGCTAGGATGCTGTAACAGCATTAGAGCTCTGCCGCAGGGATGTAAAAGAGAGGGAATATCTCGGGTAAAAGATCTCATTTCCTCAATGCTCATTGAAGAATCAGACTTAAGGATGTTTTTCCTGATTGGAAGTGTACCTCTCACTTAGAATTATCCAACTCTGCCTTTTAGTTACAGTTAAAGTTTTAAATTATCAGCATCAAGGGCTACGTCTCACAAAGAAAAACTCTCCTGACAGGCAAGAAGTAAGAGTCAGGTTAAAATCTTACTCTATCCAGGAAAGTGTCTCTGAGTTCCCTGTAGGATGCTTTATGCACATCAGAAAACTTGTTTTAAGCCAATGTCATGTGGCATGCAGTAAAAGTGCTTTGGTTTTATTTAGGTGGAGTTCTTAAAAGAAGGATGTGGAGAAGACAATGAATGTCACAGCAATCTGAAACTTCAGTACCGGTTTTGCACTAGAGAAGGAAATGAAGACAGGTTTACTTATTTACCGATGTAAGCCTTGATTAATGCATTGCTAAAATTCAGATTATTAACAAGTGCTTAAAAGAACTTTTAGGAGAGGGTTTTGGGAGATAGAGCAGCTTTGTTCTGTTAGTCTGGCAAACACAGCCCTGTGTAATAGTACTGATGTGACAGGGTGAGGACAGTGGGGGAGTGGGGATGAGCTTTAGAAGAGGAGGGGTGATACAGAGTCAAATGGATACAAAGTGGCCACAGCTGTGCAGGTGTGGGCTAAAAGTTAGGAAAAAAGGTTTCTAACCCTTGGAGAAATGAGATTCTAAACCTTGCAGTAGTTTATTGTGTGTGCTACTGTTAACTATTTTTGAGATGAAATTTGATTGTGAGTAGGACATGATATAATATAGTCTAGTAGCCTAAGACACAGAGAAGTCAACAGGGAAATCATTTCACCGTAAGACGCACCTAACGCCCCGCTGCATCCCTCCTCCCTGGAGGGCCAGTGGGAGGGCCAGTGAAATTAGAAAGAAGGTGTAAAACAAACAAAAGGAAGTATGTGTACTTACTGTCAACAGTCAAGTCACCTTCAGCTGAGTGCCACAATCCGACTCGGAAGCCAAAAGCATATATACTTTACAAGAAGAAAGTACGTCAGTAGATTTATTCAGAGAAAATTCATCACTATTAAACATGAGCCAGATGCAAGTGCTGGTTCAGAAATACTATAAACTCTTGACTACTTGAGGGCTGTATCAGTCTGTTCTGTCTGCTAACTGCTGGCCACTTTCAGAGATGAAATACTGGTCTAGGAAAGAAACCTACAACCATTCATGTGTTTATGGTCTTACAGTAATTCTTCCCTAATAGAGGGAATTGCATTTGGGTAAACCCATAGTAAGAAGCAAACTTCCATGCACATTTGTTTTCCTAATGCATGCAACCCTGTATACTCTGTTTCTGTAGTGAAAATGGCATGCCAGTGCTTGTTCTGAAAGATCAGAAAGACATTGCCCTGGAAATAACAGTGACAAACAATCCATCCGATGCAAAAAATCTACAAAAAGATGGTGAAGATGCATATGAAGCTAAACTAATTGCAACTTTTCCAGACAGTCTGACGTATTCTGCATTCAGGGAGATGAGGGGTTATCCTGTAAGTATTTTTAAGAGAAAAGATATTCAAATTTTTAAATATTTTCAGCATTTTTTTACTTCTAAATGTATTCTGTTTAATCAGGAAAAACAGCTAACATGTGGCGCTAACCAAAATGGTTCTCAAGCAGAGTGTGAACTTGGAAATCCTTTCAAAAGAAATTCCAACGTAAGTTGCACCTATTTTACTCAAGTTATAAAATCTGGTATCTGACTGCAGTCGTCCAAAGTTTCTGTGTGTGTCATAAGCGTAGATTTGATTTGTATCTGTCTTTTTCACTCTAGAACTTGATGGTGTATTTCTATAATACTGCATATATTTTTTATAAAATGTTTACATATTTCATGTATGTTCTTTCTTGTTTAGGTAACCTTTTATCTGATCTTGAGTACCACTAAAGTTAATGTTGATACAACAGACTTGGATATTAATCTGAAGTTGGAAACGTAAGTTTTCTTTGTGCGTGCGCGTGCTGTGTTTTTATACGCAGTTGTAAACATTTTGAATTAATTTGTTCGATTCACAAAAGCAATTTAATAGTAAAGTGAAAACTGCTAAATTTGTAAAATAAACAGCATTGTTTCCTTTTCATTGTAGAACAAGCACTCAAGTTAATTCGACTCCAATTATAGCTAGTGCTAAAGTGGTTCTTGAATTGCTTTTATCACTCACTGGGTAAGTGTTGATAGCGTTAACAAATGGGGGGGGGCTGGGGATGACAGTTCTGCTGCAGATTTCATTAAAATCTGATTATTCTCCTTCCCCACCCCCACCTCAACAGAGTTGCTAAGCCTTCTCAGGTATATTTTGGAGGTAACATCGTTGGTGAAAGTGCTATGAAATCTGAAGATCATATTGGAAACCTCATAGAGTATGAATTCAGAGTGAGTAATTTAGATTAATGCCAACAGCTGCTTTTAATCAAATTAACAGCTTCTCTCTTCATGCATATGAATACCTGGAAAATCTGCTAGATTTAAAATTGGCTTTTCTTGTCCCAAAATCCTGACTCCCTGATCAGAACATGCAGTCTGACTGCAGACTAGAGCTTCTTTAGGCCTTGAAGTTTTATGATCATATTTTGAGGAAGTGGCCTGAGGCTGGCTGTACACTTGTTTTTCAGAGTAGTCCGTGCACATTCAGTTGTACAGCATAAAACCTCATGCAGGTAGGGAACAGAACTTACACCCAGAACCCTAACTGTGGCACGCCCCGTGTTAGCTGATGCACACAGACAGCACGTATGTGTACTTACTGCGTGCAGGATTGAGCAGGCACAAGAAGACACTGCGGGAGCCACGTTGAACGCGTGGGTCTATTTCACTCTTTTGATCTCCTTCCTCATGAATAAATCGAGGAGGCTAAGAGAGACGATTTGGTTTATCAACAAGAGCGTTGCTTTTTCTACATCATTAATGCAAGCCCTGCTGTCTTTGTACGTAATAATTTGTCAGGATTAAAGTCCATCTCTGTCAATCCTTTACTTCCTTCTGTACCTGCATGCGTGTATTAAAGTAGAAGCAGTTAGAATATCTGTTTTAGAATTTGCTGTCATGAACTGTAACACCAAGAAAGCAAAAAGTAAGTTGGGAAACAACATCCAGACTTAGGAGAGCAAGAGCTGGTTATCTTTCTGTGTCAGAATTCCTCATAAACTTGCAATTTGCCTCAGTTATGTTAACTGAATGATTTGTTAACTCTAAATTGGAGTTGTTGTTGTTTCACATGAAGATAGATTTCTAAAAATCAACAATTTAAAGTTCTTGTTAAGGAATTTTAATCCTTGTATGTTTAAACTCTGTATTTACTTGTGATCCAGCTGTGCTTGTTTCAGTATATGCTTTGTCTTTATACTCTGTTTCGACTGTCTGTCAGCTGCTTTTAAATTTCCTGTTAGTTGCATGCTTAAAACTTGCCCAAGTCAGTAACACTTTCAATTGAGGAGAAAATCCTTTCAAAAAGTATTTCACAGTTTGAAGAATGTTTGTTTTAACAGGTAACTAACTTGGGCAGACCACTGAAAACATTTGGTACTGCTTCCCTGGACATCCAATGGCCGAAAGAAATTAGTAATGGCAAATGGCTGCTTTATTTGATGAAAATAGATTCCAAAGGCTTGGAAAAAGTCTCCTGTCAACCCAAGAATGAAATCAATAGTTTGCATGTTGCGGTATGTTACTGTCTTCTGTTCATGAATTACTACAACATGAAAGCACCGCAGCATGTGAGAGTAGGGCATAAAAGCTTGTGTCCAGAAGGATTTTTTTTGTCTTAAGCAGCTCACAAGCACAATATATGAACAACGTATCAAGGGTTAAGCTAATGAGGATAACATGCTAAAGGATAGATGCTATGTCGTGGTGACTCTTTTTGCAATGGGCACTGTTTGTTATATGCTCTTACGGGATGAAATTGCTGTTAGCTTTAACACATTTCATCAGCATTGTTGATATCTGATTGAGTTCTTGCACAGAAAACAATAAACAACAGTAAACATCTCCCCAGCCTGGGGGAATTCCATGTAATTTTTTAAAGAGAAAGGGCTTGCACTTAAATTTACTGATTTACAACAAATATGATAAAAAGAATTTCTCAAGCAAGAGTTTCATAGCCCTTCATTATGCCTATCTAGCAAGATTTTCTTCCTAAACCCTGAGCCTTCATTTTCCTAATTCTTTTTCATATAATCTTAAGATCATTTGGGAGGAGTTTTAGTTTTCACCATTAAAACTGCATTATTGTCAGATCACTACATTAGTTAATAAAACTTTCAGTGAGTATAATTAGTATACAGTTAAAAAAAATGCACGATCTTATTCTTTTAACACAGTAACAGTAATACCCTTTATAAAGAACGAAAATGGAAATAGCATTGAAAGCTTTATAAATCTAAAACCCCCTTGACTTATCAAAGAAAGTAGTCACTTGACTTTTCTTTAGGTGATCTCAAATTCTAGTAATTGTCCTGACTCTACTATTAGCAATAAACGTAGATAAGTTGGGATATATAATGATGTCACTCGTGCTAATCTTGGAACAAGAAAACACTCAGTGAACTCTTGTTTCTCTGCTTGTATGGGGTCAGAATTAAGAGCTACTTTGGATAAACTACTAAAACTCTTCCTACTCTTTTTTTTTTTTTTTTTTTTTTTTTTTTTAAGGAATCCCATAACTCAAGAAGGAAACGTGAGGTTGCAGAGAAGCAGATTACAGACAGCAAGACATTTTCTTTATTCTCAGAAAGAAAATACAAGACCTTGGTAAGCATATTGCACTAACTATATAGTCTTGTCAGATACCTCCCCCTGCACTTGTAAGAGGGCTTTTCTGAGTTTGGCAGGGTGAAAGAAGGTATCTTTTTGCTTTGTTTTTATCTTAAATCCAAGTATCGATACTTTTAAAATTTGACCATTTAGATTATCTACTGATAAGAGAGAAATATGAAAGAATTTATGCATAGTTATCTACATTAAAATACAACAGGTAATAGCATCTTCATTGTATTTTCCTGTTGCTGTCAGTACAAACAGATTTTGGTTCTTGCACATAAATATGATGCATATAATCCAATTTTTAATCGGGGGGTAGGGGGCTCAGGTGGGTGGAGGTTTAAACAATTTGTGAGAACATGTTTTATTTACATGTAGAAATTTGTAATTACAGGACTGCAATGTGAATGCACACTGTGTGGACATAAAATGTCCCCTGAAGGGTTTAGACAGCAAAGCATCTATTGTGCTGCGTTCCAGACTCTGGAACAGTACTTTCTTAGAAGTAAGTCCTCTTACCTGCCATTTTTGGAAGGTCAGAGTTCTTTCCTGTTCTGTGTCTAATGTCCATATTTTATTTTGAAACAGGAGTACTCCAAAATGAACTACCTGGACATTCTTGTTAGGGCTTCAATCAGTGTTCCTGCTGCAGCCAAGAATGTTAAACTCACAAATGAAGTTGCTCAGGTAGGTTAAACATTTAATGCTAACCATATGTTACGGTTGTGATGTTTCCAGCTTACCTCAAAGACTGAAAAAACCCAAACAAACCATTTTAAAACAGAAGTAGCTAAAACTTTAGCTTTTTAACGGCGTTATTGATAACTGAATTATTGATATTTTTTACCTTTTAATCGGGTTGGAAAAATTCAATACCATATTGAAATTATACCAGTAGAACTTTTTCTTGAAAAACATTTTGTAGATGAGAGAGATAAGACATCTTGTTAGAAAAGAGGTAAGACTGTGTAACTTGCAGCTTTATATTAAACATGGATGTTTTTGAAATGCTCTTTCCTTCTTCATGTTTTCTCTCCTTTAGGTGCGTGTTACTGTCTTTCCTGCAAAACCAGTAGCACTTTATACAGGAGTACCTTGGTGGATCATCTCGGTGGCTATTTTTGCTGGAATACTGATGCTTGCACTGTTGGTATTCTTACTGTGGAAGGTGAGTTTTTATTGATCTGGTTATTTTACATTTCATGGTCTACAACTGACAAGACAGCAAACTAATTAAGCAAATCATAAAGTATTTTGGTTTGTATTTGGGACTCAAAATAGAGCAAAACTGCCCGAACTATACATTACCTTTATAAGTTTCTCAGTTTTGCAACATTTGGAATGAAAATGGTTACACAGGAAGACTTGTTATGAAATTTTTCTGTTTGCAGTTCCTCAAAAGGAAGTATTTTGAGCTCTGGCCGAAACTTGAGACAAATGTTGAGAGACCATAGTTACTTTGATATGGATGGATACAGCTAATTGGGGCTTCTGCAGTTAGGTGTAAAACTTCATGTGAACCGTCTACAAATGTTTTAGCAGGTCTTTGTTCTCATAACATTAGAAATACCATTAAACTGATGGTAGATGAAAATAACCAAAAGGTACAAATATAATCCATAGCCAAGTGTGTTGGTAAATTTCTGTAGTATTGGCTTTTTATCTTAGAAACCCTAAAGGAGTAAATAAGTGCGTATAACAAAAGGTTAACAATTTGCAAAAGAAAAAATCAAGTACCTATTTTTCTAACTACCTTTGGCATTTTTACAACTAATTGTGGTTCCAAGTATAACAGGGCAGTCCTTTTATTCTTAGTTTTTACAGGCATAGGCAGTTAGTATTTGCTGTTATGGGATAGCAGAAAGTTACTAAGAAAGAAGAGATGAAGAAGAATAGCCTATCTGTCACTTACTTTCTTCTGGAGAAACTGCAGCAATTGGCTTTGCTGAGGAGCTACTATTTGCTGCAGGTTACTTCTCACGGGATAGTTCTGACTTCCCTGTTTTCTAGTAAATGCTCAGCCCCTGCTGCAAATCTTCCTGATGAATTAATACTTTGGGTGGGCTGTTAGGTTATAACTACTAGCGATTTACTGCACATGAAAATACACACATTTTCACACACGCGCACATAGCGCAAAATGCTTCTTTTGATGACACACACTGTGCCATCATATGAAGGACAATCATGGTACTTCAGACAGTTACATGATTGGTTTAAGACAAATGCTTGTGTTGTACAGGTCAAAGCAGTACTCATTTTTGTTCAACCCTATGTTTTTGTCTATCCTGTGCACTAGTCCACAAACAGGTTTCTGTATAGACTTCTTTCTGCTCTTCACAGCCAGCTTTAGTTGCTGTGGACATACTTTATAGCAGTTTTTTCTTAAAAACAAACAAACAAACAAAAACTGCAACACAACAAAAAAAAACAAAACCAAAAAACCAAACACCCAACAAAACCAGATGCATTACAAATTTATCAAAATGCCTCTAAAATAATATTCTTTTCCTCAGGTTATTCTATTATTTTACAGATCGAGTTAATCCAAGAAGTTCTCAGATCTAGAAATGGCTGAGTTCTTGTAATATTTTTTTTTTTTAAATTTTTTTTTAGGCTTGTGAAGGGATAATGGGAAGATAGTTCAGAGTTAATTTAAGTCACTTCTAATAGGTTTGACTTCTTCCAGTCCACAAAAATTGACTAAATACCTTGCTTCCTTGTAGTGTGGTTTCTTCAAGAGAAATAAGAAAGATCATTACGATGCCACATATCACAAGGCTGAGATCCATGCTCAGCCATCTGATAAAGAGAGGCTTACTTCTGATGCATAGTATTGATCTACTTCTGTAATTGGTAATTGATGATACTTTTTAATTTTTAGCTGTGGCACATGCTATGGTTGCGGTGGCTAACTATGAAGCTTTTACTGCATATGTCCTATTAACTTCTGAATTTCAAACTATCGTACTTGCTTGCTTATTCTGTCGATAGATTTTCAGCTTTTGGTGCATGTGAATAAACACAGGTGTTTACCTTGGTCTAAAATGTTTTTTGTTTATTCCTTTAGAAAACATCTTGATCTGTTGCAATGATTTTTAGTTTATTTTTTTAATTTATGTTTTAACAGTACAAGTAAGTTTTTAAGCTTGAGAGATGGTAGTCAACACTGCAGAGTTAAGATTTAAGGCTAAGGCTACGTGGACAATAGATAAACTTACTTTACTAACCTTTAGTGCATGCTAAAAGATACATGTTGCTTATAATGAAAGGGGTTTTCATAATGAGAATGTAATTGCTGTGGAAACATCTGTTTTCCTTCAATTCTAAGGTATACTTTTCTAGGAACACACTTTCCTCTGCTGAAGCTACTAGATGCATGATGATTTATGCTTCTAGCAACCTTTACTCAAGATATTACATGCATGTACATTATATTAATATGTGATGCTTCGGATCCGGGGGTGGGGAGGAATTTTTAACTAAAATATGTCAAAACAATGTTTAATGAAATCTTAACTAAGAGATGGCTAAAGATTTGGTCTATGCCTGGATGTAATTTTTTTTAAATTCCATTCCATGTCAGTTCTAATATTATTAAAAAAAAAAAACCAAACAAACCAAACCAAACCCAAACACCAAACAAAACCAACAAACCCACCACCCCAAACACTATGAACAAAACCTTGCCACTTCAATCTTTTTTTTTTTCCGAGCAGTATCTAATGACAGCTGGATGGCACAATGTCTCTTAACCTTAATCTTGACATCAGTGACCCACAGGCATGTAAAGTTGAGTGTCTAGCAGTTATCATCTTTGTAACATTGTGGCCATAACTCCATTTTGTTTTGAAAATTAATTTCACTCCATTCCTCAATAGTTAAAAATCAGTTTTTACAGTGGCTTTGAATAAAAAATTGCAGGGCACAAATAAGCTGTACTAGATTTCATCTGGGGAGACGTGTGTTGTGGCACATTACAAAACTTTCAAGTTATGTCTGTGTTTGATCCTATGGCAAACTAAGCAAGACTCATGTTCTCATACTGCATACGTGTAGTTAGTTCAGGTGACTATCGTTGAGACGGTGCTTTGAAAAACAAGGCCCTAGTGTAACTTTTCTTGAAGGTCCTGGAAATCATTCTGTAGATTTTTAAAGGTAAATCATGTCACTGTACAGGAAGATACTGAAGTACATACGTACCTTTGATTCAGAAGAAGCAAGCCTTCCTGAACTGTATCTACTTCTTTGTGTAGCATTAAATTCTCTCATTATATGAATAACTAGCTTTATAAGAAGACTTAAAAGACTTGTAAAACAAATTTAGAAAGTTAGTGGAGGGAATATTTTTAAGATATTAGATTACCGGATTGTCAGACTATACCATTTGTCTTCAACTGCTGCTGGAACAACTAATGTAGACCTGCTGGCTCACATTTTTATAGCTACACACACTACATTTTTGGCTTACATATTTTTGTTTTCAATTTTCTTACCTGTACGTCTCTGCAAAAGAAGAATTTATTGCCTCTATAATTGTAGTACTTTGGCAGCAACTTAAAGCTAAACTGTTCTTTTTCTTCTCTGCCCCAGTGTGGGTTCTTCCAGCGTTCTAGGTACGAAGACAGTGTCCCCCGATATCATGCTGTAAGAATTCGAAAAGAAGAGCGACAGATCAAAGATGGGAAATGCAAAGACCTTGAGACAAAACAGTGGTTCACAAAATGGAATGAAAATGAAAGTTACTCTTAGGGAAAAATTATTTTCATCCACAAAGTTCAGATAGAGTTTAATGTTTTCATTAATGGAATACTGATGGAGTTAGACCTACGAACACTATGGACATTCACCATTTGATTGTACATATTACTACTTACATTGAGGCTTTTGTTTGCACAGCTAAAATTGCTTCAACAGACTTTATTTGCATTATTTAATTTCCAGACTGCCTCTTTTCCCCTTCAAATCTAACTCACACTTTAGAAGATACTGTGTTGGTTTGGGGTCTTTTCTGCAAAATATGCAAAACCACTATGGCAGACCTTTTCCTGTGATCCCAACCTTCTTCCTAGGTAGGCAAGGAATGCATGGTGAAGGTCAAGAAAGGTTCTCCATCCTTCCCTCAATGCATAGTCCATTATAAACACACAGTGGCCTTAACACACTTTGTTCAAGTATAATTTGAAGACCTGCAAATCTACTTTAGTCATAAACTTTGCCTGCTGCAGTAGTTCAGCTTAACAAAAAGCATCATCTTAAATTACATATGCAATAGGTCACCTTGCTCTGTTTTTTTTTTACTTTTTTTTTTTTAAGATCAGATTGTGTGATTCTTGCTCACAACAAATATACACAGGTTTTTTTTAAAAGAGAGGCTTAAATATTAGATGTACTTTTTGTATATATATATTTTAGTCATTTTGTATTTATTTTTGTTACAAATCATTTTCTCTGACTAACAGTTAGGCCAAAGACTTAACTGAACCTTCAAATCCACTGTGTTTTTGAACTTCAGATTATGAGACCTGAGGCTTTCACTGCATTTTAATAAATCACTGAAGGTGCCAATGCTTTCTAAAAATGTAAATATTTATTCCAGTGATGTGTATGGGGGCTTTTTTCCCTGATACTTGTAACTTTATGTAATAGGAATTATCAGGTCTTGTAACATGATTTGTATATTACTTCAGACTATTTAACGATTTGGACACCAAGCAGAAGTAGGGTTTTTTAGATATGGTTTTATACTTACTGCAAGAAGTGAGAGGTTCTCTGAAAACCGCTTTCCAGCTTCATAAGGACTTCCTGTTTGGCAAAAGGTGTTAACTACTGCAACTGTTATATAGCACTTGAAGGAGGCTATAAATGCCTAAATTACCTTAACTGTGCGGATCTCAGCTGATCCACATTGAGACTACTGAATTGTCTTGAATACCTGAATGTTGATAAAAGTAGAACCACAATGTTGTGTTTATCAGTAATCTAGTTATTGTAACATAACTGGTAAAACTATTTAAAGAGTTTACTTTTTTACCCACGTTCTAAAGCGTTGGTACTATTTAAGAATGAAGATTTAGTTCACAATTGTTTATTCCACGTGAAACAAAATTCCGCTCAAAAAGTATGCACATTAATTGCTAGTAATTTGAACTATGCAAAAAACCTCTTGGTACTTTTTCCCCCATAGGGTATAAACCTGCTAGGAGGGCAGTTGTCAAGTGTCTTATTTTTACTACTAGCTTTGAACATACCTTTTTGGAAGGTGTGGTCACCTAAAAAGTTATCATTCTAGAAAGTGCATTAATTTAATAGATGCTTTTTCCTCCCACTAAATAATCTCAGTATGTTGTGACCCTTATTTTATGAACACTTACACATGTATTTAGCTGTTACCCAGTTTTTGAGCTTTTAAAATTCCAGCTTATTTGCTGAAAGGCTCAGCAGCATCAGAAGCCAGGTGAATCAGAGGCTAAAAAGCTTGACAAATAAAAGCAGATTGTGGCCCTTGCCTAAGAACATGAATGTATTAGCAGTGTTAAACTAAAAGTTCTCAAAAAATAAGTCATATTACTGGTATAATTTTATTTCAAACTTTTTTAATACCAGTTAGCAATGCTACATCATTCCATGATTAGAAATTACCTGTGGATATTTGTATAGAAGTGTGAAATAAATTCTTTTTTTTTAATTAAACATTGTTTTGGTAATAGTGATTTCTTATCATAATTAACTGAGGTAGCCATAGTTCACTAGAAGAGCAAGCTGAAAGTTGGAAGCTTAGTAGCCATAGTTCACTAGAAGAGCAAGCTGAAAGTTGGAAGCTTTAACAAATTGTCTCATTCTTAATAGTGTCATAACTCTTGGTGCCCTCCCCCATGCAAAGGGGCAGGTAAAGGCAGCTGCAGGAGATGATAACACAATCTCGTGCTCGCAGGCTGGCTGCTTGCTGTAGTTTCCAGCACTGGTAAGAGTCAGGCATGGAGCCTGGCAGAGCAGGCCCTGGCAAAGCACCAAGTGTCAGTTCCCATGGGGCAGAGCTACCCTCTCCCTCCACACTCTGCTCACGCTGCCCAGAGTACCTTCAATGCAAACAGTCTTCTAAAGGCTCCCCTGCCAGACAGGTGTTTCTGTAACTAGGGGAGATGGACTCATCCCCCAAAATTAGTCAAGGCCTTCACACACCTATTTGTATTTAGCAGTGGAAGTTTGATACTGACAGTCAATTACATGATTGCAGGGTACAGCTTCAATTCCACAAAAAAACCCAGAAACACCAAAAAGATGCGGGGGGGGGGGGGGGGGGGGGGGGAGAGACGGACCAACAAACCACAACACAGAAAACCTGTGGTTTATCTCCATTTTTAAGATGTTAACCCTCACAAGATGCTTTGCTCACCTGTGCTGAAAGGAAAGACCTTTTGATGCAACAAAGCCTGAAGATGATAAAGGTTAGCTGGATACATGTTAGACCAGTGTTTGTTGTTGCAGCCAAGAAACTTCTAGGACTAGAACCAGAAGGTGCTGCTAGATCTTTCAGAGCACAACAAAGATGTGGACTCAACCTGTTTTTATTAAATGATTATTCTCATTTACATAACTATACCCACAAACATTTGTCCACAACAAGACAAAATATGGACTGGGAGAACAAGTAGCTGGTCATAGGAAGTATAGTACAAATATAGTATTTTAGGTTTTATATATGCTCATATATACTATACACATATAGTACTAGACGTAGTATATACTATATGGACAGTAGTACAGTACTATACATAATAGTGTATGTGTATAGCATATATGTATAGATGTGCACATATAAAACCTAATGTACTATATTTGAGATATATATATAGATATATATAGACTGTGTGTTTGTGTGTGGTACACGTGTATATAAAACTCTCTCTCTCTCCCCCCCCTTCCCCCCCTGCCCCCCCAGCCTAAGGTACATAAATAGAATGCTAGTAAACTGCAATACTTTCACATATGTTTAACTGTCACAGCACAGGAGACATATCCTATGAGAGAAGCTTTTAATATAAGGGACCATCACAGCATAGTTTCAATAACCACCTGTGCAGAAGTTTTATGTGGAAGAAGAGACAGAACAGGGTGTTCGGATGCAAATGTCAGGAATCAGCACATAAGGTGAAGGGAAGCTTTTCAAAGCAGCACTAAAACTCCAATCCCCATTTGAAGCACCCACGTTACAATGCTAACCGTCACTGCAGCAGTGTCTCTTAACTAAAATAAACAGACTGCACACATCCAGAACCACGCTTATGTACAAACAACTGAAATAAATAACTTCTCCCGGCACAGAGTAGGTGAGAGTGTCAGCAGCTGGTTTGCAAAACCCAGCAGAACAAACTGTGATGAAACAAACAGGCAACTGTAGGCAGTGCTCTGAGCCACAAGCAGCGCATGGACGTGCTTCGGCTGGCTTGCCAGACAACACACCTGTCTGTGACAAGAAGAATGCGAGCAGTGTATTTCCCTGTGGTGGCTGTGTAAGCAGTTGCTTCAGTTTTTATCCCAGTCCTCAGACATCTTTAAATGTCCATTTGTCTTCCTAGGCCCTGGATTCGTAATTAATACTATACACCTTTTATAACCTCATAAGCCTTGTTGGAGTCTTAACCATGATCCTCGTGAGAAAAACACAGCAACTCCTTACCCTGAGAGACCGCCACAGAAACCAGCGTTAATCCCCAGCCAGGGTGGGATACTGTCACTGTACAGGGGTGGGGGACCTGCAGTTTGCGTTTTCCATACTCGAAGATGGACCCCTTTCCTCCTTCATTGTCTAGCTCTGCAAAATAGTTGTTTGCAAGCAGCACCTTTTCAGGGCTGTACCTGCCTCAAAGACCCTAGAAGACACAGGCAAAGAACTGAGTTTTTAACAAGCAGAGGTGTCCTTGCTGCTGCTTACCTATCCCAGAACAACATATACCCCCCTCACCATTGATATACTATTTATTTCCTCTTAAAAAAGCACCAGTACATGCAGCAACCCAGAACGGTGACTTCCAGTATGGGGTTATTTATAATATCACCTTAACAAACCAAGAATTCTTTATATGGAACACCCTGCAAGAATGCTATGCTTCCAATGATCTTATTAAACCTTAAATGCCATGTTAAATTTTAAATTGAAAACAAAAATTAAAATGTAATTGCTTAGGTTAAAACTAAATGCTATGTTTTCAATCATCTTGAAGTCTGATTTGTTCTGTCCCATTAAATTGTGCATCCAGATTTTAATTTCAGGAACACTAATAACCAGGAATATGAGTAGAAAAATGCCAAATCACAAAAATAATACACTTCTCCCTTTTGGTTTGCATAAGAATTTACAGAAATTGGCACATCAGAACTCCAGCTAGTGTCACACTGGATCAGGTCAGAGTAAGCCCCCAGAAGATCATCGGTTTTAAAAGGGATGGGGGTAGGGCAAGAAAGAGAATTCAAAATATTCTCCAATATTTTAACAGAACATGCTTACATGGATCAGTATCTGATCAGTAGTTTAAACAAGACCAAGAAAACACCTTTAGGTAAACAGACAGGGTTTGTTCTGCTTTGAACAAAGCATTTAAAGAATTATCCACAATTCTTTATCCGCAGTTACTTCTGTGACTGCTTATCCTGCATGATTTTCCCTGCGAAAAGCACTCACTGGTTACATTATTGAGAATGGGCTCTAGCTTAAAAGTGCAATGATTATTTAGCCTCTGACAGCCTTTGCCACATCTTCTGGCTGGGGACTGATGTCAAAAGGTAACTTCAGGCAGCAGGCCAGTTTTCAAGGCATGCCTGTAAGTTGAAACATCAGGCATCAAGACAGTAACACACAGGCAGGAAAGATGAACCCAATCCAAAGCCATTGTAAAAAATTGGAACAACTTACAAATACCCAACTTATTGCTTGTAGGCACTGCTTTAAACTAGTGCTGGCTCACAACTGAGAGGCCATTATAAAATGGTTTTAAGCACAGCAATTCACAAGTAGGAGTCCCAAACTATTACAAACTTGAGTAGCATGAGCTACTATTTGGTGCTTCTGGGGGTGGCCTACAAGCAGCAATAAAGCAAAAACTGTCAGTAACCTGTATTTGTAGAAGACCTGCAGAGACAGACAAGCTGTTAGTTCACCCCATTAGCCACCACTCCCTGGCCAGAACAGAACAAGCCATTCATTTTTCAGCACAAGATGGAGGTACAGTCTGATTATAAACCAGAGGAAGCAGTCTAATCCTGAACTACTGCTTCATTCTTACATATTATTGGTGCAGTTACTGCTCAGAAAATTGCATCTGGAGGCAGACTGGATCAATGTTTTCTGTATTTCAATGCAACATAAAAAAAAAAAAAGCCCTTAATTCATTACGATACCTTCATCTCTCTCCAAGCAATCCAACAAAGCACTGAGCAGATCAATGCGATAGAAATAGCAAAACGATTCCTGCTCTAGCGGAGGCCACTGGATCTCCATCCCCGCTACCAGGGCATGGACAAGTCACAGGTACAAGGCATGTTTAAAGGAAACCAAGCAATATTTAAGAGTTGACTTCATAAGATAAATTTATGAGGCAAATACAAGTATCCACAATAAAAGAAGCAAATTATATAGGGCCAGATCCACTATTGTACTGTATCGTATACAATTTTCAATTACAGGATTAAATATCTACACTGCAGTAAGTTTATATCAGAAATGCTTATAATCACTCTTAACTGCCTTTTTTGTTAATGTTGTGGATATGTCTACCTGAGTAGGACAAGAAATTATTAAATACCACTGTTTGGTACCTCACGTGTTGGATTAGTATCCTAGCAGCCGGTAAAGTGATTCAGTGTGACATATGGTCCAAGTACTTTTTAATGAATAAAGACATATATTGTGTTAATTGTTGATCGATGGGGAGTATATCTGTAAAGAGAGAAGCCCTATTTTTCCTCTGTACTTTTTTGTTTCTCTTTTTCCTGATAGCTGAAACAAAAGTTATCCCTCCCCTCGTTTTTCTCATTTGGACGCTGTAGCAGGGCGCGAAGGGCTGGAAGAGGCCGCAGTGCCCCTTTCCGCGCCGTCCGCAGCCAGGCAGACACAAGGTGCCCCAGAAAGAAGACACGCGGATGTTAGATCAGGGTCTGAACCCCGCAGGCGAGGCGCTGCCCTCACGCCGGCCGGCAGCGGTATGAATAAAGCCGGCGCTTTTCGGGGTTTCTGCTACCTCCCGGTTCAGCCCCGCGGGTAACCGACGCCGGGAGCGGAGTCCCCGCCGCGATCGAGGCGCCCGCGCCCGGACCACGGGGAGGGGAAGCGGCAGCACCGCTGAGCGCGGCGCCGCCCTCCCGCCCGCCCTCCCCGTGCGCGCTTTTTACCGAACGGGCCAACCCCCCAGCGAACCCTTCCACGGCAGAGTGCCGGCACCGGTGCGTCGGCACCTTCCGGCCTCGCTACGGGAGCGCACGCGCCGCGGTCCCGCCGCAGGGCCCCCGCGGGCCCGGCCCCCGCCGCTCGCCCCCTCACACCCACCGCCCCTCCGCCGGGGGGCCGCTGCCTCCGGTCCCCTCACGGCTTCCCGCCCCGGGGGCTGGTGAGCACCTCGCAGCCCTTCGCTGGGAAGGCGGCGGCAGCCGCCGCCGTGAGTACCACCACCCTACCTCTCCGAGGCTGGGCTCCTCCGGGAAGCGATCGCCATCTTCTCCCGGCGGACAGCCGAGGCGCAAGGGCAGCGGAAAGACCACCTCAGGAGCTGCCCGCGGGGGCCGGGCTGCTCCGGGCGCCCCCCGCCCCGCTCCTTCGGAGCCGCCCTCTCCTCCGCCCCGTCGCCGCTGCGTGGGGCTGGGCGGGAGGAGACACCCACCCCTTCGGGCACCTCCTCCCGGCCGCGCGGCGGAGGAGGCCGCGGCCTGGGCAGGGGCCGGGGGAGCTGCCGCGGCGGGAAATGGCGGTTGGGCCGGGCTGAGCCGAGCTGAGGGGGGGCAAGAACCGCACCATGAGGCTGCTGCGCGCCCTGCTGCGCGGCGCCTCCCCGGGCAGCATCCCGCAGCAGGTGGACTTCTACTCGCGCTTCTCCCCCTCGCCGCTCTCCATGAAGCAGTTCCTGGACTTCGGTGAGTCCCCGCCGGGCTGCCCTCCGGCCCGCCGCCCCCGCCTCTCCCCGCGCTGCCCGCAGGTGCCTGTGAGGAGCGGGGCGGGGCAGCTCCGGCGCGGCCACGAGCTCCCCCCTCCGCCCTGTTAGCGCTGCCGCCTTCCCCGGCTGTTGCTTATCACTTCTTAACGCTGTCCTTTTTGGCAGAAAAAGGCTCTGCTTTCTTCCGGGAGAAGGGAGCCCTGTTGGCTCCTTCCCCGGAGACTAGAACTGTGGCAAGGTTGAAATTCAGCTGAAAACTCCGGTTTTTGGCATCACAAAAGCAGTTTGGTTTTTTTTTTTGTAAAACCTGCAGTGTTGGGGAGAGGGTGGGTACAGTTATGACAATTGGTACTGTTGGAGCAGTGACTCAGAACGGTAAGATTTGTGAAGCCGCCTGCGAGCTAGCACCGCGCAACCTTTTAAGGTATACCAAACACAAGAAACGTTTAACCTCAGCCGGCGCTGAGGAGCTGAAACAATCGTGACTTCTCCTCGGTCACACGTCTGTGCCCCACAAAAACACCTTACCCAAATGTTGCCGGTTTAGAAGTTGTCGGAGAAGGAGCAGGACGCAAACACCAAGAGCCATCCTGGAGGGCTGGGAATCTAGCCTTGAAAATGAGTAAATCGGTAACAGGATACTCGGTCTTACACTCCGCACTAAAACCACTCGTAATGCTCCCAGGTTTGACTGACTGCTTGGAAACGAAAGGGATCACAGGAATTGTTCTGTTCTGCTTCAAAGCAAAGACTATACAGAGAAAGGTCTTGTAAGTCACACCGAGAAATCTTTTCAAAGCCTGGGGATGGAGCTATACTATAATACATTGTTTCTGTACCCAAGGCACTCTCATGTGCATAAATGTTGTATAGAAACGTTTAACTAGTTAATAATTGTATTGCTTTCTACATTTTTGTAGGTAAAACATAACTGAGAACTAATCTTAGCACGCCAGACTTTGTGTAAGTAGGAGGACTTACAAGTTTCTCTTAACTATCCACTATCACTTCATCCATCTATTCAATGTTTTATACATTGCAATAAAATGTATCCAATATTTAAAACTCCAGATTTCCACAGGAACCTCACCATATATTCTGTTGCTACCATACTTTTAAGCAAAGAATCTTGCAATTTAGAGTTTGCATTGACCTGCATTATTTTACCACTAAAATATCGATAAAATAATGCTTACCTTAAAATCAGTGTTTATTTTCAAAGCACAGTATTTCCTCATAGTCAAAAGTTAGGCTACTTTTTTGCTGTTTGTACGTGAACATAAGGTAAAGATAATCTTGAAAGCTTTTTTTTTTATTAATTTTTTTCTCTTGCTTAAGGATTTAATAACATAGTAAAAACTAATACAAAGGCAAAAAAAGAATAGAGTGCAATGGTGAGACAGTACTTGTCTGTAAGACATTCTGTAGCCATTATAATCTGATGGTGTTTTCATTGGGGATTTTTTTGGCTCCTTTCGCTAGAGTGAGAGCAGTCAAAGAGGAAATCATAAAATCTGGTAATGCTAACTTTAAAAAAAAAAGTCTGCTTCTAGTTTCTCCAGGTTTCGATCTAGCAAATGAAATATTCCATAAGCAAATTTAGGTCTGGATCATATACATCAGACAGATCTTGGGTTATAAATGCACAGTATTTTCTGTAGGAGTCTTATCCATTCTTTGCCTAGATAGACCATAGCTGCACAGGGAAACAAAGTCATTTGCCCATTCACTGAAGTCTTGCTTACCCTAAGCTGTCTTCCATATTTGACCCAGGATTGCAAAGATACGGCCTCCAGATACAAAACTAATTTGTGGAATGTCATTTGCTGAGTATATGAGGCATTTGAAGATTATCTTTACATTCTAATACCTTCAATCTGACTTGTTCATGGAATTTTACCTGAGAAAAGGGAAAGGCCAGTAACAGTCATGCCTGAAATGCAATGACTAGGGAGAAGAATGAAAGGTTTCTGGGCAGAGGTCATATGTAGACAATGCATAATACTGGTAAGTGTCACTGGGGAGGAATTTCTTGTAAGCTATTCACTTTTTTATTAACTGACATTTTTTCATCAGTGTAGTTTATGACATATCTGAGTCTGGATGCATTAAACTTAACTACTCCATTTCAATTTGGTGAAGATTTTTCCTGTTTAAGACATGCCCAGCTTCCTCTTTTTCCACGTCCCTTCCTTTAACCTTCTTCCTCAACTCCCCCTTGCCAAATGGAAGGAGTGAACTGAGCAGAAACACCAGAGTTAATTTTTAGGAGTTACCTGTTGTGAAACACCAAGCCTGAAGTGTGTACTTCACTGCAGTAGATGAAAAGTAAGTTCAGATGCTGTTTACATGACACTCTTGAAGTCTAGAAAGAAGTCTGGCTGAGAATAAAGTACAGCATTTCTTAGCCTCTTCCCTGCTCTGCACCCTCCTTTCTCGCCTAGTAAAACAAGCATTGTGGGAGTAAATTTAGGTCTTGATCTTAACAACCACATTTAATTGCCACCCACGGATGACACCTGTCCTTATAAAAGGACAGGTCAGTTATCAACAGGTGCAGTAATTTAGCTTCTAGCTTTTAAAAATGTAAAAAACTTAAGAAGTAAATGTATGGGAGAACTACTATCGTAGTGACTAAGCACAGTAGCTGTCCTGTCTCTCAGGATTCATGTGAATTCATTCATCTGTCTTCTGTTCCTGTAAGACAGTGAATTTAAACTACAACAGATCTAGCTGAAAATGAGATAAATGTTGCGGAATTTATTTTCTGAAAGTGTTCCAATATGAGTTATGGTAATTCAGTAAGATCAAGCAGGGTGTATGGGACCATGACACTTTCTCAAGCATCCTTCCCATAAATAGTTTCCTGTGCTGGTTTCATTTGCCCCTCTGACATGCTCAGAATGACACACTGTTTGATCAGTGCTAGTTACAGTCAATGTTTGCTGCAAATGAAATGAACAATTTACATGGATAGAAGCGATATTTAAAGTTGAATAATATGGGTCTGCAACTATTGCACTAGTTATTCTTTATATATAGAAGATTCTCGTTACCACAACAGGGCTGGTAGGTTTCAATATGAGTTTACATTTTGAAATATAAATGGGCTCCTGCCATGAAAGAAACATCGCCTTATCAGACTGGCTGAGTCAACTTTAAAACCAAACCACAGACCTCTTATGCAAGAAAGTAAGAGCTTGTGTAGTTCTTATAAGTATTGTTTTTATTCTGATGTCGTCATATATTTATTTTGGTCTTAGGATCTGAAAATGCTTGTGAAAAGACTTCATTTATGTTTCTGCGACAAGAGTTGCCTGTGAGATTGGCAAACATAATGAAGGAAATAAGCCTGCTTCCAGACAACCTCCTAAGAACACCTTCAGTTCAGCTGGTGCAGAGCTGGTAAGAACGGCGTCATTTCGTACCTTTTAAGGGTGACTTTCTGCATATACACAAGTTGGAGGAACTCATTCTGTTCTATAGAAAGAACATTTCATGTGCTCGTTACATGAACATCACTTATTTAGTAAATATCCCAATGTATCATAAATCAGAAACTAAATTTACAGACTTGGAAAAAAACCCCTAGGAGCAATTAGAGAATCAACAAGGGAATTAAAAATCATTAAGTATTGCAGATAGTCATGTATGAGAATTCAGTAAAAACAAAAATCCACCAGAACAATGTTTAATAGGGGACTTAGGTAAAATGAAGAAACTAGTTGAAGAAACCAACAGAAGCAAGCTAATGCACAAAATGCTTGCAAAAGAGAGTAGAAACTATTTAAGAGACAGGTTATTCAGATTGAGAGTAAAGGTGTAGAAAATATGAAGATAGAGCAATAGAAAGCTCCCAAAGCCAAAATATCTAAAACAACAGAAAGAATATGAGGCTATTAAAATAAAAAAGACATCCTTTGAAAAGTAAAATTTGCTTTCAAGTAAGGAACTTACACATAAGCATAAACTTTTCTAAGATGAAAGCAAAACAAAGAGATTGCTTGGCAACTGCTAAAGGCACGTGGCTATCTGGAAAGGCTTTCAAAGTTAAGAGAACAGAAAATCTGCCAGTGAAGTAAGTGGGATTGATTAGATGACTGTATATAAAAAGAGCTATCAATGAAGATGAAGGCTTTTAATGAAACACGAATGCTTAAATTCTCATAATACTAAATGACAATGATCAAATGGGAAATGAATTCCACTTGGACAAATGCAAAGAAAAGCACAGAGAGGATCTTCCTCTCCCTGTATGCTTGCTTGCTTACAATGGAAAAAGAAATTTTGATGCTACTGGGGATATTTTTCTGAATATGTCAGTTGATGGGCAAGAAGGCAAATAGTGTTAGGAACTAGGTAACAAACGGGGAAGAATATAATTGTACCACTGTGTTAGCCCATTATTCCTCTGAATTGCATGCAGTTTTAGTCACTCTATCCTGAACAGAAAAGACCAAGAGGGATAATCAGACGGCTGGAACAATTTCTACGTGAGGAGAAACCAAATAGAATTCTTCAGCTTGGAAAATACACATCTAAGGAAAGAGATGGCAGAAATACTTAAATCATGAACAAGCTGGGAAGATTTTCTAATAACAGGAACTCGCTGGGGCTGCAAATAAGTGATCACCTACTGGGTTTAAAACACAAGGAAGATCTTTTATGCATTCTAATTAAATTGTGGAATTCATTGCTCTGGAAGTTTTGGAAGAATACATGAATACATTCAAAAGGATCTAACAAAATTCACAGGGGATAGGTCAATGGGATATATCAAATACAATGATTTGGAAACAAGCAACCTTGGAAGACCTTAAACTGCTAATTAAAGGGATCTGGGGAGGCATATTAGAATTGGTCCTTGTCACGTTTCTTCCATTTAAAGGTATGTCCAAAGTCTTCAGGAGATCCTTGACTTTAAGGACAAAAGCTCAGAAGATTCAGGGGCTATTCATAGGTAAGTATTTGCTGTCACATGTTAGTATTATGTTAATATTATGTAGAAGGACTGGCAAGAAAACGATAGCTTAAGAAAAATTTCAGCTATCTCCAATCTTTACGTAAGAATTGCAGTAATGTCACCCCCTGTCCCTAAAAGGAGGGTACATTAAAACAAAGCACTTTTATGCCATATCATTCTGGCCAGGGCTTTTTTTGTTACACTGAAGAAGCTATGAATACGTTAAACTTGACCAAATGTTTACCAATTCCTTACTTGTAATGTTGGAACTGATGTTTGGAACTCTTCACCTGTAGAGTTGGCTGACCATAACTGCCATTTGACAGACATGGGATGATCTGCATGAAAATGGTTGACAGAGTTTTCTCTTTTTCTTGGCAGTAATCAAGATAATAAATAAATAATAATTTCAAAAATAATAAATAATGGTTGATTACTGATTGTTTCAATGCTAGTCACTTGAAAAATGCTGTAAAGGCTGTCCTGTCTTCTTACTGAGGTAGGCAAACCTGTGATATTTCTGTACATAACGGTCTTCATTTTTTTAGGCAGATACTCTGTTTGCCAGAGTATTAAATTCACTTGAAAGTGAAATACTAACAATGTATTAATTTTAGTTTTACAGATACTGTGATAAAAATCCGGAATCGACACAATGATGTAATTCCTACGATGGCTCAAGGAGTAATAGAGTACAAGGAAAGCTTTGGCATTGATCCAGTGACCTCACAGAACGTGCAGTATTTTTTAGACCGTTTCTACATGAGTCGCATTTCAATTAGAATGCTCCTTAATCAACACTGTAAGTGCCGTTGTTCAAAGGAAGGGAAGTAATACTTGTACTATGTCGGTATATTTTCCTTTCATTTTTAAGTGCTTAATATGTACTTAAATGCTTCTTAGGAGGACACTATTTGCCCTGCTATTTATAAACTCGTTCTTAATAGAATTCTTAAAATATTTATTAATAGTAGGCTTTCAAGTATGGTGAAGATTGGAATTATAGATTGCCTATAAATTTCTGTTTAGCAAAACTGATCACACAAACTGAAATTATAAAATTATATTGGGTATTGACTAGTATTTTCTTTTTTGGCAGCTTTACTGTTTGGTGGGAAAATTAATCCGGCTCATCCAAAACACATTGGAAGCATTGATCCTAGCTGCAATGTTGTTGAAGTTATTAGAGGTAAATGCAGCAGATAAGAACAAGAATCCTGACAACTTACATGAATGTCTATACCGAGAGCCAATACACATCTTGATATTCATACGCTGTTTAGTTCTATCCTACCTGGAGCAGAAGTTTCATTTAAAGTGTAATACAGTTTTGTCACTTTACCCTATAAACCCAGTTTTTGTGAGAAAATACAAAATCTCCCTGACAGTGTTTTCAATTTTTGTTTTTCTTTTTGGCAAACTGTAAAAGAGAAAAAAAGAAGTGGAAGGGGAAATGTAACTTAATGTGTTTTTATTATAGATGGCTATGAAAGTGCCAAGAGACTTTGTGATTTATATTACATGAGCTCTCCAGAACTCATCCTTGAAGAGTTGAATGGTAAGTGAATGTGGGACGAGGCACTCTCTTGAATGTAGTGATGGCTTCTTCTAAAGTAGCTGGTGGTAAAATGTTCTCCTTCCACTTTTCATATAGTTAATGTGTTCTCCATATTTACTGTCATAAATAGTTTGATTTTTTTGTTTTCTGTTTTTTTTTTAAATCTGGCAGAAGGCTTTCCCTGTTCCTCCCTTTAATTAGAAAACTGAAATCATTAGAAAAGTTTTTGACACTACAGCTGTTGATGTAACATATTTTAGCAGCCTCCTTCCCTCCCTAAGGTTTCTTGTATGTCTTCAACCTCACCCTCTCTGAATTTCTTGTGACACTGTTAAGATTTATGTGTCCATTCCATTCTAATTGCTCTTGCTTATTCAGTTATCATGTTCTTGTAGTTGAAATGAGATATAGTACACTCAAGTCGTGGTAAAAATTATTTGAACCCATTGGCTGTGACTTGAAAAAACAGTTTACAACTGTATTGCTATGAACTCAGAGGTCAGCTATTGTCTTCATAGCCCTGCTGAATGCTAAAAAGCCTTTCTGACACTATTCACTAGAGTCCTCTTCAAGATACTAAACTCCAAGTTTGGACAGACCTACAAAAACAAGCAATCAAAATTGCTTCTACAAGTAATTGTGAAAGCCAAAGTGCAATCACAGTAACTTGGCCTATGAAGCTAAAGGCAAAGAAAGTGTGGCCTTGACTACACGTTCCAGATCTTTTCTTCCTACTGTACAAAACCTGTCATTCTGTATCTAGGTTAAAGGGTTTACTTCTCTCCATCTTTGGAGCATGATACTAAAAACATTTGTAGGAAACGATCAGTCACGCTAGCTAATTCTCTGTATTGAGGGGTCATTTAATGATGTATGTGCTCCAGAAGCCAGGACAAATAGTTCAGTTTTTATAAAAGGAGTGACCTTTTGCTCAATGAATTGTGAAGGTGAGTTAAACCTGATCCAGGCCAAATGCACATTCCTTGCCCACAGATGAGTGGAGACGATTATTTAAACCTTAGGCATGGGATCTGGGGGTGGAGGCATGGAGGGAAGTGGTTAAGCTTGAGCATAGGAACCTGACATATTTCAAAGTGGGATTTCCAACACCCTTTTATTTTTGCTGGCTACATAATTTGTTCTAGATCTTTTGACATCACTAGTCTCCAACATTCATGTTCATAAAGGACTGGTCACTAACACAGTCTGGTGAGAAATTATTAATCTGTTGAACTGAAAGAATCCTAAGAGCCAGCAGAATTTTCTGAGCAACCTTTCTTTAATTTTTGATATAATGAACGTGTTCCCATGATATATTTTCTGGAATTTATTCTTTAAAAAAAGTTTGAAAACTATACCAGTTTTATAGACAGAATTGTCTATATAATTTTTCTTAAGGTTTCTTGTTAGAAATCAGCTAATTTCTAAATGAATCCAAGAATAGGCTGTGCTGTAGTTACTATTTGGTGCATTATAGGATCATAAGATAATTCAGGTTGGGAGGGACCTCAGGAGGTTTCTAGCCTGACCTCCTGCTCGAAGCAGGGACAGCTACAAGGTCAGACCAGGTTGCTCAGGGCTTTATCCAGTTTGTCTTACAAATCCTCCAAGGATGATGACTACATGACATCTCTGGGCAACTTGTTTCAAAGCTTAACTGTCATGGTGAAAAAGTTTCTCTCTTCACCACCTGAACAGCCTGACTGTCTTCATTATAACCTCCTCATAGGTATTAGAAAGCAAATATTATATGCCCTAATCAGTGATGCCACAGTGGGTTTTAAGATTCATTTCTAAACCAGCAAGCACATTTGAAAATCTTGAGTATGACTTTTGATTAACATACAACTTTTCAAAAGATTTCTGTTCAAATTTTCCTTCTCTTGTAAATTCTCTCAACAATACAAATATACATTTTGAATTACTGTGGGAATGAATAAAAGATACGTAGTTTGCTATTTAATTATTTAGACTCTCTTTTCTCCAGTTAAATCACCAGGACAGCCCATGCAAGTGGTGTATGTACCATCACATCTCTATCACATGGTTTTCGAACTCTTCAAGGTCTGTGCACTTACCACTACACAATTCTTTTATACATCTTTGTTTAGTGAGATTGTATTTGTTAGCCTTTTTGAACCAATTCTAGACAGCAGTGTGTTTTTGCAAGTGCAAACCTCTCACTATTTGACTGCAGGAAGATACCTAAATTGTACTATTTAGACAAACAGTAACTGCATAGAAAGTGAACAGCTTTGGAAGATGTATCTCCTTTGCCTAGCCACTGAATACATCTGACACTTTCTGAGTAGACAGCTTTCTAAAAAAATCTTAAAATCTATAAAGACATTCATTAATAAAGCAAGTGAGAATAAGATATACAATTTTCGGCACATCTTCAAATCTGTATAATGTGTAACACGTCCTATAGAACTTTCCTCAAGCAGTTCAATCCTAGAGTTGATCTTTGTGTCATATTGCATGTACTATGCATTATAAAGAATTCTACAAATAAAACTGTACATTAAAATATTCAGATGTTTGTTCTAAAAAAATTAAATATTTGAAGTCTCTGTATTCTAATAAAATACTGATACTGAATAAACCAGAAATACTAAAAAAAACTATTCTAAACCCATATATATTTGTCCTGATTCTGAAATATGTGATAAAAATAACTTTCCTAAATTGATGTTTTAAGATAATATACAAAGTGGTAAGAACAGGATTTAAGTTGTACTTGAAAATTGCAGAATGCAATGAGAGCCACCATGGAACATAATGCTGATCGATGCATTTATCCTCCAATTTATGTACACGTCACGTTGGGAAATGAGGATTTAACTGTGAAGGTACCCACTTTTTTGATTATTTTGAAGATTATTTTGATTAGTTTTTTTTCCCCTGTCATAGGCAGCATATTACTAACTTTAGCTGGTGATCTGGTTCTAACAATAGATTGTGTGTGATGATGTAGTATGTAAGTAACAAGACCATTATGCAATTTCACATACTGTACCAGTAGGAAATTCATGAAGAGGTTGCACAGTCACACTGAAGGCTCTGCAATAGAATTCTGTGCTTTTGTCACGCTTGCCTAGATTATAAGCAACCATGACTAAAAATGAAGTAGCATCTTTATACAATTGTAATATCAGCATTTTGTATGTGACAATGACAGAGCTATACAGGTGTCTGAAAAAAGGGAAATAAACATTGTAAATTCCATGCAAATCAAACCTTCCTGAAGTAGTTTGCAGAGTTAATTTCTTTTTCTGCACAATATCCATGTTGGATTTCAAAGACCAACTGGAAGCACTGGCTTTTTCACAGGTTTAACTAAACCATAGTAAAACAACTCTTCTGACGTACTCCTTCAGTAATAGGTTTTAATAGATTCTATTTAACTGGCAGTATTCCTGAGGAATAAAGATAAAAATACACAGAACCTGGCATTTGCTAAAAGGCATAGATACTGACTTCAGACAAAATTGAGTTATGAACAAGATAAAAGCAATGCACAATTTAAGTAGAATTTTCTTGCTTCCAAGAGATTATGAATGCTTCTTATGGTAGTATTTTATTTAAATGGCTTGGATGAGAGATGAAAGGAAAGGATTCATCCCTCTCCGGTCATTGCTGTAGCTGACAGATGAGAATTTAAGAAAACCCGTAATTTAATAGGGACAACTTTATATTATGTTTTACCTGAACTTTCTCTGGATCATTGTTTGAGAGAAGCTGTCTTTTATAAAAAAATGTATTCAGGGACATAATGCTACATGTTCCTTCTTGTTCCAGATGAGTGATCGTGGTGGAGGTGTTCCTATGAGGAAAATTGACAGACTATTCAACTACATGTATTCAACAGCACCACGTCCACGTGTTGAGACATCACGAGCTACACCTTTGGTATGCAAACCTTTTATACCTTGTCATCTTGGATATGTTTAATTGTCTCAAAAGAAACCATTTAGTCAAAGCTATGAAGTACTGATTTTATAGATAGAATGAATATCACCATTTTAATGTTCTAGTTTAATTCAAATATTTTTCGGAAAATAACTGGAAAATTGCATAAAATCCTAAAATACTAAAAATTATTTAAACTTGTTCAAGATTCTGTTTTTCTCTACCAAATATAAAGATCAGCTACCTGAGGCAGAACACTTATCTATGCTGCATGTACTGTAGTAAGGACAGGACTCTGAATTCTTGTTGTGGCCACTGAATGAAAGGAAAAATAATTATAGCAATGATTTCAGATCAAGTCCATAGTTTCATTTGTACTGTGTAGCCAGTTGTACCATCCCCCAGCAAGGATGAAGGTATGCAGATATGACAGGGCATATGAAGAATCTACTTTGATCTCGTGTGAACTTAATAGATGCCCAAGAAATAAAGTCTTAGCTCTCAGTAAGAAGCGCTGAACAGCATTCCTGAATTTATTCTCTCACATTGCATCATTAAAGGTGTGTTTTTTACATGTATATAGTGTTCTGCATCTAGATGACTGTGCAACTGATTAAGCACTAGATCTTTACAGAGAAGTGTTGTATATATTCATTGAGAGATTACCTCTAAAATTTAGTAGATAAAAAAAAATTATACTTAACACTTCAGGGCTATGTCCTGCTACTGCAGACAGGGCTTGATAGAATTTTAGTATATGCTACAAATTCATAGACATTTGCTTCTTAGACCTTTTTTATGTATACTGATGATAAAATGTATCTGACTTAAGTACTCAGTGTTCTTAAGATTAGCAGCTCCATGAGGCATAAGACAGTCTCAGTACGGTTTTCCCTAGTGGTGTCATCTCTTCTTGAAAAAGCTAGCATAATACAAGAAGTGTTATCTAGCAGCCCTGCCTGAAAAAGGAATAAAACAGTTTTCTCATAATCACAATCATCCATGTATTCTTCCGTTTCTGGGGTGTATAATAGTTCTAGGGGGGCATAATAGTTAACATTTGAACTCCTTCTCTTACTGTCAAACATCATGCTTAGTTTGTCTATTTACCTATTAAGTTAAAACAGAAAACACCACTGACTGATGCAATTAATGAAAGTACACTTTTTCTCCCGGATCAGGCTGGATTTGGTTATGGCTTACCCATATCACGTCTGTATGCACAGTACTTCCAAGGAGACCTGAAACTGTATTCCTTAGAAGGCTATGGTACAGATGCAGTTATTTACATAAAGGTATGATGTAACACTTTACCATTTTAGATTTATCAGCAACTCTAATTTAACTGGTAATGGAACTCCTTGTTCTGTTACTGTAACTGCAATTAAAAAGAATTGTCAGCTACAGTCTTCTCTACTTACAGGCCTTATCAACAGAATCAATTGAAAGACTCCCTGTATATAACAAAGCAGCCTGGAAACATTATAAAGCAAACCATGAAGCAGATGATTGGTGCGTGCCAAGCAGCGAGCCAAAGGACATGACCACTTTTCGCAGTACATAGCTTTTTCCTCAACAGTTCATAAGAAGTAGGTATGTCTGTAAAGGGAATTTAAAAGACCTGGTTTACACCAAGATGCTGAGCCACATTTGATATGTGAAAGTAATTTTAAGTGGAGTAACAGAAGGTTTAATGTAATTACTCTTTTCTGGAATTAAAAAACAAAACAAAACCCAAGAAAAACCCCAAACCTGTACATACTTTTAAATTTTAAGTAAGAAGGTCACACTTAATTTGTTCCACTTTCTATTTATGACTCCTTTCAGTGGCTAAGTCAAGGGGGCAGTAATTTCAGGTTTTATAGGGACCAATGCAGTCTATATCACATCTGGTGAGAAATGTATTAATTCATATAATTATAAAATTGTTTCAATAGAAGAACTATTGAAAAAGCTCACCAGAACATTTTTCCATTTTACAATATTACAGATTAATGAAAAACTCATCTAAGAAGTATTGAGGAGCTCATAGCTGTATCTTTGCACCTGTATGGCACTTTCTATTCTTTTATTTTAAGCATGCTGAAGCCTAATTTTGCAAAGTTAGATATGTTGTCTACACACCTTGCCTACATCAAGGTTTTTTGCAGCTGTAGAACTCACACCTAGGTCTGTAGGGATTAAAAAAAAAAAAAAAAAAAAAATCAGGTCTAGCTGCTACCACTGGTATAATGTATCTCAGGTATATGGTATCAGTCATATTTCTTTGGTTGTAATGTGAATATTTAATACATGTGAAAAATTTATCTTGCCATGATCATTGTGAATTAACAAATAGGGTTGGTTTGTGTACAGTAAAGATACGCCGTCTTGAATTTGCTTATATTTCTGAAGGTAATACCAAAATGCAGTATCAATGTTCTAGCCCTAGTAAGATCTCACTCGGGTATGTCAGGTTACAGCTGTAAATGGAAACTATTTTAATAAACAGATTTTTAAAATTTGCCCTTAATAGGGCATCTCTATTATTCGACAATAGAAACTACCTTCTCAGGAGTATTTAAGAAGAAGTGGAATTAACAGTTTTTGAAGATACCTTTGTATTTGTTATGTGCTTCTGGCCTCGTTTATATAGTAACTGGAAGTCACACTATAACATAAATAAGGTAAGCAGAATGTGTTTATCAGTCAAAGGCAAACTGTCAAAACATACTGGGGAAGATAAAGAGGGGAATGAGTATTACATTTCAGGTACAAAGTCCTTCTTTTAATAAAGGATCAACTTCTTTTAATGCCTATTGTGCCAGCTTTGTTCAAATCATACACATCTATGTTGCACCTCGATCCCTGTCATTCCTGAACATTTTAGGAGTGATGCAGTTAAAGACGCTGAGAACTAATCCTTTTCTCAGTTAATTCATTGCGTGTAATTCTGTGATTTTTGTTCTGCAGCAGACTTGCATAATCCCTCTCAGAAAGAAAAGGCCTAAATTTTGCTAGTTTACTAGCTCTGCACAGAGCAGAAGGTGAGATACCACAAGTAAAGGAAATAGCTTGTATGTTAGAAATGGAAGTCATGCTATTCTAGTTGTAGCTGAGCCAGATCAAAGATTATCACCTGCTACCTCCCAAGCCTAGTTCTGCAAAACAATAAAATGGTTTTATACCCTGGTCAAGCTTAACAGGAGTGATTTACAGAATGGGCTATATACACAGTTAAACTGACCCTCTGAGGGAGGATTATTCTAGCTTAATTGCCACCAAAACAGTATAGTTACCTCCTCCACTCAAGCTTGTGGGCACTTTGAGAGATCCCTATTTTTCTTCACAAGGATTTGAGGTGGTGACTGGCATACCTTTCAATCTGCGTGGCTACAAGTGAGGAGAATCTAGCTGTCCTCTTCTTCAACCCTGCAAGAGGATGTATGTGGGAAATTCCACATATTGTAAAATGGGGCCTGTACAAAAGTTAGAGGGAATGCCTGCAGCTATTGCTTTTGCTAAAAGTTACAGCAAGGGATTTTAAACACTCAACTCTGAAGCTGAACGTTCTAGCTTTTACGCCAAGTTGAATGATTTTAGTTGAACTGATTTTAGTAATATCTGAGAACTACAAGAGAGATTTCTGAAGAAAAGCTAACACAGTTTGTTTTCTAGAAACCCTATCAAAGTATTTCATATGGTATTATTGAAATAAAACCTCTTTCATGCTCTCAGCTAGCTACCGATTGAATTCTGATTATTAGAACAACTTGCCATGTAATTATATTTGTATCTATCTCCTCACCCACCACCCCGAATGATCGTGGTGAAAAGACAAATGTAGTAATATTTAGGTTTACAATGTTTAACCCTACTTACAAGTTTGATCTTTGATTGCTTTTGATTTAAGTAGAAGTTCAGAAAATAATTTTTGTGTTTAATATTTTCATTACTGTACTGAAGTCATTGCTAGCACACTGGTTAAGTTGAAGTGAATCGCTGTAGAAAATTAGTACACTAGCTCAGCTATCAAAATGCTGAGATTATTAGTTTTGTATGCAAATGAGCTCGGTCTTGCACTGTAAAATTAATCTTGGTTTGTGTTAACTTAATTTTTTGAAAGAATCACTACATTATTCATTAAAACTATTTTAAAAATTAAACTTTTCAGTTGGGTGATTTTGTGGCTTGGTACTAAGCTAGTTTCGTGGAGCCAGCCTTCTTGTTTAGCATCTGACAGATGTTAAATCCTGTGGTCTGTGATAATCAATGTTCTTATGGTCAGGTGCCAGATGAGTTTATCATCCCTGCTATGGCCCGCATTTAACTGCAACAGCTCTGCGCTCAGGCAAACCTTTGAAACCATTATTTCCACTAGTCTCCTTCCTGAGAAACAAACTCTTCTCACAGGGTGCAACATTCAGTTCAGTAGGCTTAAAGGAAAAAGGTAATACATGGTTGTATCAATATTCTCTGTTGTAGCTGAAAGCACTTAACTGAGAAATAAACTTCCTTGACTGAGTTAATCAAAGGGTGGTTTTACGTGTGTGATCCTAAGTGTTTGATCATTCCGTACTTCTAATTCCCTTGTCTTTTATCAGTAGGGCAGCATTCCTCTCCGGCTCAAGGTCTGTAAGTTTGGAGTACAAACTCAAAGCTACTGGAAACAAAGTAAATAAGTTAAATCTTGACCAAAGAATTGTTTCTCAATGCACAAAACTGAAAATTGAACCTCTTTTTAGAAGTAATTATTACCAAGATTTTTAAACTTTATTTTGGAAATGCATAGTGTGCATTTCCACACAGTCCTTTTGCTGAAATTCATAAGACATTTATACAAAAAAAATAATAACTGTGAAACACCAACAGTGAAGTTGATTCATTTAATTAAAATGAAAACCAGTCCATAGATTTAAAGGAGAACTTGGTCCACATAAACGAATGATGTAAGTTTTGTTCTAGTCCATTCTATGGTGGAATTGACATTTATAAACTAGTAAATGTTTCTGGAATAATCTGATTAAAGGAAGTGCTGTTGTATCTCTAGAAAATAGTATGTAAATATACAAAACACCAATTCATGTTCTAAACTATTCTGAGAATCAAATCCTCCTTTAAAGAGAAATAATATGTAGTCTACAATCGAACATTTAAATACAATGCAGAAACCCAGTGCTTCAGTGACAATTTTTCCTACAATTCTTCCCTCAGTATTTTAAGTTTGAAAAACAGTATATTTTAAAATTAGCAAATATATAAATTTGGTCCACAAAAATCTTGTAGCAGGTAGAAAAGAGAAATACATGTATTGCAAATTGATCTTATTCATAGCATCAATCTATAAAACTATGTATTATTTAGGAAAAATAGGTTAAAAAAAGATCTTATTTATAGGTTTAAACCTTGTCCCAACACCATACTGGTAGTGTACAGAAAACTTAATATTATGCTTAGTATATGTAGTTTGTGAAAACTACTTAATATTTCTTGTTATTTTCTCAGTAAATTGCAACAAATAGAATTCAAAAACAATGTGCTACTACAGTGAACTTTGAATGAAAATCCCAGAAATACAAGAATTTAAACAAAATAATCCATAAATTTGAAATACATGCTTTCTTTTTAAATTAATTTGACATTACCGTTTTCTTACACTTAATTTGTACTATACATCTTTAGTGGCAACAGATAAACAGACTGTCACAGACTGGATTTGTTGGCAGGATTTTTCTATTGTCCCTCTATCAGATTCAACTCTTATCAAATGCTAGTTGACTAATATTGGAATGATTTTTAATACAGTATTCTACTTTTCACAAACATCAATTTCAATGAAAAGGGCATATGAGGTCTTAGAAGCACAAATATTACTTAAGGCAGAAAGTTAAATTATTGTCTATTAGTACAAGCAGAGTCAACTAGGAATAAAAATACTGAAAACTTTATTTCATTTTATCGGGTTGCAATAGGGAGGGACCATAATTAAAAAGTAAAAAACCACCTACCATGTTAAACTGTTGCACTTTCCCTCCTCCCTCAATTGTACAATTATATACAAATCTGCTGAACTTCCTCAAGATGAAGCAAGTCTGTGCTAAAATAAAACAGGGTCATTTTAGCAGCTTGATTCCAGAGTGGCTACCACTCTGCCAGTCTTGCGAACTTCTCTCTCCTTCTTTTGAACCTTTTCCTTCTGCTTTTCCAGTTTTTCTTGTGTTTTTCTAATATCCTTAATTTTTTTCTTTATTGTTGATCGGTCATTTTGACTGGAAACTCCCAAAGCCTTGGGGGGGGGAGGAAAAAAAAAAGAGAAATACCTCATCATTAATTTTTCCAACAGCACTGTCAACAGTGCTTGTGTGTAAACAGTTTAAGAAAGTAGTATTCACTTTGCTGCAAGATAGTCTGTTTATTTGAAAAATAAGGACCTAAGTCCTCAAAAGCATTGTAAATGATCATCTGGGTAACAAGATAAGGAAATAAGGGCCTACTCTTGTTTGGTTGTGAAATAACAGCTTCTCGTTGCATTTTACAAACACAGAGACACCTGAGAATTTCCAGGGTAGTAAGTAGTAGTCTCAAAATATTTTTCTAGCTCTTTTTATACAAAAGGAATTTATATTCAGTAACTACTCTTTAATTTTTAATATTAAGGATTTTAAAGTGTATTATTAAAAAGTGTACTCAGTAAGTAAATGGTACACTTTGATTTTTGATCAGCAGGTGGCAGTAGCCGATTCCAAGCTACAGACAGCGCTCGCTTATGCTCTATGCAATTCCGAATGGCATGAGGTGTAAATTAAGCTTTAAGCATCAACATCCAAAGTTCCCCAAATAGAGACAGTCATTTGACAGACCAGTAACAGGTTATTTCCTCTGTGTCCAAGGAAATATTTATTTAACAAAATACAGGACATTTAGCGTTGCACATCTATTCTAAAACGCAGGTATATTTTGGAGACTGAAGTTAGACACTTCTTTTTCTCCCTAGAACACTGAAATCCTACTATTGATCATTAACAATAATTTGCCTTATGCCAGAACAGACCAATGAACCTCATTTTAGTCACACATCTTGCCTATCCAAAATGCAGGCTGATAATCTAATGAAAAAGAAAAACTGAAAGAGTTCACTAGCACTATAAGGGATACATACCATGCAGTTTCCAGAGGTAAAATGGCAAGAACAGGCTCAAAAGAAAGATTTAGAATAGATTTTTTCAGCAGGAGTGAAAACAAAAAACATTTAAAAGGTCACCAGACAGGATTTCAGCCTTCCCATTTGAAGAGATGTGGAAGAAACAGATTTCTAAAATTGGATCCTGCAATTATATGCATTTGAATTGGCTGGATCTTGTTTTGATATGACCTTATGCTGAGATTGATGATAGATGTATCAAGCCCCTTTGGGGAATTATGCTTACTTTGATTTCCTCAAGATGCAAACACGGAAGAAATACTTGGTATTTTTCTGATTAAAAATGGCAACAGCTTGTCTTTAGTTGTACAATCAATTA
The DNA here is from genome assembly GCF_964195595.1 of Calonectris borealis. Taxonomy (NCBI): domain Eukaryota; kingdom Metazoa; phylum Chordata; class Aves; order Procellariiformes; family Procellariidae; genus Calonectris; species Calonectris borealis. Next base: position 23,765,220 of record NC_134317.1, read on the forward strand.
CTAAATTCTCATCTAACTGTATAGTCTCCCAAGTATTTCAAAAGCAAAACTCTATCCCTTAAAAAGCCATGAAAACAGGAAAATAGGCTTTGTAGGTTAAAAATATGTCTGAATAAGCAGTAAAATTTATACCGTTACAACTCTATCCTGGAATATTCACATACCTTTAACTTCTCGCTGTCGAGCTGCATTAACTGCTGTCCATCTATGTTCATAGCTGTGAACTCTGTAATATACTGCTCCATGTTCATTCCCATTAACCAGTGGCATACTTGCTGGGTGGTCCATTCAGAAATAGGTCTACTGTGCCACTGATTTTGCTTTCCTGTTGTTGTAAATTCATCATCTAATGCCTAACCAATTGAGAAAAGCCACCGTAAGCCATGTTTTACTTGACTGTGTGTTAAATTCCAGTTGCCAATTGAGGTTGATTAACAAAAGGCATTTTTAAATACACCAGCTGCAAAAGGACTTAAGTTCTTGAGATCACAGTTTATAGTCAGTTTGCCTAGGAGTTTGCTATAAACAAAAAGACACTACAGCATTCGACACAAACTAAGTCAGAAATAGAGAACATAAATGGTTTTCTCTAAGAAATTATATAGCAAAGCATTCGCTTAAATTTGATGTATCCTAACAACGAGCAAGCTTCCTCAGTTAGTTGGTTAAGGTAGCTCAATCCTAATGTTAGATACTGCCTTACACAGCATCAAGAAGACTCAAGTAGCATTTCAGCTGTATTACTGATTGTTGTTAAGTGAAGGAAATCCAGAATAAAAGCAATTCTAGTAGTCAGTAAATCTGGTGACTGTTCCAGGTACAGTTTTACTAAACTTGGCGCATTTCTAAGAGAGGATTGTTTGTTCTTTCATCTAATGCCATCACGTCAACATTTTAAAGGGTCTGCCTAATAGAAGACCATTTCAGAAACATAAGAGGTTGTAGCCTTCCACTGAAAATACACTTTGCCAGCTCACAGAGCTTTTGAAGCTCCCTGCTTCAATTTCAGTTGGCTTCTGAGGGGAAAAAGGTACTGCTGTTCATCCTGAAGCACTCTATTACTTCATCACAAAAGAAAAGCTACATAAAACAGAGCTCAATGTCTGTACAGAAGAAATTATAGTGCGATACTTGAATCAGTAACATCAGAGTTACCTGAAGTTTTATTAGCTATCCAAAACGATCTCTCACTAGCTCATGATTGAGTACAGGCTGCATTAGACTTGTGGACTGCTCCACTAGGCAGCTTCCACTACTTATCAAAGATATTTGCAAAACAGCGGAAAGTATGCCCACTTTTTCCAGCAAGCCTTACGCATGTCATTTGTGAACAGAAAACATGGAAATAAGCATCTTTCTAGTGATGGATTTGAGACATGACCCTGTAAGTTTCAGGTGAACAACTACAGCTCCCCACTGGAGGGATCTCGCAAAATCCCAACTCTCCTGATGGAAAATTTGGGAGAGTTGATTGAATGTAACAAAATAATTCTGGTGATTGGAAGTGAAAGATAGTGAGACACAGGCCTGTCACATGATCCGATCATACAGTAAACTGGATCTGCGAGCGCAACATGGAACACACATCTGAGGTAAAACAAATACAATTTTAAATTTCCGATGTATCAGAGGACTACACGTAATTAGAAACAGTTTTGCTTTCCCTGGTCTGTGAAACAAAGGACAGTGGTGACATTAGGAGGAACAAGCTTGTAGAGCAGAACAGTTTGTGCTGAGGTCCTAAAATCCATACTACAAGAATTTCAAAGGATTTTCACTTCCAAATAGCTCTAGTCTGGTCACACAGACTCAACAGCCACTAGCAGTCGGAATCCACCAGGAACACTGTTGAAGCACATCTGATTTGATTTCCAAGATAAATCAAAGCAAGGCAAGTAGGGACAATCAGGAGATTTACTTCAAAAATGAACTCCTAATCCAAATTAAAAGGCTTATGTAGATACAACAAGCGTGAACACATCCACCTCCCTGATGTGCAAAAGAAGAATAGCAATTTTCACAAAATAACAGCAAAGGGCTCTAGAAGAGGTTTTGCTTGAAGTGCTCTATACAGCATCTGTACCTAGACAACTGGGGCACAGTGAGTTTTCTATCCAAGCTATCAAACTTGAGATGCTTCGTACAGAGAAAGAAGATTCATTATATAAATTACTAAAGGAATTTCAAAATGCCTGTTTATTTTAAATCATTTTAGATCCAGTACTCCTCAACCTGATATTGTAATACAAAATATGTATTGGTAACTTTTTATTTTGTCTCATACTAGCAAGTGTTCATGAATAATACAGAAAAGAAGGGGAAACTTTTTACATTTCAAGTTTGACCTGTATCTCAGAGTTGTGTGTCGTCTATCGGCAGCAAGAAATACTAAAATATATATTGCCGCATATTTTTTTTTTTATATACATCTGCTTTTATCCGTTGGGGGGGGTGTGTGTGTGTGTGTGTATCTCTCCATATCTCTCCTTTACACTGAGAAATGTGTAAAATGTTTTATTCCAGTTGGAACTCACTCCCTAGTTTTATTTAATCTGTGCCAGCCATGCAACAACTTTACTTCTGTAATTTCAGAGTACAAGTACTTGGAGAAGGTGTACTCCTGTTAAACAAAGAGGCCCAGATTCATTCATTTCACCAGGGGAATGCAGTCCCCCGAGAGAATCCTGGGGGCTCTCTGCACTAGTTGCTCCAAGCAGCACGGATTAGAGCAGCTAACAGACAGTACCATGGAGGAGTCCTCCAGACTGAACTACTAATTCCAGTCTAGGCTTCCAGCATCATCAGATGCTAACAACCTCCTCCTACTTCATATTGGTAAAGACAACCCTAAAACCAGAAGTTGTACCAAAACCTGAATCTGTGTTAGAACACTTAGACATCATCTCCTCACAGAAGTGAAGGTGAACAGGAAGATATTTAATCCTGTATAACTTGAATTTTTCACTACTGCACAAGGGAAAAGCACATCTGTAACTGTTTTTTCAGAATATCAATAGGAAAGTGAAAAGCATAGAAGAATAAGATGAAGATGCTTATTGGTCATTAAATAACACCTCTACATAATTTTTTTTTCCCAATTGTTTACCATCCTTCCAGAGGCAGAGGGACTGTCACAAGCTGTTTGTACATCAGAGTTACAGTCCCCAAAATAGCGACCACACACACACAAGATCAGCTGCAAATTAAAAAAAGCAAAACTAAAACTACTTATAAGGTACAGAGCATGAGAAAACCATGAGCTCCTGCATAAAACCACAAGTGATTCAGAAGGCAAGTACAGAAATACTGAAGGCTCTAAAGATAAAAATACAAAACCCAAGAAAACACCAATGCCATCGCACCATTTAACAGATTAAAAACTTTAGAAGGGTAGGAGGAATTGCCAGCTAGCTCACTAACCAACTGTGAGTGGAGGTGCCTTTGCTGTAACTAGCTGGCTAACAGCCTAACTCTCACCACGCAGTCACTTCCCCAAACTGCCTGTGAGAACCTGCTCAGCAGAGGCAGACTCTTCAGTGCTGCTCCCATCTAGATTTCTAAGAGGTGTTTCCATCTCCTGTCTACTAACAATTCCAGGATTTGTAGGGCAGCATGAAGTAGCCCATGCCTCTGAAAGCAGCGGTTGTTACACTGGCTAGCATGATCCCTGCTGGATATTTATGAACCCATCCGAACAACAAGCATGAGGCAGAAATTCTGCTTGTGAAGGGCTTAAGTCAAGGATTTGAAATATCCAAAATTGCTATAAGATTGCTTACTTATTTTTTCTTAAACCCCAATGTATTGTACTACTAATTAAAAAACCCCAAGAACAGAACTACCTATTTTTCTTCACACATAGTGCTTTCCAAAAGAGAAACCAGCTCAGAGTTTATTTATCATTATCCTCAGAACAGACCCTGATAATCAATGTAATTACTGAACAAGTTACAACTTTCATTGGTCATATGCATAAGCAACATATGAACTAGAGAAAACACTAGAATCAGACTCATCTATAATAAAAAAAGGCTTAAATCATCACTTTATACATGCACAATTAGTAACAGACAACTTTTGTTTTGAGTTTTGGAACCAGAAGTTTACTGAAAGTTGTAACACTAATCAACAATATTCGAGAAGATATTTAGCTTTGTTAAAATCTTACGATTTATACTGCTTCAAAGTTTTAGAAACACATATTCCATTCATGAACAATTCCATTCAAAAAACTGCAGGGAGCACTTGCAATGATAGATATTAACTGGAGTGAACATCTGGTTTTCATTAGATCTATGACTGTCATCTCTGATAAAAATCTGCAAGAAAACAATCCACTACTGAAGCCTGTAAACTAGCTGTACGATTTTTGATGCCCCAGATTTTTACATTAGTGATTTCATATTTATAGCATTGTTTGTAAGACTGTTCTGACTTTCTAATATTACTGGAGTATTTTAAGATTTTCACCGAAGCCTAGTTTAAGATAGCTAAGAACAAACTCCCACATTCATGAACCACCATTTGATTTTTTTCTTCAAACATTATCACTACCAGTTTGGCAAGCCCTGTAACTCATTTCTGGAAGATGACTGTGTTCAGCTTTTAATGACTCCTCCTAGTCTATAAAGGATTTAATTTATAAAGATGCCCATCAGTCAAACACTGAATGAGACAATATCTCAGAATGTTACTGAAGCGTAGACTTTAGGTTTCAGCTGTAGCCAAAGGAGTTAGTTCTCCAGGGGAATGAACACTGACTTTCAGGTATCTTGTTTCCACCACTATATATGTTTCGAACCACTATATTCTGCCTTTTTTCTTTTCTTTTCTTTTTTCTTTTGTTTGTTTTTATTTTGATGAAATTTTATGGTAAAACAAACCTGCACGGATGTGAAGGCAAGGTCAAAAACGCTGCAGTTTTCATTCACCCAGGAAGTTGCTTTGAATTAGTGGAACAGAAAGGTGTTACATTTAAAATTAAAAACTGCAATTGGATCAGAGAGAGTTCATTCTGCTTTTTATGCTATAACTAGGATCAGAACGCAAAGGCTGATATGGCATCTGCTATTCCATGTCCTTAGTTCAGTAACAGCTTATGATTCTTCACAGTGCTCTTCAACATTCATATATGGAAATAGCCATCTAGTTTCACATTACACAAATCTGTTTCTATTAAACATGCTGTAGTGTGAACAACAACATCAACAAGACACATATACACACTTTGAAACTCACCTCATTTGAAGAGAAGGTTAAAGTGTGTGAACGACCTGACAGATTTGGTTCTGTCACTAACCCTGAAAGTTCACAACTTGGCTTGCTATGGTATGTATCATCTATGACAATTCTACTCTGCAAACAAGTGGAAATAACGTTTTATTAACTCACTCCTTGGAAAAGCAGGTCATAAGGTGACATTTTAGTAATTTTGATTTTTGGTAAAAAAGAATACTATGACTCAGTTATCCTTAGATCACATATGTAATGCACTCACTACATCAAGCATCTGACTTGTTTTTGTTAAACTTCTGAATTTGAAAACACAGTAACAAATTTAAAGCAATATCCCCAGTAAGAGCACCTTGTGTGGAGAATTGGTTGTAACCTGAAATGGTGTTAAAGTACACAAGGAAATACATGCGATTACTTTTTCAGCAGGCATACCACACTCAGGGAGAAGCAATTTAAGATTCATTTGGTGGAATTATTCATGCCGAGTTTGTATTCAACTGAAACCTACACAAGCACAATGAATGTGCTTCAGAAGGTGCTGTTCTGTTGGTGAGATAAAAATCAGTCCTAATTGTTTATGGTCATTAAGATTCCCATGGCACAGAAGTGCCCCCATAACTTACAAAGTTTCTGAAAACAAGAACGAGGTTTAGACTTCATAGTTGCCCACTATTGAACCACTACAGTCAACAGTGAAACAAATAGGCTGTCTTTGCCTGACATACACTGAGAATTGGAATAGCAAGGAGCTTTCGGGAGCTTGCAGATCAGGGTTTAAATTCGTTGATGAATAGAGAATACAGAGCTTGCCTAAGCACAAGCTTTCCCAAAACTTTAAATTCTGATTTAAGATACTATATTGTATTGCTGTTCATTTTAACAGCTTCAATGAGGCTGGTGAAACACTGGAACAGGTTGCCCAGAGACATGGTAGATGCCCCATCTCTGGATACATTCAAGATCAGGTTGGACGGGGCTCTGAGCAACCTGATCTAGTTGAAGATGTCCTGGCTCATTGCAGGGCAGTTGGACTAGGTGACCTTTACAGGTCCCTTCCAACCCAAACTACTCTATGATTCTATGATTCAATTTTGAGGTGACTGCATTTGAGCCACAGAATCGTGCCCTCTGAAAATTACCTTGATATGAAAAATACCACATAGATGTAAAATATCTTTAGAAGAATTTTTATAATAAATAGACTGTATCAAGCTATGTAAAATCTTCTTTGTAGTGTAAAATAGTGTAAAAACACTATAATAAAGCTGAATATTTTAGGAGTTAAACAATTACTCTGATGTCTTTACAAAAAATGGTTTAACACTGTAAATCTACAGTAATTATGCAGTTTGGCAGCCTGAATAAATTGTTTTCAAAATAGAAAATTATTCTGAAATAAAGATTTTGACAAATTTATTCTTTTAATAAATTAATAAAGTACTATTAAATTAAAAAAAAATCTAACACAGTAAAATTCAGGTTAGAAATATGACTAATGTAAGAACTATCGTATTGAAAGAATGTAAAATCTTCATAGCATTTACTGTTTACATTCAGTTATTACACTTAGTCTGTGTTTAAAGCAAGCTTTTGGATCTGTATGCCTGCCTTAGCATCTAAAAGCAGCAGGATCTAGGTTCAAACTTATCCAGCAGCCAGTACTTGTACAACCTCAGGCAGGTTACCTGAGCAGCCTGTGACCCAAGCTGAAGACTATGAGGAAAAAAAAAAAACAAAACAAACCCAGATGCTACTCCTGACAACTTCACAGCAGCTTTGGTAAGAAAATCCTTCTAAAGAATACTAATGTTTGTGTTTCCCAGAATATTTTCTAATTTGATTATCTCCATTTCCAACTCAGATCCTGACCTCTATGTTTTTCTTTAGTGAGTGAAAAATAATTCTGCCGAAAGCACGCCTCCTACTTTTGCCTTTCTAAAATTTATTTCTCAGAACTACTCTTTGTTGCCTACAAACCGTAAGCAATTATTTACTATTATTTTCTCTAATTTTCTCTAAGTCTCTAATCAACTAACTATTCTTTGTAAAGATGTCATACCATATCCCTATATGCATAAATAATCTGAGATCCTAAATTAAGCTAACGTTAAGGACATTTTTCTTCAGTAACTTATGCTCCTGTAAGAGAACTATGTTTTTGCAGTTGTCTTCATTGAGCACTTCTGTATTTGTTTTCTGATTTCAGTTTAACCTGAACTCTAAATTTTCTAGATTATTCCATTTTTGTACTTGATCTTTGCACTCCCTTTTACTCTAAATTACTGATACGCATTTCCAGTCTTAAAAAAAAAAAGAAAAAAGTAAAGAAAACCAAAAAGCAAGAAAAAAAACCACCACCACCACAACCCAACAAACAAAAAACCCCCAAACCACAACTTGAGTTTTCCTGCTACCTTTTCATGGAGTGTGGTACTATACATGACTGAAAAATGGTGTCCTATTTACCATGTAGATTGTTTTATTAATTACATTATATTTTAGGGACTTCTTCAGTCTTTTAGATGTAAAAAGTATTACCAGAAACAACAGAATACTTTGTCCATTAACCTATTCTCAAATTAATTTCAACCCAAACTGAAAATCTATTCAGGAGCTTTTCTTTTAGCCACTCTCAGTTCACTCTTTCTACCTTTGCAGAGCAATCGAGAACAATTCAGAAACAAAATTGTACAAAAAAAAAAAAAGACAACGACAGGATGATATTTGCGCAAAATATTTAACGAGACATTGGAAAAAATATGAAGAAAACATAGCTAAAAGTAAAGCATCTCAGCACCAGTTGTAATGTTTTCTCCTCCTCCTGCTCCTATGCAGTTTAAAGAAGTAGTAATTTCCTTTTAAGTATTTAGAGCCAGTTGCAAAGATTTTTGATTCTTGAAGAGCACAGAATTTGGATAGAAGAGGTTTTCTAGGTATGCTTCCTAAGATTTAAGGTACTAGGATATAAATAGTTTACACCAGTGTTCTTCCTTGCAACAAAAACGAAACACTGTATTACAAGCTTACAGAAGCTAAGTAACGCTCTGGAAAAATGATGAATATGAACAGTATGTATGTCTTTGTATTGTATCAGAGAATGGGACTAAATCAAGGGGCAGATTATCTAAAGGGACTAATTTAAGAACTGTGTAATTAGAACTCTCATAAGGCTAAACAGTCTGCAAACACTCAGATCACAGGATTTTAGTTCTTGTGTTTCTAGTTTTCACAAGCCACAATAAGTTGATTCATTACTTTGCCAAATTATAAGTTTAAGAATAACTTCAGTATCATTTTAAGAAAACAAAATCCTTCTAGATGCAGTAATTTTAAGAGGCAAATTTTGCAGAAACAGGAAACAGTTAAAATATAATTACATTCCTTGCACCATCAGTATTAAAACACAACTACAGAAATTATACACAATGCGAAAGACTCAGTACAACAGTTAGAGATTTTTACACGACAAAGTTCTTATTTTAGGGTTTCTACTTTTACGTGCTCTTTAAGAAATGCTTTCACCTGATCATATGGGATACTACAGACATAAAAGCAATAAATATTATGGAGTCAACATCAACAAAAAGGAGTATTCTTTCCTTAAATTCTGGGAGGATGATTTTGTCCCTGCTATTTGTTGTTTTAGTAACAAGACTCACTGCTAAGTGGTCAAGCACATTTCTTTCTCAGTTTTAATGTCTTTTCATAGTGAGGTTTACCAGCCAAAGCCTTGTTATTGTAGTGCAAACTTAATGATCAACTGCAGGTTAAGATCTACAAAGATTTGTCATTCCAAGCAGTAGCTACTGTCGCATTACCATCTTTATAAAAGACCCCAAATGTTGCAAAGTAAAAACAGCCTGACTTCGGAGAGGCCGAGTATGATTTTAGGATCAGTTAATGTAGGAGAGTCTGTTCTTTAACAGGATCAGCTTTTTACCATTTTACGAAGCAGGAATATAGGTGAAGACGTATATATTCTTCCAGCTGCTGGTTTGCAACTGGCACTAAGAAAAAGAAAAGAGCAGCAAACAGCAATTACATACTGGAGCATGAGAAGGAAACAAAAAATAAAACGGTAGGCAAGAAACCAGCTGGAAGGTTAAAGTGATAATCAACTCGGATAAAATATACAACGATGAGAAGAAAAAGCTATTGTTTCAGGGCAACGTGGAAAGGAAGAGAGCGCCCAATCTGGTAAGATCTATACCTTTTTGATTGCCCAAAAAAGTGTCCATATAAAGGGGTGCTTAAGCACATTATGGGTGCTTATAGTAGAAATGCAGCAGTGGGACTTTTACTGTGCTCAGAAAAATTATTTGCATCAGACAGAAAGGAGGAATGAAGAGGGGATGAAGGAGTTCTTCTGAACCAATGACTTTGAAAGCTAAACCACTGAATGTTTATCTATAAAGAAAACATCTCTTGATAGCTTTGCTACAGCCTATTAAGAGATCAACCATACACTCATATTTAATCAAAAATTGTATCAAAGTGTATGCATATCCCCCCATCTTGCAGTCCCAAGATCCTTGGGTTATTTACAGAAACATCTTTTAGACACTACATGCTTCAACAGAAGCAAACAATGCAGGAGCTCTAAATACAGAAGGCTGACGCACACTGGACAGTATTCTGTAAAGTGTCGTTCTACTTCAGAAATTAAAAAGTTCCCACTCTTCTTAAATTCCTATGTTATAGTAAGGTATTGTGTGGTTCTAAAACCACTTCCTGTATTTTTTACAAACTATATGCAGACAGCTTACTCCTGTCACAGGGACTGTAAATTCACACTAAGAAAACAGAAAGTAATTTTAAAAAAATGTATTATAACAGCATTTTAGTGCAATCAGCATCTGGAAACATGGAAAGCCAACTTGTTTTCTGCCATCTATGCAAAATATCAGTGACTTCACGGACTAAAACCCAGCAAGTTTCTCTTCTAGATTTGTAACTCATTTCTCTCTAATAAGACAGAGGAAAAGGAAAAACTGAAAGGGTATTTTAGACAACTAAAATAAAGAAAAAGTATGAAACTCAAGAATAAACCTAGCTTATGAGGTTACTCAAATAACTACAATTTTGAATGTGACAAAATCCAAAGGAAACAAGAATGAAGGTAAGTTAATAAAATTGTTAGTAACAGTCTTACATTGAAAGTAAATATTTAGACAGTGCACACATTAAACTTCTTAATTTTTACAGCCATTTCTTTCAAATAGTTTAAACGGTAAAGATGGTAACTTTATGGTTATAGATTGAACTGTGTAGCCTCACTCTTAAGATCTAGTTAAAAGGCTTTAAATTATTAGAACATTATCAGTTTCCTAGAAGAAAGAGTGTTCTACAGATGTGTCTCTTGGCTTTCAATACTAAACTCATTAATGAAAACCAGGATGCTACCTTCATCCACCTGTCTGTTACTCCACCCCTACATATCAGTATGGTAAGAACAGGTCGGCCAACTGCCGGGGAAGCTGACCTCTATTTATGTACACTTCCTCCAAGTACTAGACTGTATTAGACAGGGAAACAGATTTGGCTTTTAAAACTATACTGTCCTAAAGCTAGCGTTACTTTTAGCGTTATAAACCAGTGAAAAAACATACCCTGTGATTGTTCCTTAGATGCTACTTCAGCCTGAATAGCCTCCACTGATGCCTCAACTGAACAGGAGGGAATGGGAACGCTCACACGGTTTCTGCTTGTGAGGGCTGTAAAGTGTCAAACTTCTGCAGCCATGTTTGTAAGAGGTGACGTGGTCAAGGACTAAGTCATCAAGCTTCCACATACTAAGGACTACGTTTTTACTTTATCAAGATGCAATGCTTAAATATTCAAAGCACAAATTAGTCATCTTTACCTTGCTTCTGTTCTTCTCTTGACCGTGTTCACAACTGTCCTGCCCGCTCTGAGTAACGTGCAGGCTGCTACTAGAAATGTGAGGCTCTTTGTGGCTGTCTCCAAACCAAGAGAAAGGCATGCAAGTAGGAACAGGGGAATCTGAATCTGATGCAGATAGATTGTTGCCAGAGTCGTCCAACAATTCTCGGGAACCTCTGAAATAAGTAGATTAAATTATTTAAACAACAACAGCAAAAAACCCCACCCTGCCTCCCAAACACAAACTCAAATGACACACCACTCATTTTTAACCGTTTCACAGCACAATTGATATTTAAAATGAAAACTAAGACTTGCCTTTAAATATCCATGCAAAATAATTCGAGTTATTGGACACCACAAATTTAAGAGCTTTTGCAGTATTTCACACAACAATTTAACAATTTCAAATAATTTGCTAATTTAATTTACTCAACATACATCTTCCTACGCAAAATATAGTTTTTATATTTAAGGTAGGATACAACGTGTTAATCTTATGAGCCACTTTAAAATGTAACCCTGCTTTACTGTTTCCTCTATACTATTCTATGTATTTTTCTTACTTCATGAGATTAGAAGCTCATCTCCACATCATTATATTAATCTTCAAAGATTTTTGCCATGGTTATACTCAAATGTACTTTAAGGTCAAACAACATTGATAGTTTTAAGGAAATTCTTAGGTTAAAAATTTTAGGAACACAGCATGTATGTATTAAAAAAACCAAAACTACCACCTGCTATCCAGAGAACCTCTTAGATTTTCTTTTTCTTGTTTCTTGCCCTTGCCTCCAGATTTCCGTAATCCACTGAAGGGAAAAAACACAATTTTCATAAAGCATTTACATTTACACAGTGCAGCATTTTTTTTAATCAGCAAGCTAGTTTTTACATTGATTTCAACAGTTTAAAAAGCCACATTTATCTTGTTACACAGAGTATGATTTTGCAGATCATGCATGCAATTAGAAAAGTACTGTGATTCATATTATATTTAAGAACCATGACAGAATTATGAAAGTACCTTTCAAAGACCACATATAATCAAAATAAACACAGAAAATGCCCAAAGAAACTCAGCATATAGTGGATACAACCAAGAGGAAGAACACAGTTTTATTGCTATATAAATGTTTATACACAATGCAGAGTGACTTGAACTAAGTCACTAACTACATTCTCTGTGTGTGAAATAAGTTATCATTTCTAAGTTCTATATTATGATTTATTGGTTGCAGTATCAGTCTGAGTCTTCAATGTTAGCTGGCTTCAACAAGCTTTATACCTGGCTCCAAAGGAGCAAGCCTTATTGCAAAATTTAGTAACTCTCCTCTCAAATCCCCAGAGTTCAGTTACCACACTGCATTTCCAGATAATATGCAGCTTGCACTTTTGTTCTACCCCTGTTCGCAATCTCATCTTCTAAACGAAATTCAGAAGTCCACTCATCACTGCTGCCCGCCTCCAAGGAACAGTTCATTAAGCAGCTACTATAGCCAAACCCTACGTAATGACACCTCTACTGTAGAAGGAATTAAGGCAAGACAGGTATCTATTTCAGACTGTAACGCCAGCAGGACATAACATTAGAGTCTAGGCTCCAACAATATTTTGGCATAAAGCTATGCATGGATTTGCAATTTAATTCATAGAGAAATTGTGTATTCAGATAAAAACTGAAGAACCCCAAGAAATTCTTTGAGGGAAAAAAGTACAGATAAATAAAATCAAAATGTGGTCGAAACATGAATGCAACATTACAAATTCAAGATGAAGAAGACTGTCCAGTGGTGTTGCTATGAAGCAGAATTACTGGATTTCCTCAACATTTTTTATGTTGATATTCTCCAAAAGTAACACTGAAAACCATTTATTTCCAAATGAACACAAGTAAAATCTTACCCAAAATCAGGAAATCTCCTTTTAGACTTCCCTGATGATGTTCCTTCATTTGTTTCTACTGTCTTGTCTTCATTTTTCTTTTCTTCTGCTTTTCATAGAGGGGTGAAAAATAAAAATGTTATTCTAAAAATACTTGCAAGTTTCAAGTACTTATGATAACGCTTCTAAGTAAGATACTAAAACCTGAGTAACAGTGTTAAAATTCATATTCACACATGCAGATACTAGCTGAAAATTCTACCGCCATACCAATGTAAGTTATTCTCTATAGCATATTCCCATCATGCTGGCTGTGCTGTACCATTGAAAAATGGCAACACAACAGTTGCTTATGACTGATCAAATATATTGCTTTTGATAAACAGTAATTCTATACTGTCTACAGAAAGATAAAACTTACCACAGTATTTTGCTTCAATGAATTACAAACAAAAGATAGTTTAAGATGTTTAGAAAAAAGCACCTCTTCCTTGTGCAAAATGTCAACTTCAAAATACACCAACGAGATAAGCAGTGTAAGATGCACGAAAGAAACTTAGTTTTAAAGCAACAATTGAGAAGTACAGCATTTAATTGTCCTTTATTACGTTTGAAGTATTATAAGATGTTCCTTTTGCATTTTTTGTGGTTCAGTGGCTAGTCCAGGCTGGCCACTTGGAACACGGGCTACGTACGTGCAAGCTGCTCGCTCCAGAAAGTGTGCCTAACCAACATGATAGCCAGTACCTGGACAGCAGACAGATCCTAACAAGCTGAGTTTCTTGGAAACAGTATACAAACTGTGACTATTCTAAAGAAATAATTGGCACTTTGAAGCTCCTCCAAGACTGTAGTATTTTCAAAACTGGAATACAACCTGCTAGGATCCAATTTTTCACCAGAGGGAGCATGTTCAATTCCAACTGCTCAATTATTAAGTGAAATTAAGTGACAAACTTAAGCATCACACTACCTCTTCCCATGGATTGTGATAAATTACTGCAAGTCCTGAATGTACTCCATTTTAAATTCTCAGGCTACTAGATATTTTTTTAAATAATTGAAATATATTTTGTATTGCAAATCAGGTGTTTCATAACTAAGCTGCCTATGAAAGAGATGCAGCCGGTTTTTGCGAGAAAAAGTAGGTTTTAAGCTCTGCCTTCAAGACAACTCCCGACAAGAAGTAATGTACACAGATGCCTTCAAGGATTATAAAAACCAAAAATCATGTTTACTACACAAAACAGAGGACAACTCCCCACCACCCCATCAGCTAATAATCCTTCCTAAAACACATAATGGTTATCTCAAAATTTACATGCTGAGGAGTCAGAATAGTCAGAGGTTTTTCCTCTTTTTTTTTTTTGGCGTTTCTGATCAACATTAGAACTTTACCTAATTAGTTAACCGCTCTTTCTAAGCATGTAACATCCAATAAATTATAACTACCAGTTAAACTGGTTATTTTTCCTGTCAACAGGAATACAAAACCAGAAGAATTAATTTTAATATTGACATTTGTTTCCACCTCTCTTTCCAGAGGTAGTATTTTAAGAAAAGAGGTAATTTCTAAAACACAGTATAATAGGTTAAAATACAGACTGATACATGAATGGATGGGAAGGTAATAGAAAGGATTATTTCAATGAAATAAATAGGGAGACATTTAAATACGGTTAGAAAGCAACAATCTAGCAGAAAGTAGCATTTAATGTCATTTTGCCTACAAAGAGCGAGCCTTCAATACTGATCCTAATCTTTGATGTACTGCATTAATTAGCTCTTGCAGTGGCTCTGCCAATTTTAAGAAAATGTTTGCAATGCTTCAGCCATCACAAAAAAATTATAGAAAAGAAAGCAAAATCACTTGTATATTAGGTACTTGTTTTGATAAGGGTTTTTTTTGAAAAAACAAACAAACGAACAAAACAAACAGAAGCTGGGGTAGAGACTTTTTGTTCAAGACTTTATAGAAACACACAGAATGAGGAGAGTATAAAACAAATCCTGTTTTCAGGGTATTAAAAGAAAGGTTTTGTCTGAGCTGTACAGAAAAGACAGCAAGTATAATCTGCCTTTATATACTGTGCTAGCTGACTAAAGGAAATATCAAGCATTTAAAATATTTTATCTGATCCCTTTTTCAATTATTCATAAGAAAAAAAGCCAAATATTTTTATCAAATAATGATTAGTAGTGACTAGGCTGATTATAATACTTTTAACCTTTTCCCAGTGAGAAAGATCCTAAGAGGACAAGGTGAATAATGCAGTAATTCCCATAACATTCAGAATCTGTATCTTGTTTAAACACCTGGATAATGTCTGGAAGCACAAAGTCAACACTGAATTCTTTTGGGAATCAGGAAATCAGTCAAACTTACTCTCCAATACATTACTA
The DNA here is from genome assembly GCF_964195595.1 of Calonectris borealis. Taxonomy (NCBI): domain Eukaryota; kingdom Metazoa; phylum Chordata; class Aves; order Procellariiformes; family Procellariidae; genus Calonectris; species Calonectris borealis. The sequence continues at coordinate 23,780,625 of NC_134317.1, forward strand.
CTTATGAGGCTAGTGTTTTGCAGAAATGTGCTAGGACCTTTACCGATTATCCAGTCAATGACTTACCTCCTCTCTAGCTTATGTCAAGGCAACCATTTAGACTCTCTAGAGTTATAGATTTGAGCTTTTACCAAACTGACTTAGACCTATTCCTTTCTGTAACTGTTCAATTGAAACAGCATTTATCCTGCAGGCACCTTTTAGATTCTTGGCACTGCAAATTATTTTAGAAACGTTGAGTTTTTGTAGAAATTTGGTAACTAGCTTGTTGCAAATGAAGGAATGAAAACATAGGTAAGTGTATTTCAGAACATACTATTGTTGTATCAAAATCTTTCAGTAAGTAAAAATAGAATACAATGAACTTGCATACTTTTTTGCTAACTTCAAACTTTCCTGAAGAGTTAACAAGTGGTTTTAGAACAGGTAATTAGTTTTGTAGTCAATTCATTTTCCCTTACTTTATTGTTCAATATTCATTTATATCTAAAATCTGTAATACTTCAACCTCAAAGGATTAAAATAATAATAAACCCTTAAGTCTTACCCTTAGCCCCTTTCCCTTTTGCTTCCCTTTGCTTAACATTCTTGGGATGCCCTTGAGGAGAATTTGGAGCCATGTCTTCAGGAGGTGGTGAACGAGTGGTGGTTGTGCTATTTTCGCTGTTTGGTTTGTGTACTGGGGAAGAGTGTGTGGAAGCAGAAGGACTTGACTCTAGAGGACTTTCTGTGCTTTCTGTTTGTTCAGGCTTTTCACTCTTTTGATCCATGTCATCCAGGCGCGGGAGAGTTAATTTTTCACTTGTTTCTAAGGTCTTAGTTAGGTACACAGTGGAAAGTTCTCTGTTGGGAACAGTATCTTCTGAATCCTCATCCTTCAACAAATTCAAAAGTTATTTTATGATAAGCACGATATATAATCATTTACTATTTGATCTTTTACGAGGATGTAAGGATATCCTATGCTACACACAAACTTCCTCAGTTCAGAAAATTTTAACTTAATCACTTGTAGATATCATCTAAATCACATGAAGCTGATTTTATAGGCTTTCCTTTATCCACCCCTATACAGATCCTTCTGCACATGCCAAATCACCTTTCTCTATCCAAGTCAGAAACGTTCTGGTACATCTTGGCCATTTCAGTTCAATGCAACCACTTTTCAGGTTAACTGAAGTAGTTCAATCTTCTCCCTCTATGACAGCTCTCTCATATACCAACTATATACACCTCAATTCTTCAACTGTTTTCCAGAAACGCGCTAGAACATTTTACTGGTATACTTTTTGTGGACTTAAATGATCATTTATGGAATAATGAGGCATTTCATAAGTGTTTAGTTTTTGACAAAATTTAGTAACTAACTTGTTTCAGGTGAAGGAATTATAAGATAGATAAGCATATTTCACAACATACCACTGCCACTATATCAAAATCTTCCACTAAGTAGAAGTAGAATACAACAAGCTTGCATACTTCTTCGCTATCTTCAAATTAACTGTGCCACAAAGAACATGTCAGAGATCACCTATGTGGTATGGGTTTTTTGACTTGATACAGCATAAAAATATGATGCTTTGGCACAGTGCGAATGAAGCATGGACAACACTTAAAATTGCAAATACAGATAAAACTGAACATACATTCAGGCTCATGAATGCATAATTATCTACCAATATTGTTACCTGTAGATTTGCAGTCTGTTGTCCAGCCCCAAGAGATTCTTTCAGCTTTGATCGAGAAGGTGGCTGGCGTTTTACTTTCAAAGCAAGCTGAGCTTTTGCTTTGTGGGCACTGGTGTCTAATCTGGGAGTATCCCCAACAAAAGCATCAAAATCTGCAACAAATATGTACTTCTTAAAAAAAAAAAAAAGACAAACTGGTAGGCAAGTTTTCCAACCCACTATCCAGAAAAATATTCAGAAGTTAAATCAGAATTATTCTACCTGTTAATCATTACTATATGAAAATACTGTTTTATATAATACTACAATATTTTAACATACTGTGATAGCAATTTCTAATTAATTTGAAATATATTTCTACCCAATTTCTTCAGTTTAAAAAAAAAAAAAAAAAAAAAATCCATCAGGACATAATTGTATTATGGCTTGAAAACTGAATTTTATTCTCAAATAGATGAGCATTTGTGCCCAAAATGTACTTTCCTATCCTTGTTCTTTAAGATAGAAACTCTTTACAAAGTACATAAGCATCTACCAAATCTTTTTAAAATATGCTTCTCATTTGAACCACTATCTGATATTTTATAACATTCTGGACATAAAATTACAAGACAAATAAAAAAATCATAGCAAGTTTTGGTGTAAATCGTAGCTTAAAAATCAATAGGATTTTAATTGACGTATCTCAGTGTTTCAGTCCCACTAACATTATCGGTTTCAGAATAGATAATCTGAGGAACAGTGAAGATGGGTATCTCTCCATCTATCTCCTCTTTCCCCAGCATTTAAGAAATACATTACTACAACACTGAAAATGTTGGGGGACCTAAACAAACACATCCACACTGGCTTAGGTCAAACATTTACCCAGTCAGTAGGAAATAGCAAACACTATTTCTTTTAACCACAAAAAACCACTACACATATAACTCCTCCTAATTTTTGTTAAATGCAAATCAAAGATCCTACAACCTACTTACCAGAAATTAACATATCTGAAGAATTCAGTCTTTCTTCTATTGATTCTGTTTCTTTTTCATTTTCTTCTGTCTTTGACTGTTCATTATATTGGCCTGAACTTTGACAGCCATCTTCCAATAAATTGCCACCTCCAAACATATATGGCATTTTCTCATATACTTTTAATTTACTTTCAAGCTCTGAAATCTGCAAGAATTAAAATTCAGAAGTGAGAAACAACTCTTCAAGAAAGCAGAAGTTTATTTCAAAATATAATACTGCTTTACTTTTTCCTGACATATTTTCAGCTGTTCTGCATATTTCTGGTCTCTTTCTTCAAGGAGCCTTGAATGATTCTCTTCTTTTTTCATAAATTCTATTTCTCTGGTGAAAGAAATATATACATATATATGAAACAGTAATATATAGAAATGTAGAAAAATACATAAAATAGAAGTGTGCACAGTTGCATTTACTAAAAAGTATTCTGTTAGTAAATGTTGAAAAAAAATCAGCCTGTGAAGTATAACTGATTCATTAATCTTGTAACATCACAAAATGACCTATGTATTTGTATGCTTCTACTGTCTCCAAAAGAAAATACATATGACACTGTAATTTACTCTGGGCTGAAAAAGGATGTGTTGCAACACTTTTTGTACAGTTACAACCATCTCTCTACCTTTAAAAGTGGCAAGCAAGTTGCATATACATTTAAAGTATGAAATATATGCAGGACTCCAACCATTACATCTTACTCTCTTCCACAAAGATACGTGCACACACAGTATTTTCCTTCCAAAAGCTATGGTAGAATTCTTTGTAGGAAACTAAATTGCATTTCAAGTTTCTACTTGGTTCATCCTACAGAAATTGCAATGGCTGAGTTTTACAAAAAAGAATCAATTATTACAAGAAGGAAACAAAAATAAAAGCTGCTTTTTCCTGCAAGTCAGATGGAATAATATACAAAACCAGAAAATAAGTGGAGAACGTCAATGCAAAAGCTTCAGGGACAGTCAAAAGAGTAATGGGAATTTCCTAAACAGCGAGGAAATGGAAACCACCATGTTAGCAGTGACCTTAATGTACTTTTGAACTTCCATGTGGATAAACTTGGGAGGATAGGGGAAAGGAGACCTTTAAAAAGCTCACCAAATAGCACAAAAATGCACTGTGAAAAGTAATGCTTCTGGATGTGGACTACAGAGCAAAAGATCATGCAAACTACCTTTAAAAATAAGTAGCAAATGGAGAAATTGGGGACAAAAGAATTATGTGCTTACAGTAACTATCAAAAGCATGTATTAGCAAGACACTTCCAGAGGTATTTTGCAATTAGCTCTTGTTTAGCTAAGAGGAAAGAAGGTAGAGCAAATAGACACAACTGCACAACAACAGTGCTCAAGTCTTACATAGGTGTATCTAGTAACTCTTAATTTTTCTCAGAATTCCTTTTACTCCTCCTCCAAGATGTAACTCCTAACTCAGACTGAATCACACGTATCTGGCTCTTATTATATATCATTTGATGCCTACCCTATCTGGAATATTTAAGTTGGTCAAAGCTAGAGGGTTTTTCACAAATAGCAAAAGGTATTGCCAAATACCTCATGCCAAATTTCAAGTAGTCCTTCCAAAAGTATAGACGCATTACAGTTTCTCAACTAAGTTGTTTTAAAAATTTATTATTAAAATATTAAATCTTTTTTCCTAAGCTAGAATCAAAAGCAGCAGCAAAATTTTTGGAGAACCTTTCCAGAAGCTGGTGACTTAAGGTATGGAAGAATTCAGTGTGTATAGCCCACTGCTCCCCTAAACGCTGACAAATGAAAAGGAAGTGTGTAAAGCAAATCCCAACCCTAGGTATTGTTGTCAGTTTTCCCCATAATGTACGAAACATACAAGCAAGAAACAGAGACCTGGTATTTTGGGGTACTTACTTTTGTTGGTAATCTTTAAGCAATTTCTTGGCTTTGCTGTATTTCTTTTCAAGGGCATCACATTGTTCTTGAGTTTCTTTAAGATGCTCATTTACTGTTTTGCATAAACTCTGTGCCTCTAACCAGTAGGTCTCTAACTTTTTAATTTTCTCTTTGCTTTCGTCTAAGTTTTGCTGAAGTTGGGCTCGACTTAGTTTCCATTCATTTTTTTCTGCTTCAACAATTTTTAACTGAAAAGATTAATACTTAAGGAATTAATCTAAACTAAAAGGTGAAATAAAAAAGTTGTTTATACATGTTTAAGTAAAGAATAGCTAATAACCATTAAATACTTATCAGTAATATTAAAACAAGACACTGAACTTTTAAAGAAATCGTATCAACTCTTCCAAATCTTGCTAAACCAAGTAAGTTTAGAATTCAAACCCAAGAGTCTTTTACTACTTCCTCATTAATATTGCTTCTCTTTAAAGAGATAAAATGAATAAGACCTTTATTGTTAGCTTATGTTGACTTTTCAAGATCTCACCATCTCTTAATACCTCTGGAGAGGCCTATTTTGATTACCTTCAAAGGCAACTGGAGATACAGAATCCTAACCTGTATAAGACAAGCTCCCTGTCCTACTACTTTGTTACCAACAGCTTGTTGAGTAAAGTTAATGAGACCAGCTGGTCTTCCTAAAAAGTTATGACATACCCATGGTTTGCTTTCCTGGGGCTAATGTATAAAAACACCAAACACTCCCTCAACAAAGGAAAGGGATGGGGCCCCTTCAGCTTGACAGCAGCCACATTATAAAAGGGCATGTTAACATGTGAAGTTCTCCAGGCCTTGGAGGAGTGAGCAGGCAGGATACAGCTTAGTTTGCCCATGCCTCCTTCTTTGGGGACACTATTTACACTGAGGAAATCACTGCTTTTGGAGCCAGTTAAGATCACCTGCTGATGGAACAGAGATGTTGAAAGGACCAAGAATTTCTGGAATTAAAAATGGGGCAGTAAGTTGTACGAACGCCAACATCTTAAACAGCCTTTTAGCAATCTAGTTGGGCCAAATTTCAAGAATACTGTGAGGAGGAACACAGTCAGAAATCAAAATCAGAACTGTCATAAGAACACGAAGAAGTTTTGGCTGCCTTGCCTCTCTACACTTGGAGCTCTGAACTTTTGCAGAGTGCAAGAAAAACCCCAATAGATACTGTCATTCAAAATTACTGCAATCTGAAGCACCATCCCCTCCCGACTTGCTACTCGCCCCCAGCAATGTGCTGCAATTTGTCCCAGGGTACACATTTCTCAGCAAGGCAACACAGAAGGGCAATGGAATAAAACAAGCTGCTCACCTACAACAAGTATTTCCAGAAAAAGGCCATGCACAGATCTCCATCAGTGGAAAAAGCAGCAAAAAGAACAAGAAACCCCTCCTCAAAGAAAGCAGAAGTGTTGAACCAATCCTCACCAAAAAAAAAGCTGGAAAAAATTCTCTCCCCAGAGCAGGTCAGAAATTTGAGGAGGGAAAGAGGGGAAACAAAGTAGCGGAAATAACTTTCTGGTAACAGAAAGTCAGCCACAAACCACTGCCTGTAAGTGCCAAATCTATACTCAAATAAGACAAGTTCTATCCACTGAAAATGTTCTCATATTTGTTTGGGAGCTTGTTTCACACAGTACTCTTGCTATATTCAGTTCTACTCTACGCAGTTATACTGAAGCATTCATTTTATAATGGCACAGGGGGCATTTTGGGGCTAGGTTTTGTTTGTTTTGTGGGGTTTTTTGTGTTTTTGGTTCTTTTGTTTGGTTGGTTTTTTGGTTTTGTTTGGTTTTTGTTTTTTTTTTTAATTTGAGCACAGTTCTTCAGCTTAGAAATGTCTGTCTAGCGTAACAGAGTATATAGAGCCTGAGGCCTAAAACAGATTGCTGCCTTCTGCATTCAGCCTTTTCTTGTTAAAATTCGTAAGTAAAAATAAAATAAAAAAAAAAACCCACCACCAAATAATAAGATTCTTTGAAAACTTACTTTCTCCTTCAGTTGATTCACTTCAGCTATTGTTACTGCATGTTTTAATTGTAGCTGAAACAAACAAACAAAAAAATTGTATGAGCACACACAAAATTACACTTGAAATGCTAGTTTTAAATATTTATCTGTTATTCCATTCTTCCTCAAACCATTTTTATAATAGCATAAAGTCAACTTAATTATTTGTCAGTTAGAGGAGAAGTGATCATGAGCTTTTATTAAAAAAAAAAAAAAGGTAAACTCAAATTAAAACCCAAAAAGTTCCATGGTATTCTATTTGCTACAAAAATCAATACATGACCACCTATCGTTAAAAATCCCACACTGTTGTCTATACATTAAGAAAAGTGAGAAGGTTAAAATAATGTTTCAATGTGCCAGTAGAATGAAAAGGCAGCAATGCACTTATGATGACAACTGGTACACAGAATCAAGTAAAAATTTAACAGTACTAAATATTTTTACTTATCAGCACTTATAAATAAACGTGCTGGCTTTGTTTTAAAATTAAGCCTTGTACTTTACATGGCAAATCTTCATAGGATTATTAGAAATGGATAAAGGCTACACCTAAGCCAAACGTAACGTTAACGTATGTTAACACATCTTAAGAAAACAGCACACATACGAGTGACAACTATTAGTTATTTCTTATATCTCACTTTCCATCTGTAACCCGGGGGGGAATTTTTTTTTTTTTTGGCAAGGCATAGTGCACCAAATACACATTAAAACAAATGAATCCATGACTATCCTTTATTTAGATTATGTTAATAACAGCACAGTAATGATTCTAGCTGAAAATTTAATTGTACCCCAAGTAAATACAGCGCTTATGAAAAGATGCTGTAGCCTACTGCTAATGCTTCCTAACCTAGAAAAACTGTAAATGTTCTCTAGTGATCAATAGCCTGAAATTTCAACTTCCTCAATGACATCATCCATGTTATCAAGACAGCAAACTTAAGGGGGTCTGCAAAATACTGATCCTTTATAAAAATAAGCCGATGTATGCACAAATGACATCTGACAAAACAGTTTCTTTGCAGTATATTTTTCTCCTCCAGAGTGAAAATGACAGGGACTTAAATCTACCAAAGAAGCCCAGACCCTTAAATGCCAAAGACTGCACCACTTAAATCCCTGACTAAATTGCACAGACCTGAATAAAACAAATACGCTCCTTTATAAAAAACTTGGGCAAAGGGAACCCAATTTTCCAATTACGTTAAGTTGGGATTCACAGTCTGGAATGCCCTATTGGGTTTACAAATTTGTTACTTCTGAAAAATACAGCATAAAAAAAACCCAGAAGGGATCACCTGAAAAAACCCTCCAAGCCAAAAACATGCCTATCTACAGAATCAAGTGCGTTTATGTAGGCAGAGATTTCCCAGAAGACCTCAGCGACTACAGCAAGAGATTAGATGTATATTTCTTGTCTTCCTGAAGAACATCTAATCACAACACTCGAGACCATTCAGAATGGGCATACTTGTCCCCCATGCTCCAGCCCGCAGCTAAAGCCATTCTACCAAGCAGCAAATAAATGCAAAGTCCAATGGGCCAAAGAAGAACCAAGAGAAGCATCGTATCTATTTAATGCAATGTTCAGACACCACAACAAGGAGGGAGGTTTTATTTAATCAATCAAAGGACCACTTAATATAAATACATATGCGGAAGCTGGGATCAGAAAATTACAGACCTACATTTTTCAAGGAACATTTACCAGAGAGTTTTATTGGTGATGTTGGGAAAACAAACCCAAAACCACAACAAGGGGGACATGAAGGAGATTATATCCAAATCTTACAAGGTTCAGATGCCCTGCAGTGCATCATGAAGAACATTTAAGAAACTGCTACCGCACCTCTTTAAATTTAAGAAGAGACTGCGCTGAATCCATATCCAGTGGTAAACTGATATCTTCATTTTCAGGAAGATCAAAAACTTCTACAGATTTTCCATGTAAATGCGACTCATATGTATCGTCATCATCATCATATTCGTCATCCTGACAAAATGGGAAAGTCATGACATTCTGTAACACACACACACTTTGCATTATGGTAGCAGCAATAACAAAAGCACACAATCAAGGAATCCAAACAGTTGCAAAACTTTTCTCAACTAGTTACTATTCCTTTTTAGTTTCTTATACCTATGATACGTTTTAAGATGACTTGCAAACGCCTTCATCAAAGTTCCACAAAAGAGAGCTAAGTAAGCCATGCACAAAACAAGCCACAGCTGATACTTAAAAATATCTTTCGAATTATTGATATATTTGAAGTATAGCAAGTAGTGATAATCATGTGCCTTGATAATAGTAATATAGGAAATTTGTATTTTCTGTTTTTAACAAATTGCCTGTTTTATCCTTTTTTTGTTTCAATTTGATTAAAAAACTTTTATTCTATTTGCAGAAGTTATTGCATGTAGCGCTAATCATATACTTTTAAAAACATGTAAGTGTGTATGATGTTTTACCTGCTCTGTATCATCATGAACATAGTGCTGCTCGTACAGACATCTCTCTTGCTCTAAGGTCTCACTAATGAGGCGGGCTACTTCACTCTGAGTCCCTGGCTTTTCTCTCCCGATCAGAAACCTACAGAAGAAAACCAAATTACCTTGCAGCAAAAAGCTTAAGATATGCTTAAGAAATTAGTTTGCCATACTGTTGCCTTCAACAACGTCTTTGTAAAACTTTACGATTATGGTTTTGTATTCTCCATTAATGAACAACAACAAAAAGAAAGTATTATTTCATAGAAAACATACATACCTCACTGTGCCTTTGGTGTTTTTTAATACAGTGGCTGCAAAGAACTGAGTAACTCCCACTAGACTTATACCATCAACCTCAACAATCTGATCATTTACTTGAATTCTGCAAAATAAATAAATGCTTAGCTATCAGTTCAACGAAAATATTTTGGCTTGACAGATTTTTGACATGATGAGTATAATTTAAAACTCACTAGTATTTATCATGAGAAATTCTGAGTCCCGAGAAATTCTGAGTCCCAAGAAATTCATTGCTTAAAAACAATCTCCTGATCCTCAGTTACTATGCAGATCACCAATTAAAATTTACATGGTATTTGCCTTGATATTTTTATACTATTTACACACTGATTTTGTGGCACTGTTACACATGGGCACATTCTAAGCTTTTCTTATATATGCTGTAAGCAGACCTATGCTTATTTTGCAAAACTGTCCTATATTAAATAAAAACCCCTGTGTTTTAAAAAATTAACATAAAGCAGGAATGTAATATTTATTCAGCTGCATTCAGCTTTTGTACTTGTATTCACAGTATTTAGCACATTCAATGAAAACAGTTGGGCTCAGTTAGAAGTTTGTAAAAAGCATAATCAATTCAATGAAAAACTCACCGTCCATCTCTCTGAGCAGCTCCACCATCTGTTATTGTTTTTACAAAAATACCTAGTTTTTCCAGGCCCTGATCAGCACCAACTCCCATTCCAATAATACTGATGCCCAGACCACTGTCACCTAAGGGATTCAAAAATCTAACATTAGCCGCATAACACAACATGTAACACTTCGCAGTAGTGAGCTGTTTCAAAGCGTTCCAAGTCCTTCCACACAAAGGATATGAAAATTCACTTAAAAAAAAAAAAAGACGACGACAACATATTTTCTATCTAGATACTACTTAAAGCCTTTTTGTTGTGTAGTTATGACTGTTTGTTAGATTCAAAGCTTCATAGGAGGAGATAGCAGGATTTATGAATTGTATACATTTTGGTGCAGATCTGTCACTCGGTAATGTAGCCTTCGTAACTTCAATTAAGTATGACAATTTGCACTTACTAGAGGCCTGTCCATTTAAAGTTCACTAAATTCAACAGAACTAGCCACAAATGAAAGCCTGGATACATATTCAAAAATTTGAGACCTAAATTCAGGAAAAATACAGTTTAAAATGGTTTTATCTTTTGCGCGCATAGTATCTCTTGCAAATGTTCAAGGTTTGATTTGCACCTTTTTCAATTTCCACAGGAAACACTTCCATTTTTTCCACCCTTTTCTCAAGTTCATACTCAGCTGAGGCTGCCACAGGGTCAACTTCTTCATTACGTCTATCATAGTCTTCATTTGAGTAAGTACTGAAAACCTAAGAAAGGTAACAGAAAACTTTTTTTAGTGCTTTCCCACCCCCGTCCAAACATGATGTAATTGAAAGAAAATCAGTAAGGAAATTAAAGTAGTATTTTTAGAGATCCCATTTTCTAAACAACCATCAATTTAATAAATACTGCTGCTGTAAGACAGTTTCCAGCTTGCACAGAAGTAACATTTTAGAAGTTTCAAAACAATTCCTTAAACACTTTTTGTGTTGTAAATGCACCAAATAGTTAAAAGAAATCAGTCAAGGAAATCAGTCATCTCCTCTTTGATATAGTGTTACTTTTTTTTTTTTTTTTAGGACTACATTCCCCCAAATCCTCTTCCTCTCTTCTTCCCTCCCCCCACACCATCTACCAATTGCAGTGCTTCAAACGATGTAGTTTTCTGATTTTGCAAGGGAATCACACAGTTTCCCAGGAAAAGGAAATGCCTTATTACATACATTACTATTTTTAGTAATCACTCCAGCTGAATTTCTGAATTGTTAAAAATAAAAGATAAACAAACAACACAAATTAAGACATAAATCTAGAAGGGAAGAATGAGCTACATGTAACAGGGTTAATTTTACTTATCAGAAGGTTCATTAGTTGTATTTAAATTCATAAGTTAGAAAAGAAAGAAAAAAATAATACACCAAACCCCCATTTATCTGAAAAACAAGGTTTATCTGCTTAAGTTTTTGCAGGCACTGAGTGTTTTACTCAACATCACTGTAAGACAAAAAACAGTTATGGATTGCAGCTGCAGCGGCCATCTCCCTAATCAAGAACATGCAGTGCTGACACAAAGTTCATTTACACTGGCCTACTAAGTTTTTGCAACTTTTGCATTTTCCCACTAAGACTACCTGGACAGGTAGCTGCAATCATGTAAATAAGACAGAATTAACTGTAATTAGCTGTAATTAATATTTTCCCAGTGAATTTGTATCTGCTAGTACATGGTGTTAGCTCTGCACGGCAGTAGCCTCAGACACAGGAAAAGAGTTATTGAAACAGATCACAAAAAAGCAACTAACATGACTCAGTATTACTGCTTCACCTCCAGACTACAGCTGGAGTAGTTTCACAAACTCTTTGCCAAATCCTGCAAAACAGCTACTCCAGAAACATGGCACGGCCATACAGCAGTCCAGTAAGTAAGCAAGATTAGATCCACTTGCCTGAAAGGGAAGGAAGAAACCCACCCTTGGAAGTCTTATGTTTCCCCCAATAAAAGAACCTTCCTGAAAAGTTGTTCTTCCTAAGTTTTGCATAAAGGTAAATAAACTAATAAGGTCCTTTGGACTATCATACAGACACCAGTGGGCAACAACTGGACACAGAAAGACGACAGGGGTTGCACTTAGGGTATCTGTCTTCCATAAACTTTACAGAAAAATCTGCAAAATAGACAAAGAAAACCATCCAAATGGTCTCAAGTATTCTTACTCTATCTCTATCAGAAAAAAGTGGCCAAGTTCTTAAATTAAGCCCCCTCTTCACCCCCCCAAATCAGTAAATAGGATATGAAGTAGAAGCATTAGGGTTTCATGAGGTACTATTCTCCCTTTGGAACAAAACCCATCTGGTTTGGTTCCTTTCCATTCCAACATAAAAATCAATCTCTCAAAGAATATAGTCAAGTTATAATAATATGATGAATTTTAAACTAATAATAAAAAAAGTTCATGAGTGGACAAATGATAACTTTTTAACGAGAATATTTGAGTTCTTGAGAACGAATCAAATACTGGGGCATGAAAAAAATAAAATTTGCTTATTTATAAGTGTATGGATGACCTAATGTTAATAATACGACTAAAAGGTTAAAGATCATTAACCATCAAATGGCTGAATGTGGAGAACAGTAGTAGTCCATTTTGGAGACACAGACAACTGTATTTTCTTGATTCTTTGTAACTCAGTGGTCTAACTCACAAAGCAGAAGATGATGCAAGTAGTCACTATCTGCTGAAGAATTACATTAGCAAAGGGGTGACCAATTCCTTACACAATCATTTATAAAGCACTTGAAATTTGGGGGAAGCAAAGTCACACCACCTGAACACACTGCACTACATATGCTGCAAGTCTTAGGCTGCCAGCACTAAAATATCTCTGGCATTTCTAAAAATTATTAAATACTTTTTCAACTTGGAAGTAATAGCATTGTACCTGGGAATCTCATGGAATTTGCCCATTTTGACACAAAATTGAACATAGGAATTGATAATCTGCCAGAATGGATCATAGAATTAAAAATTAATGGTGGGTTAGATTCCAGTGATGTTTATAATTGCTATACATAAAATAATAATAGCACAAACATACGTACGCAAATGAAGACTACTAATATTTAAGCGCACTAGCTCTTTGAAAAAAAAATATCTGAAATAAATTCTGACTAATCCACTACAAGAAAGAATTGATACTTTTCCTCTTAAAGTTACAGATGGGAAGTGTGTGAGAACATTTAAGGTAATATTCTAAAAACCATAATGCCACAATTAGGGCAAGATAAAGCTGTTTCAAAATAGTAAGAAAAAAACCCACTGACTTCAGAAAAATAGTTTTGAGGAAAAACATGAATTTACAAAGAATAGAGGAAAAGCAAAACTGATATATAAGAAGTCAAACACTACAATAACAAAGAGAAAAGCGAGAGGACACTAAGAAACCTACAGCCCAAAGAGTCAAGGGCAAATGGCAGAAATTTTTATTGTGTACATGTGGAATCATAACATGGTATTCATCTTTTACAAGATGGAAACGGTAAAATTGTTGACACTAATATAGAAAACACAGAACTGCTCAGCAAGTTTTTCTTGCCAAGTAGCAAAAGTAATATTAAACACAGTTAAAATGTGGGTAATAAATAAGTTACAAGTTACACAGTTTAGAAGATTGATGAGAAAGCTAAACACAGTTCATCCCTGCGCTGTGTCTGGCAGGGTTTAGTCACTGAATCAAATGCATTAGGGACAAAAGAAATTCTAATCTTACTATTTAAAAGCCACGGCTAGCCAGAGATCGTAAAATTATTAGCGTGCAAGTGATATTTTTAAAAGACATGCTTTAGCAAAGTTATTGTCCCAGCAGAGTAGAAACTAGATGAATTTTACTGTGCAAACCACGTGAATTTTACAAGCCTTTTACCATAGCTTGTTATATATCCAGAAGGTTAACCTAACATTAATAACTTCTGGCTACTCAAGCTAATAAATTATGAAAAACACTGCTATCTGGAAAAGGAATTTCTTTTTACACTCAAAACCTCTTTTCTTCAGAATAAATAAAAATAATTTTAATCCAAAAAAGTGCTGACAGAGGGCTGAATTTTTAAGGATTATTTTAATTAAATTGTTAAGACATAACCGGAAATTTTCAAATGTATACTTAGTCCTTGGACAGCTAATTTGAAGACAGAACAAACTGCATGCTCCACAGCAGGAAAATTAATCGCTTTTTGAATGCAAAACTCAGTTCACCCCCTTCTATGAAGATGCTAACATCAACATCATCAAGGTCAGTACTCAAAAAAAAAACCAACGCAGCTTGCTGTCTAAAGGATCCTACCGTTCAATTCCTGTTACCACACAGAACTAAAAATCTCCATTATATCACCTTAGTGCTATCACAGAAAACAGCACTGTCACAAAAAACCAACAATGACCTCTCTTAATTCAAACTCTTAGCAACACATAAAAAGCTCTACTTAAGAAAAATGTTAGTTTTAGCAGAATGTTAGTTTTCTTAGAGGGTAAACTCTTCGGAAGAGAGACACTAATTTACCACCTGTTTGCATGAAACTGCTATAGAGTCATAAAACACAGCCCAAAGACCTCCGCTCCCAATTAATTTCTATTAAAATCTAGTAGGTAGATTTATTTGTGCCTGATCAAAAGCAGAACATTACAGAAGTCATTAAACAGTAAGATTAAGAAATCAACAACTGCCCAGAAGGGCTGCCAACTAATTGGAACGGAAGCAATATCAACATCACTTTAAAGTTCTCACGTAGCGCCCAGCACGCGCTGGAAAGCCTCACAACAGCCGCGCAGGCGGTTAAAGCAGCACCTGGCAGCCGAGAGAGGCCCTGAAGCGCTGCTGACACCCTGCCTGGACACCGCGACCAGCACCCACCGCGACGGCTGGTTCCTCTTTCCTCCGAAACACAATTCCTTCTTTGAACATTTGAGTTTACTGACACTCAATAAAGTCGTACATTCAAAACACAAGTTACGGCTTGGGGAAAATTATCTAACAGTGAACAGTTTCAGCTTTTCAAATTGGTCGCCTTTGCGATGCCGGGCAAAATGTGAAGTGCCCAGGCAAACAAGAATAATCATTTGAAACCGTAGCGCTGAAGTAGGACTGAAGTATAATGTACACTTTACAGCTTACTCTTACAATCTCCCTCTTCAGTTAAAGTAGCCATCTCGTTACCGCTACCCACTCTTCCCTCTGTTTCCGAAAGCTACACGGTTAGTATTTTATTACTGCTATTTGTTATATTTTAAGTGACAAGTGACTACACCTGATTTAAGTCAATTCATGCTATCAAATCCTTCAATCAGCAAACAGAAATACCTTGCTTACTTTTTTTTTTAAAAAAACACTTACACTTTTACTCTTCTTCAAAAAGTATTCAGAACAATTGGTAACTGTTAAACAGGTTAATGTTATAAGCCATTACATTCAATGTAGCATTTTCTGTCACCAAACAGGTGGACAGACAGGCTGCGCACACTCATGTACTTGATCCTGCAGCTTTGCATGACTTAATGAAAAACCCCAACCAAGTCAGTATACACAATGGCGTAAGTGCAACCTTGCTTCAGATCTACAGTACACACAATTTCATATAGATAACTTCATCATAAATAAACCAGTTTTTTTGCCAGTCTCACTATTCTCTACTGAATTCTCAAAAAAACAGTAAAATTTTTTCTCTAGTTCTGTGTTTCACTGCAGTAGCAAAGGCACTGCAGCTAGCTAGAGAGCAGGAAAGACAACACGGCATCTGTTTCAGTTGGGTTATGCTGGCTACTCCAGAAGGAGAAACACTCTTTCAGGTATTTCATTTTTAAATCCCAGTGAGAAATACTGAAGACAGAGAAAAGCATCCATTCAGATTCGGTGCACTGATTTTACTTCATTTCAATTCAGAGTAGAAGTTGAGAGACGATCCACATTCTCCTCCGTGGAAGTGGAGCTCTGCTGTGACCTGGTTGTACTCCACCTCCACCACAGTTGAGGTGGCATTGCTCTCTGACTGACAAAGAGACTGAAAGACTCCAAATAAATAGGATATGACCAGAAGAGGCAAAACCTATCCACAATACCCCCCAAAAAATCTTGGCTCCTGAAAGACTTTCTTTATAAAGAAAGTGATTCAATTGTGAACATCCATAAGCTTCACAGGTGTCTTGGTACCACCAATTTAAGCCTGGCAATCCAGAAGAATTAGATATGTGTATTTATTTAGTGTTCACCAAAACAAAAATCTTGACCTGACCAAATCTCAATAGCAAGCAAATTGGTAAGAGGAACTTCAAAAGAATAACAATGAACACAAAAATAGTCCATCTGGCTGTTTTCTAAAGGCCGTAAGAAGAAACAACAACAAAATAACCTTGCACACCAAAGCAACTCAATTAACTAATCTGCAGTAATACTGTCCCTAGCAACGATCAATACCCCAGGTCTGAAAAGGAGGATCATCTCACTATATCAAGACACATCAGAGGGTGACGGAGGAAAATGATTGAGAAATAAATCTAAAGAATTTGTGTGCTGCCTTTTGGAATAATACTTTCCTACTCAATAAAAATATAAGAACCTTGTAAAAAACTCTGCTACACTGCACCTTCATGATCTCCAGACTACAAAATATGTATTCAGATAACAAAGGCGCACTTCTTTTTACTGATGTCCTTCTGAGTGTTCACCTTCTCTTTTATGTTAGAATGGTATGAAAAGGGATAATTTATTTTTTCAAATAGGTAAACTCTCTCAAAAGGTAAACTACAAACAAGTTTCAGCTACTGCTTGTTCATTCTTCATGAGTCTAAATTAAGTATTCTCAGGTGCTAATAACAGCAATCATCATCAAAAAGATGCTGAATCTTTCAGAAGCTTAACTGTTGAGGTAATTAACTTGTCTGCTATAAATTTGCTTAACTTCGCTGACCTTCGCCACCTCCTCAGTGTTTCTTCTGACTACATCTCCCATGAAACCGTCAAGTGCCTCCTATTCACCTCCCTTACTCCCTCCTGTTCCCCACAGCTATTCTCAGAGTAAAACACAGCACAGGCTGGAAATGCATAATGGTCAGCTAACTTTGAGTCAAAAAGAACAAGTAACTTTAAACTAAAGCTGCAGCCCTGCCATCAGTGAGGGCACGAATCTGCAACTCTGATACAAAATGCTAATTTTCCCCAGACCAAGCAGCATTTAAAAAATACCTTTAAAAATATCTCTCTCTTCCCTGTCAAATCCAGGTGAAACTGCTAGGAAGTTAGAAGTTGGAGGGACTGAAAAAGGATTGCGGACAGACAGGTGATAACCTGTGGTGTCATCCATAACCTCAGCGTTCTCTTATTTGTCTATAGTTTTATAGCATCATCAAGTACATCAAACAGGGCAGCTAGTATGTCATATAACTGGGAATAATTCAGTTAGAAATACATTGAGATATTAATGTAAAGAGTCAAGCTGCTCCAGCAGTGAGCCAGGATATAAAAAGAAATTCTTTGCTTTTTCTGTTCTGGTTTAGATTTCTGCCCTACAGCCCCACATCCTGGCACTGGACTCTCATCCTAAAACTCTTGAAATGCCAAATCAATCTACCATTGTAAAACTTGCATATCAAATATTTCCTAAAAATCAAAACAGAATACGTATGATTAAAAAAAAAAAAGCCAAAGAAAGCTTGAGTTGAAAGTGCTTCTTTCTGGAGAGCTGGAATCAAACATAACAAGGACCCGAAAGTATCAGAAATACTGGATACGGCACTTTCTAAAACCAGTTAAATCTATACGCAGAATTTTCACACACGTGTGTGAAAATATGTACCTTCTTCCTCCAGTTAATATCCGTGTTTTTAACATCTCATACTGTTAATTAGCCAGCAGGAAATGCCATACTCTTAGATGCAGGCAGAATACAATAGGGTTACTTTTTGTGAAAAGTCTCTGAAAAGTACCGTGGAGAGCTTAAGTCTGAGATAAAAACATGAACAAAAGTTGTTATGATGTTAAGTTACAAATGTCGTAACATTGATGCAAGTGATAAACAGAGCTTCAAAACAATTAAAATCTATGAGTTACAACAAATTGTCATTGCGAAAGATCCCAAACAAAGCATGATGGAAATACGCTTACATTATTTGTGTCAAGAAACAAAGCAGACGACTTCCGAGATACAAGTCAGTTCTGTTCAAATCTACTCTCAAATCAAATCTCTATTTTCCTAGATCAACCTACAGCCATGTCACATACTTGTTTCTTAATGCCACAGAAGTATTTTACTGAAGTGCTTGACCAATGGCTGACAAACAATTGACCATTTATGCAGTCATCAATTCTCTAATTATTGAAGAAACTCCAGGGTTTGGGTATCTTCCACCAGTTAGTGTATTTTATATCCCTTTCTGTGTATGATGTCGTAAGTATAGAAGTTACAGTTCAAAAACCAGAGGATGTACGAAGCTGAAGCACTACTCTGCAACATTTTGTTAAAACAGCATTCAGGAGACTACACACTGACCTAGAAAAATGGTGCACGTCCTAAAAGTGGTAAGCATTTACAGGTATGTTGTTATACAGGAAATCTAATTCTAATGTATCTTCATTTACTGCTTCATTAATTTCCACAGTAAGCAGTTCTGTACTAAAAACACTGAAGAGTATGCCAGCCTGAACAAGATTACTGTTTGTGTCCCAGCTATGCATAAACCAGCTCTATTCCGATATGCAAGACAAATGGCAATATTATGAAGGATTTCTATATTCTCTCAGAAGCAGCTGATACTTGGCTGGGTAGGACAACACACAAGCTATGAAACTGCTTTCAGTTTCCTTATTTAAGAAGTAAGTTTAAACTTCTGCTCAACTGTAACAAATATAAAAGTAAAGCCTTTACGAAGGTTTGGGTTTTGGTTTTTTTTGTTGTTCTGTTTTGTTTGGTTTTAACAATCTTAAAAGATTTCTTCACTTAATCTTAAAAGAAAGTATTATTCACCAGAAGCTGGGAACAGACACTCCCATGCAACATAAACTGGGTAACACTGATAATTAAACAGACTTACAGAAGCAAATAGCAGCTGTACTATCTTTTCAGTTTACCTGAGCTACAGAATTTCAAAGGATCATAAATCATTGCAGAAGTTAGTCACAGTGCTATTAAAGGTTTCAAGGACAAAGTTTGACGCAGTCAGAGGTAAAAACTTCTCAAGAAGTCAATTTGGAAACAGGCATTTGTTTTCCCAATAGAAAGTTTCAAAATTACGGATGTCAAACAGCACTCAGTCATTACTTTTATGTTAATTAATGCCTTTCAAGGTAATCACATAATTGAAAGCGAGTTTAATCTCTACATTACAAAAGCAAAGTGAAATATAAAGGGATGACAGCACAGTTACCTGATGTTATTCGCACTGCCTGTAATGCTGATTCTTTACACAGTTTCTTCAGAAAACTTCAAGACAAAGACAAATTCAGTTCCCTTGCAAATACCTTGGACAGCTGAGTGTGCTTTACATTCCTTAAAGGCTTCATATATGGCAACAAGAGACTAAAAATAGCTCATGTACCATAAGGCAAACCCAGTCTGTGAAGTTCTGCTAGTAACTGTACAGTATCACTCGCTTCACTACTGTAGGAAAAACATGCAACGGAGACATAATGTTCCTTCAGGTCTGCAGAGATCAAACAGCAGCACGACTTAAAGAGTCAGGTCACCCACGGCAAGTAAGAAATCTGCCCAGACGTCATTTATCACCAGCTTCTACAGAACTGAAACATTTATTTTAAAAAGTCTCATCTGCGCTTATTTTCACAGGCACAGGGCAACTCAAAATAATGGAGTATTTGCGTAATTATGTTCCATCTTTCCTGAAATTATCAGATCAAATTATGTTCTTAAGCCCTGTTACAGATGTCAACAATTATGGATCTCTAGCACGGGTCAGATGCAGTGCTAACAGTGTTAGCTGCCTTATACATCCCCGTGGAGCTCCACAGTCTCCTTCTTTTACTCAAAACCCTTGCCAATTTTACAACTAACTACAAACTTCGAAACAGAGATATTAATCAAGTTCTCTTTGCTGCTGCAGCATAAATACAGTTTTTAGGGTGCCTATGTGTAAGTTATATCCATTACCTACACACATATCCAACTTCCCTTTTGGGTATATCAAGTACAATGGTCAGAGCTCCATCACTGCAGAACCTTGACGACAGGAGAACGTGCTTTTTCTTGCCCAAACACCTTCTGAATGTTTTGAATTCTCCAACTCTATCAGACACTTGCTAAACAGCAACTGCAAAAGACAGAGATGGTTTCTTCATAATCACTAGAGAGGTGCAGAAGGAAAACAGCAGGAACGCCAAGGCCAGCCTTGCCTCTCTCAGGAGCATCTAAGAGGAGAAACACAGACCTTCTCTAGTGGCTATGGACGTCTGGAATGGCACTCACATTTCAGTCAAACTTACTAGTCTAAGTAAAGCTGAAAAAAGAATCTACTAGGATACATTTCTCACTACGGCACTGCTCTAAGCTGTGGTGGGGACCAGGAATAATCTCTTGCTACCACTCAGGATTTTTTTTTTCTCTTCCAATTTAAGATGCACTAAAATCTATGCGTAAAGCCAAATGAGAGATTTCCTTCTATGAGGTGAAAGTGGGATTTTCGAAAAAGTTCATGAGATATTAAAGGAATGTTACTAAAAAGAAATTTTGGGGAAGTACAAAAAAAATTTGAATTCTCTATTTTACAGAGCACAAAAGCTGAAAACCGTATACCAGGACTCATTCCCAAGACAATCATAGAATCATAGAATCATTAAGGTTGGAAAAGACCTCTAAGATCATCGAGTCCAACCGTCAACCCAACACCACCATGCCCATAAACCATGTCCCTAAGGGCCTCATCTTTTAAATACTTCCAGGGATGTATCAGAAAATACGAAACAAAAATAGAGACAAGGGGAAAGAAATCATTGCTTAGGCATGAGGAACAGAGGGGAAAAAGCTATTGAAAATGATATACAGAAAGAGATTCCTATACCCATTATAGGAAAGATATAGTCAAATTTCACTGAAAAGGGATAAAGGAAGGCAGGTATCACAAGCTTCAATTTTAGGGCCTTAAAAAGAAAGTTCACTGATCATATCGCTATTAAGTACAGTTTATTCTGCCAGTCCGAGTGGGGCATTATGGCAAGAACCATGTTATTTTTAATGGAAAACTGCTAACAGTTGCTACTAACCATTCATCTCTTGGTTGTGTAATTGATAATCTGGTACAGGTTGGTTCCTGTGGCTTTCAGAGAAGCAGCGGTAGTTGGACAGTGCTAGTTACCAAAAAATGAGTTTTGTCTACACGAGAGCTTCCAACACAGTTGGCACAGAGATTTCTACTAATGCTTTGAACTAAGTCTGGCACAGACATAACAGAGAAGGTAGGAAAAGTCTGTTACAGCCACTGCTTCAGTAGGATTTCAGCAATGATTAGTAAAACCCTGTCTACAGCAGGAAACCAGCAGTCACTCAACACACACGCATTTACAGTAGACTCTACACAGCACTTTCCTCAGATACTCAGTGCACAAATGCGAGGGGAAATGGACTGATTCCCCTCCGGCTCTCCCACAGCCCTCACCAGACATTATGCAGTTTCCAGTAGTGGCACTCCCCCCTTCAGTGCTCCAGGTCACCACTAAAGCAGCATCAACTACAAGAAAGCCATATAAAGTCAGCCTGTCTATGGAGAGACTATAAAAAAACCACATGCAACAAAACTCATATTTTGCCACACCCAAAACATTTTCTGGGGTACAGCACTGGCATGTGTTTAGCAAACTGGGAAATTACAGCTCTCCACTGCAGGAAGTACAGGAGTCAACAGAATTTTTGCATCCCTCTGATCAGTAAAAGTGAGTCCTGATCCTGTACGAACAAAGTATAAAAATCATTTATTAAAGATATTTTTCATTCATGTAATAGTAGAAGAAAAGTATGCTTGAGAAAGCCTGGACAGTTTCCCATTCCATCCTTGTCCGCATCTGCCAATTCTCCTACCAAGCTTTAAGAGGGACTACAATAACTAAAGTCTGCAATGAGACTATGGGTAAACACAGTTTGAGCTGTGGAATGACTTATTTTGTGGGTATTTTTGGTGAGGGAAGATCAGACACCTAAATCTTTTTAATTTGTTAGCATTGTAACTTACACTACTCCTCATTATCCAATCTGCCCTGTAACTTCTACTGCCACAACTACCTGATTCCAAAATACTCATGTTAACACTCCTACAGCATGTTCACCAAGCCAGTATTCAAAAAAAAAAAAAAAAAGGTTATTATTAGAGAGAATTCTAAAATCTTAAACAGGAACCAGTCATTTCAGTCATTTGCTATTTTCTCATGGTTAATTCTGAAAACAAGTCTGAAGTTGAATCTGAAGGTTTGCTATGCAGGTGGGTTTTTTTGGTGGTTTTGTTTTTTTTTTTAAATAAACTTTTGTACAAAAAGTAAAACTGAAAAAATCCTTCCTAATGCAATGCCTCAATTTTAAACAAATGAAGGCAAGTATTAAAGGTCATGTGTTTGCATCTATTCCTAAAAGTTTAGTGTTCCTGAAAATGTCCAGTAAGTAAAATCCCACGTGTTTCACTATGCTATCTTATGAAGCTGCTGTGATTCAGAAATCACTTGTGACTAATTTATAACTTCTCTCTTGTTCAGAAAATTTATAACTTCTCTCTTCCTCAGTTTTAAATAAAAGCCATAAGCTTACACTTCTTTAAGGATTTTTAGAGCTTGGAAAAAAAATTACAAAAATTTATTGCCTGGGTATTTTTGACTGTAAAACAATAATAAATAAATAAAATTCAAAGGTACTTACCTTGATAGGAGCTGTTGAGAACTTGACTTTTCGGTCTGGCTCAGGATCTTCCTCTTCAGAAAGTCCAGGAAACTCCTCATATTCACTGTCATACATATACTCTTCCTCCTCTCCCTCCAAAATTTCTTTGCCTTCAGGCTCTTCGTTTTCTGGCTCTATATCCCTGTCATCATCAAAAGCTGCATTCTCTATGCCAAAAGCACTGAAGTTCTCGCTCTGCTTTTCCACCACTTGCTCCTCTTCTTCAGTATAGCCTTCTTGCTCTAGAACATCCTGAACTCGTGTAACTGGACCATCTCTCATAGACATTCCATCTCTTTCTTCTTCCCGATTGGTCTCACTCCCTTCCATAAACTCTTCTACCACCTCTGAAGAGTAGTTGCTTCTCTTCCCTTCTTGTACTTGACGTTGGAGCACCTGATCCTCTTGAACAACGTGATCTTTCTCCAAACCTTTTTCATGCCCTGAGGTTTCATTTTGTGCAACCAGTTCTGTGCAAGTCCCCTCCATGGGGGAAACCTGGGAGAGAACACTATCCGATCTCCGCTGAGCCTCCTGACCAGGCATACTGCTCATATCCCACAGGCTTTTCTCAAGTACCAGTCGCTCTCTTTTGTCTTTTCCAAGTGCCTCGCTCAGCTCATCCCTGAGGATCACAGGCACTTTGGTGGACACAGCCTTCTCTGGACATCCTGC
This sequence comes from Calonectris borealis, assembly GCF_964195595.1. Lineage (NCBI taxonomy): Eukaryota > Metazoa > Chordata > Aves > Procellariiformes > Procellariidae > Calonectris > Calonectris borealis. The sequence continues at coordinate 23,804,218 of NC_134317.1, forward strand.
AGCAACAGCAGATGAATCCAAACTGTGGTGGCCTCTCAAAGGGTCCTGATTCGGAGGACTATAATTTTTGGAAATTTCTTTGGATTCTTCAGTATCACTGTCACCCAGAAAGCTTTCCAGCCTCCTAGAAATGGGCCCTGCATTCAGGAAGGAGGATTTGGAACCACTATTGGGATGTTGCTGCTTCAACTCCTCATTACCTTGATTTTCAACTTTCTCCAGCGCAACTGGAAGACTTGCTTCTGTATTAAAACTGAAGTGGTCCACAACATTGCTGCAATCAGAAGCTGAACCGTGTCTTCTCTTATCCTCACTTCTTTCACATTTGCTGGGGGAATGTCTGTCCACTGAGCTCCGTTGTTTTATATTTCTCTCAAATAACTTCCTGGTCTCCGAAAATTTTTCTGCCAGGGCAACTTTGTCCAAGTCTGCCTCATCGTTGCTACGGATGACCCTGTCGGCAGCAGAAGGCACAGACAATAAATCCACAGGACTGCTGCAGGGGCTGGTACTTGTATTAAGAAGATTATTTTTTTGGACAATGAGGAAAGATGGGCTACTTGGAGAAGGTCCGTACTCTGCTGCCGTAGCCCGGCTGATTAATTTGGTCTCAGCCGGTGGACTGCTTTCACAAGAGGGTGTGGAAGAAGAGCCTCCCATTTGCAGGAACATATTTTTGATCTTGTGTACTCTATTGCCGTAAGTGGCAGCTCTGCCTCGACTGTGTGGGTCATTTCCCCCTCCATTGGAAGACGTGCTCAGCTTCTGATGCAAGCCTGTTTTGTTGGAAGTGTTTTCAGGATTGTTCACACCATCAAAAGAGCATTTGATAGCATGGAAATCGGATTTATAGGCATTTCGGTGTGGAGAAGCACTTCGTAAAGTCCTTTCCCCTTTGCCTTCAGTTTTCATCATTGTCGGAGAGAAAGCTCCCTCGACTCCTGAAGAAGAATGGGGAGGACAACTCCCAGGCACAAAGCTTCCACCCTCCAACACCAGGCAGAGCAGATTCCACAGAAGATCCGACAAGCAGCCTTTCACTCGGCCAGCCTCCGCGCTCACGTCGAAATGGAGTGCCGGAGAGTATACGTGGAGAGAAAGAAATCACAGCGCGTAAACGGCCACATCGGGTATTATCCCCAGTGCGGACGGCGGTATCCGGAGAGCCATCTGCAGAGAGACAGAGAGTTTTCATTAACTCGGGCCCTCGCCGGCGTGTGACACGAATCCGAAACTCGGGGTGGGAACCGCCGCCCGAGACCTCCACGCGGGATAAAGCCCATTGTGTCCGCCGCGACGCGCGGACCCAGCCGCTCCCCGCCGCCCGCCCGGGCACCGACCTGGCGGCTCCGGCGGGGGATGCGGCGGCGGCGGGCGGCGGCCCCACCGCTCCGGGCTGCCCGCGCGCCCGCCCCTCCCGCCAACGGCCGTCCCGGGCCGGGGCGGGCGGCGGGGGAGGAGGCAGCGCCCGGCCCTTCCTGCCGCCCGGGGGAGGCCGGGCCCCGGCCGGACCCCGCCGCACGCACCGCGGCTCGGTAGGGCGGAGGGGCCCGGGCGCCCCCGCGCTGCCCGGAAGGGGGGAAGCCTCAAGTTTCGGCCCCAAGTTGGGGCTTCCCCGTGGCGGCGCCTCTGCGCCGCGGGGCCTGCGGGGCGCGCAGCGGAGCCGCCCCGGTACCTCGCCCGAAACTTTCCGAGCCAGCCTACCTGGGGGCGGGGGTCCCGCCGGCTCCTTCCCCTCAGCGCTCCCGGCCGCCCAGCGGCCGCGCACACCGCGCCATCGTTATCCGCCAGCCGCCCTCCTTCCTTCCTTCCTTCCTTCCCTCCCTCCCACCGCCCCCCGACCCGCCGCCGCCCCGCGCTCCTCACTCCACCTTCCTCCCGCCCCCGCGGCGGCGCTCCAAACCGCCGCCCGCCCGCCCCGCTCGCTGGCTCTCGGGCTGCGTGGCGCCCTCCTCCGCGCTGTGTCTCGGGCCCGCCCGCGCGCGCTCCCTCGCTCGCACACAAAGAGAGGGAGCGGCGGGCGCGCCCTTGTTCCTCTCGGCGCGAGGGACGAGAGGGGCTGGGGGGCGGCGGGCGCGCCCGGCCCGGGGGACGCGCCTCCCGCGCCGGGATGTACCACGCCATAGCGGGATACGGGTTGCGGGTGATACCATGTCGGGGAGGCGAGCAGGCACGGGGCCGCCCGCCGCTGCCCGCTCCCCCCTGGCGGCCGTGAGCGCGGGGCGGCGCGGCGCGGCGCAGCGCCCGTGGGCGCGGGTCGCCCACCGGCCCCGCCGCCGGGGGAACCGCCGGGGCTGCGACTGGGGACGCCGGGGCGAGGGACAGCGGTGGGCGCTGAGGGAGCGCCGAGCTGCCGGCGTTGGGGAGATGCGCGCTATTTTCAAAGCCCGGGACGGGGGTCGCGGCAGTCCCGGCTTCACCGCAGAGCAGCGTAGTTCCCGGGTGGGGGGAAGGTCGCGGCAGCTGCCACGACCCAGGCTCTGACAGCCGGAAGTAACAGCAATGCCAAACATTCCCTTCCCCTCCTTCCTTTTAAAAATCCTGTTGTTTTTAACCCCTCCCGAAGCGGTTAGTATCAAACCCAAGCAAAGGTACATAGCCGGGGCAGCTCCCCGCGGGGTGCGGGCAGGCAGGGCTGCGGCTGCTCGGGGGGGCCCGCGGCTGCCCGCGCACGCCTGCTGCCCCGGTCCTCGGCGTGGGAGACGCGCAGCGCGGTTTCCTACACTCGCGAGCAAGTTCGGGGATGCTTTTACGTGTCTGCGCAGGGCGATCGGGCGAGCCTGCCGTGTTCCCTCGCACGCTCCCCGGGCTGGAAGTCGCCGCAGCTCCCCAGGACTGAGGAAATGATGCCCGTCATCGGTAGCCTTAGGCACTAATAACTGCAGTTTTGCAAGCAGTGTTGCGTATATCCAGTTCTCTCGTTTGTCAGTCCAAATAAAAGCACTGGCTTCAACCTATTTATCAACTAAAGACAGAATTTGGATGACCATGCAGTTTCTAGCGTAGCTACTTCTACAGAGCGTATATAAAAATCTCACAAAATAATTGGGAGACCACTAAAGGAAGTAAATAGTAAATTATTCTGTGTAACAATTATTTAGAAGTCTAAATACTTAACTCCTTGAAAAGAATTCACTGGTTTATTACTCAAATCAACGGTGAAATTTATACATTCTCCCAGACATCCCAATTGACTTTGGCTTAATTGGGAATCACAATGCCTGGAATATTTCACAGCTTGATTCAAAATCTATGACACAGTTTCAAATTAACCTTAATCATGATTTTGCAATAAAAAGAAAATCATCATATTGATGTATTTTTCTAATGCTTTGTTTTTTAAATAGACAGCAGGGACAAAATTGTTGAGACTTTCTTCTGTGTTTTCAAACGTCGCAGGGACAATGGCACTTCACCAAGACCTGCCACTAGCAGTCTTAGACGCGCTTGGACACACATTTTGAATAAAATTTTAATAGTTTCACTGTAAGAGCAACAAATGTTTCTTATTTTGAGAATATGTAGGTCTTATCTAGAACAAGTAGCAGTGATCTTTTTCCCACATCCTCCTGAGATAGTCCTTTGTAAAGTGTTTGTAGGTTGGGTTGAAATTGCAGGACTTAACCACCATCTTTCAATAAACAGGGTGGCAAGAGAATACTAAGCAAATGTTTCTTTCACAAACCAAAGGTAAATGCAAGGTTGCTCAGCAGTTTGAACACCGTGGCAGAGAACATTCTGCATGCTGCTCGAGGATTCTGGCAGTACTGTAGGAAACCATTCAAAGAAAACAGGCATTGCTCAGGACTAACATAATTACAAAGCCCAAAGCAGCTCTAAAGTGTGCCCAGGAAAGTCAGAGGCCTTTGTATTGGGTGCTGGCTAAAAGAGGCTGGAGCAGAAAGATACTCCTACAGTTTGAATTCTCCCATGCTTGAGAAAGCAGGAATTGTAATTACAGATCCTGAAAAGAGATTTAATTGCATCAAAGGACTTACTTCCTTACAATTTCTTATCCTAACTAGGAAAACATATAGCCACGCTGCTTAGGAAGGACAATATTTATCAGGGTCGATGGGTTTCTAGTGTGGAAAGGCTCTAAATTGCATTTTAGGTGAACTGTTGTGAAAGAAATAATAGAATGGTTTACAGGAACAATGATTAAAAAGATCAGAAGAACTCAAGATAAAGACCTCTGGAATTTGAGCAAGAAGTCTGGGAAAGTGACGTAGTTTATGATTTCATCATAGCGAATAACTGCAGTAAAACCCAGGAAGAGTATCTTACGCATTCAGTCTGTGGTGGTTTCCTTGAAAGATGGCGAAACAACAGTGAGTAAGCAAATGGTTTGCACTGAGCAAGAAGCATCTACATTTTGTCATCTAAGCTTATTAAAAAAATACAACTTTCAAGGGGGACCTTAGGACCTCAAAATCTTCTTGGGGAAAAAGGCAATCAGTGTTGCAGTATATGAACTCATGAATCTAATGAAGACAGAAAAAGGTAAAAGTGTTTCCAACAAAAAAATAAAATCGAGGGCACTTCTGCAAACCCAGTTGTTCAAACTGCCACGGGGGTACAGTTTATTTCAGTATTCACTGTCATTACAGACGCATATATGCGCAAAAGGAATCCATTTCAATGGTCATCAGAGAGTGATTAAGCACTTTCTGAATGGAACAATGTTCCTGTGACTATTCTTGTCTTGGCTTAACTGTTTCAAAATCCCTCTCCAATTGCACACACATGCCTGTGCTTATGGTTTGGGGTCAATGTTGACAGAGACGTTCCTGTTGACAACAGACATTCCCTATGAGTACATCAAAAGAGGGTCTAAAACAGAACTGAGCAAGGAAAAAGACTCTCAGGAGGTCTGGATGAGAGCGATATTCTGTTATTGTTGTGAAATTATCCTGTAAGAAAGATCCAATAAAAATGTAAATAGATGAGCTTAGATAAAGTGTCATTTCTTAAATGGGTTATATTCTTTCAGCTTGTAAGGACTGCCATCCTTTTAGACTTCAGTTGAATGATTAATGTAGCTAAAGTGGGGCATGTATTTAGTGGTCTGGGTTAGTATTTATTGACACTGGTGGATTCAATTGCTGCTGTTCATTCAAGATGAGCATAAAATACCATTAAGTGCATGTTCTATGCCAAACAAGTTTGAAACTGGTATCATCACCCCATTAACATACTTTAATCAACTCATGAAAATTTTGGTCTTAAGTCTTTTTAGAAACTAAAAAACATGAGCAAGCAGTGTTTTGGCTGGGGGCTGGATGGGAAAGCTCCCTCTCTCTCCATTGCTGCTTTACCAATCCCTGCAACTGCCTGGGCAGAACACAGCCGAGAAGGAGTAAGAGCCTCCCAAGGGCAAGGAGAGCGCAACAGCCGGTGTAACAGTTCAACATTGTCAAAGCCAGTGATCAGCTGAGCTGAAGAAGCCTGCGTGAGACAAAACCATGTCTCCAGCATTCACTGCAAAACTTAATTCTCTGAACTTTTACTCTTTAAAAGTTATCTGCTTTATCCACATTTTAGTTTTATCATGTGATTTGAAAGGCAGTCTCACCAAATTTGTATTTAATCTGTTTAACGTGAGTTACATCATCAGTTTTAAGTAGAACAAGTCAGTGGGTTTTTTAATACTTTTGCAAAAAGCCAGGAATAGAAGGAATAATTAAGCATTCAGAGTTCCACAACTATTTCTGCAGATTTTTAAAGTTGTATTTTAAGAAAATATTTTTCTATCATTTAGGAGTAATTAAAATGTTCTGGAAGTATTTCAGTCATACTCAGTATAATTTGAACAGCAATTTTGAATTTGAAATAGAGCACCTTCTATAAGTTTGGTGGGCAATTTTGTGATGTCTATCATTAGAATTAAGAAAGCAATCTGTAATTTTAGAAGACTACTTATGTTAAATACAAAACTAAAATAATAAAGTAACATTTTAAACTCATTACTTTGTAGCACTTCTTCACAAAAATAAAACAGAACTGAAGTCCAAAATGGTATTTAATGGTCAATAGCATTTGATCAGTGAAGGAGAAGCAAAAAGTTTCAGAGCAGATGAGGAGACAAGTCATTTGGTAAAGGCAGTGCGTCAATGTCTGCAGACAGATATGGAACAGAAATCTGCAAGAAAAAAGATCAGGGTGTAAATATGGTCAAATCCATGAAGGACATTTCCAAGGCTTAAGGGCTGAACCAGCCAGGCTGCCATACAGTACCATGTGAAATAAGGATGTGAAGATATCCCAGAAGAAAGTGACAAACAAAAACTGAACCACCACTAGTGCAGGACTTACAGTATGTAATGGTAAACTAGGGCAGATTTTGGAATGGGATTCCCCTAACAGCTTGCATTTTGTGTAGAAAAATGCAGTTGCAGAGCAGGACCCTAAAGACTATAAGTGCTGTGGGTGAAGAAATGCTCTAAAGACAGGAGCTAATTAAATTTGACTCAGTTCCATTCAAATTGTGCTAGATAATGTGGCAATTACTCTACTGCATGCCAGCAGCGCCACAGAGAAAGCCTGAGACATCATTGTGTCTGTCTTTGCCATTGTATATAGAATCATGGAATCATAGAATCATTAAGGTTGGAAAAGACCTCTAAGATCATCGAATCCAACTGTCAACCCAACCCCACCATGCCCACTAAACCATGTCCCTAAGCGCCTCATCTACACATCTTTTAAATATTTCCAGGGATGGTGACTCAACCACTGCCCTGGGCAGCCTGTTCCAATGTTTAACCACTCCTTCAGTAAAGAAATTTTTGCTAATGTCCAATCTAAACCTCCCTTGGCGCAACAATATGATGATATATATATTCAATATTTATTTTCATTTCTAAAATTGGAGCCACAGTGTTTTGGGTAAGTTAGTGCCTGCGCCAGGTTTTGTTTCTCTTTCCTCAAACTGCTCCTCAGCACATTCAAGAAGCTGTTGGTAAAATTACAGTGCTTCAAGTTGAAATGGCTAACAGCAATGCTGTAATCCTGCAGCTTTATTTTTGGTTTCTCCTGCTATTGCCACCTCTGAGCCTCCTCCATTCTTCCATTCCATGGTCAGCTGAGCCAAGTTATAAAGAAAAAGCCCTTTTGAATAGAGCTGTGCTTACTGGAGGATGATGTATTTTATAGGCTTAATATGAAATACGTATCCCTTAACTAGCACTTTGATCAAGAAAAAGATTTACTATTAGTACAAACCTTAAAAAGATTTATTTTTAGTGCAAGTAAGTAAAAAAACTATACTGCTGCAAGCAAACTTTAGTTAGAAAACTATCATACTGAGCAATGCTACTAACAAGGCATCAGTACTCAAGACTCAAGTCTTCAGCTTGCCTGGTTTTCTCTCATTGCAGTAATATTTATGCCACAGCAAACTTTAAACGTGGGATATGAAGCGGAATTTTAGAAACAGAAGCAGCTCCAGCAAAGGAGGGTGCCCTCTCCTGTTCCCAAACATGTCTGTCATGCAAAGCTCCAGGGAGGGGCCATTCTGGTGAATAACACATCAGTGTCTATCTTGCTGGATTAACTTTCATAAATCAGAATTTTCTTTGCTGCTTGTTCACTAAGAGATAGGTCCTTCAAGGATAGGGCTGTCTGCAGAAGGGTGAGTTTAATTAATGACTGGTTCCATCACTTCCTTCTACAGCCCACCCAGGATGCTGTTCCCCAGAAATGCTGTGAATTAATACCCTGACCACACATTCTGGCCACAGAACCACAAATGTTAAATGAAGGTTGGTGGAACATCACTGAAACCTGCATTGAGCGCAGCTGGCCTGCCAGCACGTTACTAATGGTCTTTGCAAACTAAGGAGGGTTCCTTATGTTACAGCTCCAAGACACATTGGAGATAAAATTAGAAGAATCTCTTAAATCTTGAGTCTCCAGAATCTCCTAAGCCTCAAGGTAAAATATTGGCAGTTGAATTTCAAAGTTGCATTAAAAGAAAGTCTTTATTGCCAGGAAGGCTGAACAGAAGACATTTGAGACTTTCCTCACCTTACAAGCCCCATTCCTGAAGTGTCCAAACCATCAAAGCCACTTGCCACATTGGCAAATTCATGGAAGAAAAAGAACAGGGGAGGAAAGAAATGACCATGTTGTAGAATTGTGTGAAACGGTGGTTCAAAGCCATGCCGGGTTTCTCAAGCACAATAAGCAGATGTTGGCATGACAAGGAGGCAGGGGGTCTTAATAAGAGCATCCCACCGAAAGCTGTTGGAACAGGAAAGTCCATCACTGCATTTTTCAGCCTGATAACTGCAGTAGTGTTGACACAGCTTTATAGGATTTACAGGATTTTAGGGAATAAAGTTTGTGGCTATTGTTGATTTTACTGATTTTCAATGCGAGAAAGCTTATGCTGTCATACTGTCTCTGTGCGCCTCTAAGTGTCTCCTACTCTGCAAGGACTTTTGAAAACTGGCCAACTGGTTCGACCAGATTTGACACAGGCTGAGAGTTTTCAACAATAATTATGTTTCTACCGTTTTTGTAAAAATAGACAGCCACAGAGAGAGAGGAGAAACTAAGACCTTGCAAGATCAATCAAGGGAAAGGTTACAGCAAGAGATCACCCCTTATAAGCCACTAGAGAATCCCGTATCAACTACACAAGACTGAAACCTGATGAATGTATTAGTCACAAGTAAAGCCTTATTTTGAAGCTGCATCTTTTTTAAAGCCAAAGTCAGTCAAGCAAAAGACACACATTGGGAGGGTAACCAGCTTCTTTAATTCTGGAGTTCACAGCACAATTTCTTATTCTGATGTGGCAGTTTCTGTCCAACCAGTTTTATACAAAACCCAAAGTGTTTCTATACAATAAAAGTGCTATCCCTGATCTCTATTATAATCAGGAATGCTATGAAAATAACGTGAAATAAATCCTGTCCACACACAGCTATGATTACTTTTTAAAAAAAATTACATAACATTATACATCTATGTTGTTTCATAGCATTATTTAAAATGCCCTCTGTTAAAATGTCTATATCACAGTTATACCTATTTATGTATACATAACACACTTATGAATGTATTTTTGAGTTACGAGATAACCTTAAATCCTTTGAAATTAAGTCCTTTTAAGGTATGTTAATTTTAATATTCAGATTCCCTAGTCTTTTTTAAAAACTATAGCTATATATAAGCAGAGACATGTATACAGAGACTAGAGTTTAGATTACAGTATAAAGCAAAACCAATGCAGTTTGAAAGCAAACCAGAAGCATTCTAACTGCGTATCTTTTATATTGAAGTAGTAGTTACGTTAGAAAAAGCAAAAAGGAGAAGCATGATCTTACACATAGGTGAGCTATTTTCTTCAATTATCAATAACTTCAGATAAATAAGGCAGTATATTGAAATTCTGTCAGTCCAAGTATTGCTTGACATCATCTAGGTTTAGAATATATATATATATATAAAAAAATTGATGTTACAAAAAAAGAAAAAAATATGAAACAAATTGAGCTTCAAAAATTCAATTATTTTTTAAATAGGTAAGTCTGAATGATAATTGTGGAAAATAAAATAAAAACAAAAGGAGGAGATAAAACAGGACATAGAATTTAGGCATATGGTATAAATTACACAAGAAAGAGAAAATAGTTTTAATCTGATACCTATCAGGACAATTTCCATGATGATTCCTTGCAACATATTAGGAAATGTGCATTTTGCAAGCCTTATGTAGACAGAAAATAAGAATCAGTCCCCCACTGCTAGATGTATCTGCAGTTATGTTGGAAATGTGAGGGAAAGGCATTAAAAGGGCATTTTATGCAAATACTAAATTCACATCAACATTTTCAGAGAAACGATGATTATTTTCCAAATCTGTGAATCTGTAAAATAGCTTTAAGGGTAAAAATAAGTCAAATCTAGAGCTTATTTTGACATTGCCAAATCAAAACATTCAGTTCTTATTTTGAAAATAAAGTTCTCATTTAGAAACATTTTAGAGGACAAAGTAACTATAAAGTGAAACATTTAGGCTAAAGAAAGTATTTTGCATTAACAGAAACTGATTTTTTTTTTTTTTAGAAAAATAGAAGAAACTGCATTTCACTTGAACTGAACCTTTTTTTCCCCCCTCATTTTTAATTTAGCTTTTGAATCCAATAATACATTGCCCAGATGTACCAAGAAATAGCAAACTTATGACTGAAGTCTTTCCTACCATAACCCCTAAAGCAAGCGGAAAAAAGAAACCTGAATTCCCCAAATCCAAGCAAACAAGTGATCTATCAGAAACAATCACCAAGTTTTGTGCTACTCTAAGATGACTGAAAAAATAGTGTCTGGTGACTAGAAAGAGAATGCATTGAGAAAGATCTGCCAACCGCCTGTTCAAAAATCTGATCTAATTTAAAAATTGCTATCAGACCTTTTTCCTTCAAGTGTCACTTCTAGAAGAGCTTTAAGAACACCATTAGCAACTGGTGGATTGTCATTGTTGCAATTACTACTACTAAGGGGTTCACTTGACAGTATATTGATTCAATTAGACATATTTAAGATGCATATCAGTACACTCTGGGAAGATAAACAAGGTGTCTGTTCCTTTTATTGGTAGGCTGAAGTTTCTAATTTCACAGGACTTGAAACCAGACTGGCTGATTTCCTAGGCATCACAGCTGGAGCTATTTCAAAATTTGGTTCCTAAGTTTTCTGACTGCAAAGCTGCTAGCTTGTTTTGCACTTCTTATTTTTGGAACAGGAGGATGAGAGGCAATTCACAGTGACTTTTTAATGTAGGAAATACCATTGAGAGATAACTACTAAACTGAGGGACCCTCAACTAAACGTGCTTTAGAAACAAACTGTCAAAAAAATCGCTCCTCTATCATTCTTAATGTTATTCTTACAGCAAAAGTCAATGGGGATGTACCCATATAAGGGATAAAACATTTGGGTTTGTATCTTTATTTAAGTAGTAATGTACTACTACTAGTGGCCATAAAGCAAGTTACTGCCTTCAAAAGATTCTGTTCCTGCATTAGTACCTCCTTACACCATGACCCTTAATATTTTCATTAGCACTTTAAACAAGAAGAATGTCTTGGGGATTAATCTAAAGTACACTGAAATAATTGAAGAAACACCTTCCCTCTGAAATTAATGCGCTTTTGATGAGGTCCATGAGTAGAGTCCTTAACAACCACCCCACGTACTCACTTGGTGTATCTTTGCCTCCAAGCCAGCACGGAGGCAGTGGTTTACCATCACTGCGATGTCATCTGTAACGCTGAGCTGGCGAGCCCGCAGCCTTCCACCGGCACTCAGAGGGCAGGTCTCAAATGTCACAGCATGGGAAACAAAACCGGGCGATTCTCAAGTATGGCTATGCTGAGTCATAGGAAATGAAAGAGAGCTTCACTTTCATTATAGACTTTCTCCACACTGAGGTTTAAACCTCTAATAGCAGAGTTACAGGCTGAGCCTGAAAAGTTGTACTTTAATATGGTCATAACAACTGCAGTTTAGGTTACAGAAAAGCTGATCACAGCAACTCGGTTTAAACGTGAAAATAAAACCACAGAGCTGCTCACATGGATGTCTTATGGGGTGAGTAGATGAGTACGGCAAAACATCACAAGACGTAACAGGAAGGATAGTAGAACCAACAGAATATTTGCCTTCAGGCACAATCTAGCTCTGATACATTTATTGTACCTGTTGCTCTGGATGTGTATTCACATACCAAACACCAGAGAGCTGGAGATCATAGCCTTGTGGTAAAGCGTGCCGGCAAAGTAAATTATGCTGTGTTTGTAATCACATTTTTCCAAAGACTGGTATCCTAATGAGACTTTGGAAGTGTCTGTCTACACACTTAGGCCTACCAGCAAAAAGCAAGTCTTTGTACGCTGCTAGTCTTCCCATTTCCAGGTCATACAACAACCTGGCATGCCTTTGGAAGGCCTGGTTTGGAAGCATGGATGTGCACTGGATGATTTTGGCTGTGAACCTTTCCACCAAGTCATTCCCCAGTGCTTGGGCTGACATTCCAAACCACTGAGCATTTTTAAGCAGCTGCCCATTTCTTAACATCAGAAATAGTCAGAAAATATGTCTTGCTCCCTAGCTCCTATATTTCTTCCCAAAATTGCTTCTATCTGAGATGCAGACTAGGCAACTTTCAGCTCTGCAGTCATAAAAGCTCAATAACTTGTCTACTTTTGCTTTAATTGTTTGATAAATAGGAGTTTTTCCTTATTGTTATTTTTCAGCATTTATTTTCTGACCCGAAAGGCTCCCCAGTACAGCCTAAAGTTAGAATTTTAAATGAATAAAACTTATGCAGAGTAATTTCTCAGTTGTTTTACTCTCATTGATTTGATCGTTTTTCTCTGTTGTGAGACCTTTGCACACAAGGGTCTAACTATGCAGATTTTCAGGAAAAGTACAAGAATCAGTTCAATAAACATAGCAAAACCCTGTATTCCAAAAATAGTATCTTTCAAGCATGTATGAAATACGCAAAAGGCATATGATGTGGAAAAGAAGTTGAACTGAAATAAAGGGCAATATGCCATGCTCTACTAATAAACTAAGTTGATTCACTTAACATTCAATTCACATTAGACTTTACAGACGTTCAAAATACGAGCAAGTTAACTCTACCAGAATTAGACTTAGGAGATTCGGCCTCACCATGTAGCGGTGCTCCTCTACGTGACACAAAGCGTTCATGTTCTGCAAACTGAGAAGGGCTGTGCTGGTTATGCCTGGTGTAGATAGTTTCCTTCACACCCTTCTCAGGTGATGGGAATGAGCATGGCTCTGCTGACACTGGAACCACACTCACAGACATTAGGGAGAAATTTGACCCTTCCTTTCTGTGGTATAGGGAAGTTTAGAAAAAGTACAGGATGGGAGTGCAAGAGTTGTAAAGTATTCTCTTTAAACTTGTTTGATTGCTATCATAGTGAGATATAAAGCCTTTATTAGATGTCGCTCGGTGAGAGCTACGTAGCTTGTTCATTGTCCTCCTTAGCTTGTTCCTAGGCAATAAAAGCTTACAGTCATAAAAAGTTGGTATTATGCTACATCACAAAGTTTCTTTTGTACTTTATTGCAGACTTATGTAGCCTGCCAATATAAAAAAAAAAGAGGAATTCTTTAAGTCATCTCCTCTTTAAAGTAAGATACTGTGACTCAAAGCTCCTTCAAATCAGTGCAAAAATACTTAGTCACCCATTTGTCATGATGTTGTTCATGTGAAAAAACTGTAATCAATAACAGCCATGACCTTTGCTACATTTTCTGCACCTTGTAATCTGCCCACTAACCTCACCTCTCTGTGGATTGCTTCGCATGCTTCCAGCCCTGAGCTAGGCACCAGGACAAAAATAATCAGAAAACATTTTTCTCCTTACTTCAAAATTAATTGAATTAGAGACACAAAATAAGAAACTTCCAATTCAGAATGAGCTGAATTTTTTGATGACTAGCTGTTAAAAACTTTAATCACCAAAAGAAAAAAAAATTACCATCTTCCCATGGGAGTTATTTTTATCCATGATATTGCTACTTAGGGGAAAAAGAGTTTTGGAAAATATCCCTGCAAAGGAAAGCATTTAGACACAGACTAGATTTAAAGTCAATAGGTATATCTGGCTTGTCTCTGCTGGGTTTATGGACCATGGAGCAGATTCACAGTTTGTGTAGATAGTAAGTCTGAAAATCTGTTCAACCCTCTGTTTTATCCAGCAGGTGCAGCCATCAAAGTGGCCTCATCACATCTCAATGAAAACTATCATTCTATGGAACATACTTAAATTTATTGTGTAAATTTATTATACACCCCATAGCTTCATTGTTTATCCTCACCAAAATCTGTATTTTATCCTATTCTGGAGGCTTCTTTCTGTTACGCAGTCATTGCGTTAGCCTGTCTACACCACAATGTGAGGTCACCATCATACCATCCGTTAAACTTGTTTGACTTACTGTGTCTGCAACCAGTTCAGCTCAAATGTTATCAGAACATCCTCAAAAATGATGGTAAGTCAGGCCAAGTCATACTTCCCAAGCATACTACAGGTAATAGATCTACTATTACAGGTAATATAGCTAGTATTTTGTCATAGGTTTATTATACAAGTATTTAGAAGCCATTTCAAGCTCATCTTGAAATATTTTCATTTGAATATCTGAATTCACATAAAAATCAGCATATTTCGGTGGCATGGAATTATTTAATTTATAGTACTGGTACAAATGTGGAAAAAATGCCTCTAACCTGAGGACGGATGTCAAAAGAAAAAGCTAGATTTTGATATTCTGATTGACATTGAGTAAGACCTTGCATATATCAGCCCATGATCTCAGCCAGATGATGGGGAAGGGAAGGCAGCGCTTAGTGCGTGTTGTAAAGATGCCAGTGTGGCCCCTCCGTCTGTGGCTCTGTGTTTCGGGGCATACAGATTCATCAAAGACAAAACTTGCAAACTGGTTTAGTTTGATGTTAACAGAAGCAAAACAAATATTGGTAGAGGACTTCCAATGAACTGCATTGCCATGCCAGTAACAACTGTTTATGTATATGTGTTGCAGAAGAAGTTGAAGAAATATACCGAGTGAGGGCTTCTTTATCACACCTTGGAGTCCAACAAGGTGATTAACACCTTATTCTACAGAGAAATAAAACATTTGAAGTAAAGCATAATTTTTAAACTGTTCTGTCAATGTAGAATACTCTAATTCAAGAACAACAGTGATATCTCTGAATATTACTCTCACTAAAAGAATGTCAGTAAGGAGATTCTGGAAAATTTTTAAACCAGAAAGAGCAGTAACTTTTTTTTTTTTGCATTGTTCATTGTATTACATATTTTTAAAAAATAGATTTTTTTATAAATACTACATGGAGAAATAATGAGTAGCACTAGATACAGTATGTATTGAATTTCTTATGAAGTTAATTTTTTTGAAGTGAACATTTTGCAATCATTGCTGCTAGCTGTATGATCTTCTTTTTTCCAAGAAAACCTAGGCTTTATTTACTTCCATATTTTTGCTATACAACTGTATTTAGTTTGACATCCCTTATATAAATCATATTCTCGTAAATAAAAAAAAAGAAAAAAAGAAAAGTTTTTACCTGAATGTTGAACAAGCAGCCTCCAAGTTTATCTGCAGAGAGGAAAACGCATTTTGGAAAGAAAACTGAAGTATTGCTAGATGTTTGCACAGATACAAGTTAGGTCCTCAGGGTTTTTTTAATCTGTATTCTCTTAAATATTATAATTATGTTGACATTTGTGGAACTCTGTCTTGTTAGGCAACTTCTCTTAAAGGAAAAAAGTATTCTCAAATAGTCCTAAATGTACTTAGTACAATTCACGTCTGGCTTTTTAGAGGACAAGCTCAATTAAGCAACCATTTCATGCTTGTTGCAAAACACAGTACTCTCTTAGGAGTTGGAGAGGGAGATAGGAATGACCACAGCGACATGGCCTTTGATGATAATGGAGCTACCTGGGAATTCCTTGTCTTGGCAGAGGTGAAGTGCTGGTGCCAGTACAGGCAACCTGGCACGGTGTCTGTGTCTGCCTGAAACACCTGTGTCAGGGCAGCACAGAAATACTTTGCTTCAGTGCCCCAGGGAATGGAGAATAACAGTGCTCGGCGTTGTGAGGGAACCGGGCTGTCTCCGCATTGCATTGGGTCTCCTCAGTAAGAAAAGCCATGTTGCTCAGTGCTGAACTTTCTCCACAAGGGTGTAAGTAGGCATGTTATTTGGCCAGCTCAATATCTTTGTTATTTTCCCTGCCCTCTGTCTCAAAACACTTGGAAATGATTTCTACGCCTTTTAGAACAGCTGGTGTAAAGAGAAAGTTGCCATTTCAGCCAGAATGTTGCAGGACCAGAGTATTTTCACGTGTTTTCTCAAGAGTGGGAAAATACGTCGACCTCTCCACCCTGTCTCTGAAACATTTTTTTCTTTATGCAAGTTTTGCATTTGAATTGTGTAGAAGGTTGTACATCAGCAGATATATCCTTCTTCAAAGAGCAGAAAATTCCCAGATTGTACTAAGTAATCTGTTCATTCCTTTTCTAATAAATCCTATTAGTTCACTTCAAAATACCTTTATCTTCTTAAACTACAGTAATGCCACTCTGTTCTGAGGGCCAGTATGAACTGATACCATTTCTGGGAGGCTGTGATTTTCAACTGGCAGGAAATGAATGAAATCAAGGGGAAAAAAAAGTTGATTTTGCGCCAGTGCTTGGGATATCAGTTCTGCCAATTGACTGTCATCCACTACTAGCAGATGTGCTATAAAAGGAGATGAAATTCATTGTTAGCATGTTGCTTGGCGGCCAAAGCCAATTACAGAATGGAGAATTGAGCCTTTCTAATAAAATAATTTGCATATGGAAATTACATATATTTCCATATAGTGATAAGTATTTTCAAATGCTTAAAGGCAGGCTTAACTAAACTCACTTTATGTTATTATGCATTAGCATAGCTCCTTATTTCATGAACAGTACAGAATTTTTAACTATTGTATTTTAGTCTGATACTTTATTTCTCACTGGTCATATTCCTTACTCTTTATAAATGTTTTCCAAGATAGAATACATTTTGATACCTCACATTAAAATTGCCAGGAAGAGAAAAACTTTTTTTTTTTTTTTAACAGAACATGAGTTAAAAAAGCAGACGGAAAGGGTTGTTAAGTCTGGTGAGGATAGACTGAAGGGAGACTTAATAAATATTTTCAAGTATACAATAGTTTGCTAGCTTGAGGAAAACAATACACTCTTTATTTCTTGCCCTTTTCTTAGTGGATATGGTAATGTGCTTAAAACAGTAAGAGAGACTTAGATTACATGCTATGGAAAGCTTTCCAAAAGATACAGATTGCAGAGCACAGAATAGATTGTCTAGGGAGATTGTGGCATCTTCACTGTTGGAAGTTTTTTAAGAACTTGTAATACAAGCCTCTCTTAAGAGTGTTTTAGGCAGAACTGATCCTGTTTGGGACAGGGGGTGTAATACGTGACTTCTCTGGGTCTCTGCATTCTTATTTTCTATGAACCCTTTGAGTAGTCCCAATAGTTTCCCATTAAATTCATACTGTAAACTATTAACAGCAAACTTGGCGTACAATTGCAGCTATGTTACAAGTAGTAATGGGCATTATATTCTAGTAGTACTACCATTCTAAAAGTACGTTATACCAAAATTGCTAGGTGCTATTTGCATGATCTCTGCGGAACAAGTTTTGTACTCTGCTTTATTTCTGTGCCATTAGCTGTTCCCCCATGTCTCGGCCCCATTTTCTTCACTAAAGAATGACAGAAGTGTACGAATCTAGTTTTTTAGAGTAGCAAAGAAAATCTTGCCTCTGTCTTGTAGTCTTCTAATCCCTTGTCCAAAAGGCTTAGTAGTAATAAGACAGTGGGATCAGTGCTCAGTCCTTTTATTGGTGTCGGTGTCATGAAACATTCAAACTGGTATTGCCCACAGCACATTGCAGATCAGGTCCTGTCTTTCATTTCTTCACCAACTGCAGCCAGAGAAGTTAGGGCAACTAAAAACTAGATTTGGAAATTTCTGTTGTGGCTTCATAATTGGAGGGGAATGAGGACATAGGGGAGACTGAGAAAGGGCTTGGTTTAATGACATTACATTGCAACTTCTACATCTAAATATAAGTCCTAATTCATACTGTAGTGCCTTAAAATATTTTACTTCAAGCCTTGAAATAAATGTTTCAAAACTAATTTATATATTACATACATGCATATATGCATACATCTTTTGTTTTAAGTTAACGGTATCAATGGCAATATTTAAAAGCATTAAATGCAGGTTTATTAAGGGGAGCAGCTATTAGAGCATTTTTTCTTAAATCAAACTTTTAAAACATTCACATAGATGCAGTATCTAGAAAAACCCTTGCTTTTTATCAATCAAATACATATGATAAATATTTCTATACAAATTTAATTTGCTTCATATTTACAAATATATATAGATAAGTCTTTTGTATTCCTTCCTTCCCAAATTATGCTACTTGAAACATGCTTGATTGCTATGGGTAGCATGACAGAACCATTTGCATCATTTTTACAGCCTAACATGGGCTAAATCTTGAAATCTTTTTACCCAAAAAGTTTCACCGACATCCCTAGGAGATTTGCCTGGGGGGAAAAAAAAAACCAACCAACCCCCAAAACCCAACCTCTTCAGATTTTTGATTTGTATGATACTGGAACAACCCAAACATGCAACCTCCCCCCCACAACTAGGTACTTAATCTCTCTTCAAAGTCCTTCTCTGTTCTTTTCTGAAATACTTATTTCCTGAATAAATATTTCCTTTCTGTAATATATACAACCAAGCTGAAGTGTGTTGCAGAAAAATAGAAGGTCTGCTTTGGCTGTTTTGTAGCATTCCTGTTGTGCAAAACATTCATATGTCTGATTTAACCAGGCAGGGAAGCCAAAGTCAGTGCTGCTGCAGCACACCTTTTTTTTTCCAAACAAGTCTAAGATACTCTAAACTCATTGCTAAAACTCACTGATCAAGTCTGATTATCTCTCTTTCCAATCACTGCCCAATCCTCTTCTCCAGCTTCAATAAATGCAGTTTTCCCCACTCTGTACATACAGAAAGCTGCTGCAAGTGTCATTCTGCCAACCTGCTGCTTTGACTGTGGCCCTCCTACGCTGGTTCTCCATGATTTCGGACATATGCTATCTGTTCTCACGCCTAGGGTCCTAGACTCCCCTGAAATTATAGTCTTGCATTGAAGACTCTGATTGACTGGCTTCTGATCTCCATGATGTAATTGATTAATTTTCAAGGAAGCACATTTATACACTCTCATGCTTCTCGACATGCTGTGTGAGACCTTCCTGTAGGCATCCACAAAAAAATCATCGTGCCTTCTGAAATGGCTTCTTTGAACTTACCTGTAACTGCAGTGCCTACAGAAACCGGAGAGTAGCTTGGCTATCAAGGCTGACTTATTTTCCCTTCTTTCCTTGTTTATCAACTGCCTTTATATATTTGTCTACTGGCTCATGTTTTATACTCAGGGTGTACCAATATCGTCTCTCATGGAGAGCTATGAGCCCACCTGAAAGGTGTAGTGAGAAGGCTGCAGGTAGATGTACTAACTCAGGGTTGTGGCTGCCTTTCAGCAGGACTTACTGACTTGAGTTAATGATGCTGCTCCCAGCTTGGAGCTGGCTTGGATCTCAAAGGTGTGGAGTGAGGAGGAGCTTGTTTGCTTCAGCCTGCAAAGTCCTGTGAAGATCACAAAGCCCGAGGCAGGGATTATCTCTTTCTTCTCTCTTTACTTGTCATGCTGGCGCTTTGAGGTGCTGTAATGGAACGTATAATAAATAAAAACAGAGTGGAATAATAATAGAAGCTAGTGCATGATTTTTTTGTTGTTGTTGTGGGGAACTGATGTTCACATAGATAAAGATGTAAAGCTCATGATCTGTTTTCAAGTAATAAAACTATTTATTCAATATTTGCTCAATGTTTCAGATATTTGCTCAATAAATGAGAACTTCACTGCAAATTGATAAAATAATAAAATAATAAAAAATGAGAAGGAAAATATTTATTAGATAATCTCTGCCTTTAGGCAGGTTCTTGTGACATATTTTCAACCAGAACAAATTTCTAACAAAGGTTTCTATTTGTTAATAACTCTAAGACTGGCTGTGGAGTGATAAAAGAGGCGAGGACTAGACATGAACAAAAAAGGCCTTTATTTTTACAGAGAAAATTTTGGACGGTTTTCAGTTTTTACTTGAAACCTTCTACGTCCGTAAGAGATTTTTTTTTTTAATAATGAGAAGTCAGTTTCCCAAAGATAACAGATACATTTTAGAAAAAAAAATACTTATGAGAGTAGTCTGCCACTGAAGAACAGTTTTCATAGCAAATATTTGACCAGCCTGAACAAGGACCCTGCATTTCAAGGGAAACTATTTCCATTTTCAACACATATTGCTACTTCTTTCTACTTTGCCCGCTGGCATTGAGAAGAATCACAGATTCCCGCTGGTGCCTGGGAGCCCTGCTGTACCACTCCCCAAGGCGCCGAGCCCCTGGGGCTCTTTGAGTAGCTTGAACACTGCAGCGTTTCGTTGAAATGGCAGCCGTTTAGTTTTTCATTTCTGAGGAAGAAAAATAGTGATTTTGCTCCCTAACCTAAGTATTGTAGCAGTAAAATAATATGTTCCATGAGACTTCAGAAGAAGATATTCTGCTAAACAGAGCACTGTGAGATTATTTCCTCTAGGATAACATCATTCTTTGAAGGTTTGGGAGACCTATGGTTATCTCTTGAAGAACATCACTCATCTCTCTCCCCTCCTATCTTTGCAAAGTACCCCGTCCTATGGAAAAATATAATTTTGCAGCTGCGCACTGATTTAGCCAGACATATCATGGGTTCAAAGTGAATTGCTGGCCGAATGTAACAGTCTGTTCTAGCTGTTCCATGATGTTTTGCATGAAAAGTACTGGGAAGATTAGCCAACGCTGTGAAGCCTGGATGCAGTAGGTAGACTTGTATGTGTTCATGTCATAAATTTGATATGAAGTGAAAGCAAATGAAAAATAAGGAAAATGGGTGGTTATAGTAACTAAAGCAAACAGATTAGTCACTTAGAATGATTACAGTCAGTAGCTTATTTTCTGCTTCCTGCTTCATTCATGTTGATTTTTAGGGTGTAAATGAGAGCAATATTTGGTCCGATTTGGGAAGGTTGGGCTTAGCTTGTTTTCAGGTTTCTCTATGTGTGGAAACAAAAAAGAGTGCAAATTGCTGCAGCTAGTTTTTATTTTGGAAAACAAAACCAAACAATTCTTGGAAACTGGGGGGTGGAGGGGAAGTATTCCATGTATTCCATTAATCAGATTGCCATTAATAGCTTCCTTCGTGAAAAGGCTAGGTTAAAGAACAAGGTGAAAATCTCACAACAGAGCTAATTCCGTTCTAATTCTACGTTTGTTGCTAACTGACAAGGGAAAATGAATCCTGTTCAGAAATTTTATCAAAAAGTCTATTCATTTATTAAATGACAAATAAGCTTTCAAAGTAAGAGGTGCGTGGACTTAATTGATAGGAAGGCCTGGTGAATGCCTTGGGAAGGAAAGGTTTTAAAGAGCATCAGAATGGCTGGAAGCTGGATTTGTTGACCAAAATGTTGAAAATGTTTCTCACAGTGACTTACACCCTTGGCCACAAGTTATCGCACTTTTTGGGAGAAAGTGAAATTTACGTTACTAAACAAGTTGCACAATAGATGTGCTTCTATAAAAGAAATGTTTTCTGGGAGTTGTTGGAAAAGCAATCATCTGCGATTCTTTTTTTCACTGGTAAGTCATGCATAATATACAGTAAAGGGGGGGTAAATTCCACGCCCCCCCAAACCAGAACTTGTTATAGCATACTGCTTATGGGGTAGTGGATTTTAGAATCAATTATTTGTGTTAATAATTAAAAAGGAATTTAAGATGTCTACAATTTAACATAGATTTAGCCAGGCTTTTGTGGCTAACAATGTGGGTATTCAAAGCACATAGAACAAAAGTATGCATGCCCAATTATATAAGAACTAAGTTTGCTTTGAACAGAAGTTTCCAAATACAAAACACTGTAGCAAAAATACATCATTTTACATTAGTTTCTGACTATGTCACAAATTTTCATAATGAAAAGGAGGAAAAAAGCACAAAACACAAAAGAATCTGATCTTGTGCTGGCAAATATCCAGAGTGTTATAACTGATTTTAGTATAACTGAGATTAGAAACTCTCCCACGTAGTGCAATAAATTGGCCCAGCAGATGAGAAATGTAATTCCAACTCATTCCATGATGGCCATGCGATAACTCTGTTGGGCTGTGCAAGAAGCTTGGTAAGCATTACGCAATGCACAGCCATACAAAAACAAATCTTTAGTACAGCTGACATTTGATGAGCGAGATTGAATTCAATTAAATATCTTTACATCTGAGTAGGAGGCAACAGGCACAATCTCTTTTCCAAACAGCTCCAGGATGCTGAATAACACTGATGGGATGCAAGGATACTGAGCATGAAAGAAAGATTTCTGCATTCTTTTTATGGAACATGAAGAGTAACCAAGTTAGTAATTTAATTTTGTATTATCGTAAGTCAATGGGTTAATTTCTTTTGAGACCCCTATTGGCACTGAAAAATACACTGTGCATGTCTGAGTTGGGTGGTAGGAGGAGTGAGGCTTATTAACATTTAAATAGATTTATCTGAGCACTAAAATGGATATGCTAAGTAGATGGCTGTGCCAGGGAAACTGATTCTACCAAGTGAGCTAAGAAGACAAAGGATCACCTGATGAAGATGATGAGAGTCAGCTTTCAAAAACAATTAGAGATTATGGAAGGAATGTCACTCACCATTTTAGGTAAATGGCAGAGCGTCAGTAATTTATATAAGACAGAAGAACAGCAATAATTGTAGATGTCAAAAAAGACCCCAATTAGGAAAAAAAGGCACATGCAGGAAGGGGGAATTCTAACTTAAACTAAAAAAAGTGCTCAAGAGTGGCAACAAAATGGGAATGTGGAAATTTAGAATATGTTTTCAGTTATTTCACTGAGGTCTGCAGACTTGCTGCACAAATTTTGGCATCTGCACAAATTTTGCTGCTATCATGTCCCTGAGGAGGGAAACTGAGAGAAGAGCCTGTAAAGAGAGAGAGATGTGGAAAATCTATGCTTGCTGATATCCTGAGGAAGGGAGAGCGTGTACATCCTGTGGCTGTGGGTCAGCTACCCTCTGTCGTTCCCTTTCTACAAAGAAGTAGCAGGTAGAGCTGCGGAAGTATGACAAGACACTAGAGTCCTCTGAGACCAAGGGGAGCACACAGAGTTCTGCCATGCAGAGACCCAGACACAAAAGTCCAGGGTGCCTCTTCCAGCAGGCGCTGCACCACGGCGGGGGACAGATGCACCAGTACATTTGCAGTTGAGTGCCTTCCCATCGTCGAAAAGCCATCTAGAAGTCTAGCATCATGCAGTCTAAAGCAAAGACATGCTAAAGTAAAACTCTTTGTTTCCAAAGGTGTATTTTTCCCCTTTAAGAAATATACAGCAGAGACCTATGAACGTAAATAGCATGGACCTATGAATATAAATAGTGTAAGCAACAGGGTAAAGAAAGTAAATCTGGGGAGCTTCAGGG
Organism: Calonectris borealis; assembly: GCF_964195595.1. Classification (NCBI taxonomy): domain Eukaryota; kingdom Metazoa; phylum Chordata; class Aves; order Procellariiformes; family Procellariidae; genus Calonectris; species Calonectris borealis. Next base: position 23,827,469 of record NC_134317.1, read on the forward strand.
ACAGGCTTAAAGTAGAAATAAAGGGAAGGAAGCATGTCCAATGAAGAGAGATGAGGCAGTTATTCCAGTAGATGTGGAAAACGGCCAAGCTGAGATTTGCCACAACAGGCATTGGAAGTCTTCAAATGAAAAGGCCTGGGAAGCATTGCAATTACTGCGCCTTGGTTCATTTCACATGCTGCACATTTTAGAAAGCTAAATGCCTATCACATGTTTCTTGAATAGCATCCCTCATCACAGAGTTTCAGAACTGTTTCTAACAAGGAAGCTCAGAAATAGGGTCATACACTTACCAAATCATCAATTCTGCTTGATTAAAAAAAAAATAAAAGCAAACCCAAAAGCCCTCAAAAAACAACATTCATAACATCAAATGGGTTTATTTGTAGTTCATAAAAATACTGCATAAGCCCTTCACAATTCAAAAATAAAGTCCTTGAAAGTAAGCCTAGTTTCAGTTTTGTGAAGGTCAGTATTTCAAGAAGTATGTTTTTGAGTACATTTGGGGCATTTAATAACATTAATGTTTTTCCTTGATGATTTTTAGATTTAATTTTAAATAACATACTGACAGCAATATTAAAAGTTTAACGGTTAAGGACTCAACCATTCATGTTAGTAGTGTAAGGGTACTTAACAAAAACAATTCCACAGATTACAGTCTATATGGTAGATTTTAATACTCAATTAGAACATCCTATAGGGAGAGCTCCCTAAGAGCTCTTTCTTTATTAAAAATTGCCCAGAAAATTGCTCAGAAAATAGAAGAGTGATTTTCTTTTCCTCTTTAACTTCTCATATAGTACTCAATTATAATTTATAGTTAGACACTTAGACTAGGAAAGCTATTATTTAGCCTTCCAAAATCTTTGTTCTTTAGAAGATGTGGCTTTGTCAACGGAAGACTATTTGAACGCTCCTGTAAGGAATGAGAAGAAGGGTTAACATATTTTGATCATTTATACCCTGCAAAGCTCTGATATAATGACTTAAATGTTTGCTTTCTTGAACAATGAATATATTAAGCTATTATCTACTCTAGTGATGATTAACAGAAGACTTCAAAAATATTTCTCACCAAGCAGTGATCAAGAGGAAACAGTTTAAGAGGCGATTGTGATTGCGTAGCTGGACTGCCATATGAGGTCTATCTGTTTCCCTAGGAATCACACCCAAATGGAGGACTAGCTTTGAGTACATTTTTAAACAGGTCATAGGCATTTTGCAGATTGCCACCATTTCAGACAATCCCTTGCTAAATCAACAACGAAATCTCAGAACTGAATTATTGTGCTGTATCACATGCTTAGTGATCCTTAGGAAAAGTTGAGAGACCTAGATATTTCAGTATTAGTTACCTACCATTATTAAATCTTTCTGATATTCTTTGGTGTATTTCTGGATTTGGCTATCCTAAATAATGTTGTTTTTCCTCATGTTTCTCTTTACTGAATCATGAATACACGAAAAAATACTGGTCGTCACATACACTTATCTGGAACATCAATATATATTTGCTCTGCTTATTATGTTATTAAAAGATTCATAAATGGAGAAAAAAATCCCAGTTCCTGACAGATTACTGTTTGTATACAATAACCTATGAGCTAATTTCTGCTTTTATAGGCAGATGGAAAAAGAAGAACTGACAGGATTTGCAGTAGGAAGAACGCTAACCAGTCATTCATTTTGTTACAGATGTCAAACACAGGGATGCTTCTAGGTTATTTCCAGCTTAAAGACTGCAGTGATTGATTTAAAGTACTGCCATGCTTACAAGTAGGAGCTGTTTGACTATGATCTGCGTCAAAGAAAAATGCCATTCTTTGGCTTTCCATTTACAGAAAGATTTAATTATACTTGCAAGGTTCAGACATTTTTAGAAGCAGAAAACATTTCCAGCTATGTTCCTGGATTCCTGGCTGTGCTGCAGCTGTTTACACAACTCCGCTGTTGCATACCCAGAACCCAATATAGCTGAACGTGGAGAGACTGTCTGTGTGACCAGTATGGTGTAGGGCTAACTTTCTAAATGGGTTGGCCTTGCTTTTACTCCATACTCCTCCAATGATTCTGAGATAGGGAGCATATCTGTCCTGCTCTAGGGATAGTAGGGGATCGTGTAATATCTTGCATGGTTGCTTTGAGGCGGCTTTGTGGAAACCGTTAAGAAAGCTCTCGGGACCCCTTCTGGGTCAGCACTGTCATCCAGGAGCATGGCTGGACATAACCACCAAATTCAAGATCCCTCAGGTGCTTGGCTGAAACACTGGCTACTGATTTCAACACCGTTCTAAACCAGTGGGACAGATACATGCTTCGTTGTATCTGTCTGCTGCATACAGGTACTGCTGAGTATGAAGCATAGGCATAAGGACATGGTATACCTTTTAAGCAAAGAAAACAACATTAGTTGTCAGGCCCAGCTATATAGAATCACTTAAGAACTGCCAAAACCAGAGAACAATCTTTTTCCCCAATTTGTATTACTCATTGTTTATTTTGTGAAACAGTTGATACATGAAAATAGAACTTGATTGTTTAAATACACTGATAACTGTCTTTTCCCTTTGTAGCATGACATAAAATATGGCTAGGAGATGTGTTGATTCCTGCAGGAATCAGAAGTAATTTTATTCCACCTGGAAGAAGTGGAAAATAGTCAGAATTAAGTTTTTACAATTCATGAGGCGTACATGGTACCAATGCTTGTATGGCTTGCTTCATGTCACACCCAAGCACCGAGAGGTTAGTTTTAAATGTCAGTAAGGTTCTGAAAGCAATCTAGGTTAATTCCTGAGAATAAGCTAAACCTTCTTTATTCTTGTGGTTTGCAGTTCTAGAAACAAAACCAAAATGTTTTCTGTTGTAACTGGTTGAGCAGACTAGGGAGTGATGTGGTTTTGTGGTTTCCTTAGTTGTACCAGGAACTAACCAAAATACCCACTGGTCTTCTTGCTGTGTCATTCTCTTCATTACTTTACTTGAGTCATTACTACACATTACAATAGGAAAAGGGAACCTCTTAGACACTCTAATTTTTTTGTTGTTTCTACATTCATTGTATCTAACTTCTCTTTTACAGTGGACTTCAAACTTGCACTGTCATTATTGAGTCATAATCCAACACGTGTCATAAAATTATAAGATGTTAAAGATTAATCTCAGTGCACAGTGCGACGAGATAAAAGCATTAGTTCTTAAACACTCAGCTCCTACCCTTATGCTATCTTGGTTTGAATTTAATGGTGACTATGTTTCTTTATGGCACCTTCCTCATGCAAGTAGGACATCTAAAATAGAAGAAAGGGAACTAAATTAAATTTTGCTCCTGAAAATCATTTTAGTGGAACATATATTTCCCGTTGCATGTATCAAAATAAACAAGTAAATTATAGGTGAACTGGAAATTATCTAATCTTCAAAATACTCTTGATTTGATGAGAGGGTAGTCTGGGAAAGCATCACTAAGGTCTTGCCCTGTTTTATTCTTCCCCAGGCATTTGCTGCTAGTGATGGGATAATAGGCTAACACAAACTGTTGATCTGAACTAATGTGGCTCTGGAGAGGTCAAAGAGGACTTGATTGTTAAGCTGAAAGAAACAAAGGGGAATGAAGGGGAGTCTGAAGTAAATGCAACTCAAACACAACTCTTGGTTTCAGAAGCAAAATTGGAGATACCTCAGAAAGAAACACAAATCTATGAATCAATCCTATACTAAAAGAACTTGAGAAAGGGATTTTTGATAGAAAGTAAAAAAGGAGGCCAAGACAGAGTATCTCTGAAGAGCTCATAGATACAGATAAACATCACGTGGGTAATATTTCTGGCTAGGCTAAGGTTCTGTAGAAAGAACCTCCTCCTTAAAAATAATGAGTGTGAGTTAGCCATGTATGTAACCAGTTAGAAATATTAAACATATTCTGCGAAACCTAAAATGTCCCACTCTTGCAAGATATATATACTGCCATGTCAGATTATGTTTTCAAGAGTAAAATTTCCAGTAACGGAAGGAAGAGAACACAAAGGAACCAATGAAACTTCATGAGGTTCCTAATTGTTCTTGGCCCAAAGCTAATACAACTGTATTTAAATTAGACAGAAAAGAATACCTTGTATCAGTGGAGTGCAGCTTACAGCACTAGCTGCTGAACATTAATATTACCTTGGGAATCAATATATTGTCACTGCAGGGTGGACATGATTTGGTATGTTCTGACAATTCCCAAGTGGCCCATTCTTGCAATTTTATTTCAAGCCCACCATTTCAGAGTCAATTATGAGGACTTAATGGAAGGGGGCGATGGCAAATAATTGATGTGGGCTCTATGAGATTAAATGAAAGGATTTGTACATACCATTGAATAAAATAGTCAAATACACGTCACAAAGCTTTATTAGTATCACCTGCCCCAGAATTTTGTGGGATGAAAGACAAAAACCTTAATGGCAAAATTTAACAAGCTCTGTGAGCACAGAAAATGATCTCTGACTTAACTTTAGGTGAAGCAAGTAAAGAAAATGCTTCAAGAATGCCAAAAGGGTGATTTCATAGCAAGTGGGAAAGAAAACTTCCCAACAGAAAAAAGCTGGCCGTCTCTAAGCTACATCATACCAAGGCAGTTTGTCATACACATTTTTTAGAGCCTTTCCTATAATAGAAAGAAAAACAATTGAACAAACCCAGAGAGGGCCTTAATTCTCTTGAAGGGAACTTTCTGGTGACAGATGCAGAATGTGCTATGGGGTCCTGAAAAACATTGGATGCAACAGGCTCCAGTTCACCAGTCCACCTCAGTGACAAAAGAAAATACCTTTCCCAGAAGAGTTCCTTCTCCTTCTCAGAAGGACATGAAAGTCCTAGAGAGAACTGATGCTCAATAAGAGGAAAGCAATTTCTGAATTCTTATAGCCATGTTCTTGAAATGCTGCCTTCCATATTTTGAAGCAAGGTTTAGCAAAGAGGGTAAGGCCCTCTCTGTCATCCCAGACTCAGAGAAATAACACTGCTATTCCTGTATCGATCTGCCTATTTGTGGGTGCGCAGCTGGAGGCTGGCGGTGAAGCTGTCTGAGGATTCCCCAGCTCTGAGGAAGGGGCTGTGGCCGTTACAGTGCCAGGCCAGAGGCTGTACTTTGCCGTCCAACTTAGGACGCCCAGGCAGCGTAAATGAGAAGGGGAAGGCAAGCTGACCTGAACACAAAGGAATGAGAAACAGAGCAGAGTCAGTAGCAGAGGGAGTGGGAAGGGCTTGATGGGACAGGCTGTAGAGAGGGGCATCTTACAGGATACGAACAAAGGAATACTACTGCAGGAACCAGGAGTAGAATGTAACCATTAAAGAAGCCTTACTCCCCAAACTGCATCGTAGGACCAGCAGATGAGTGCTGGGGTTTACAGAGACTCTGCAAACAGCTGTGAAACCCACTGGCAAAGTAGGTGGTCCAAGCTGGAAAAAATAGCCTTTTCTAGCTTTCTGCTGCTCTTTAAACTCAACTAGCAAAGGCTTAAAAAAATAGATCTAAAGGTCTGATATTGCTGATGACCCCTTGCAAGCATGTAAACCATAACCATACTTCCATACGGTTAAAATCTGGTTTTATCCAGCAGATTTTCTTTTTGTAAATGCAGGAAGTTTAATGTAAATACTATACTTCATGTGCATCTTAAAATGAAATAAAATTGATTGCAAAGTCAAGCGCTTAAAAATTAGATGCAGTCAGAATTAGAGTTGTCTATGCACCGTTAATGTGTTCTATTTTAGTATTACCTTGATCATAATTTAATTTATAATTGAAGGATCGTATATTTTTCCCTTAATTTAATTTACGTAGGATGGATCAAAGCATGCAAAAAGATTGTTTGTGAATACTATCATCAACCATATAGGTACTAAAACCATGAATAAGCTGTGCAAAAAGAGCCTGGATTAGACATAATAAAAACTTGTAAGATTATGAATTTAGTTTAGGGGGCCACTGCCTCTTTCCTTAAGGGTCAGAATCTACTTACATACATACAAAATTTCGTATTATGACAAGTTACTCCGGGATAAGGCACTACCAGTCAAACCTCTCACTAAGCCATCCACAGGGATTTGTTAGGGCCGAAATAGCGTCTCCTGCGAGTGTGAAAGATCTTGTTTTTAAAGTTCTTGTTTTACTCCTTCTACTTTTTAATATTACTGTTAACAGGTATTCCTTTCCAGATACCAGTAATATGACCCAATTTTGGTTCAATTTAAATTTTGTAACAGAAATAGTACCCTTCTGTCCCACTACTGTCTCCTAAATCACCAACATCAGCGCTTGACCCTCCTCATTGCCCACACAGTCCTGCTGAGTGATTTGACTATACCATTGTCTTTTAGTCCTCTCGGCCACCGAAGGTAATTTTGTTTACGAATACAGCTTTCACCAGAAATGCAGCTGGATTGCAGGTGCCTTTATTGGGAGATTAAGGTGGCTGTAGCCCATCAGCGCTGCTCCTGCAGTGAAAGAACGGTTGTGTGGCTGTGGAGAGGCCTCTTCCTGGACAAAGCTGGATCCTGCCCTACCCTCCCTAAACTAGTAATCTCTTTAAATGATGGAGGTTTGGTGAGTTGGCACCAGTTCCATGGTTAATACAACACTTCCATGAAAACAATTAACCCCCCTAATATTCTAGTCAGTGCATAATAGCTGAGGCAGAGCACTGGTGCACACTTCTGAGGAGCAGATGATTTGCACCTCGCCAGCCTGGACCAGAAGCTGCACAGAACGGGTCGGTCTGCAGCGACGTCTCCACACAGACCTGCTGTGGCTGTGGCAGTGGTGCTGAACACTGCCCACCCCAGCCCTGGGGAGCTGTCCTGGCTCTTTTGAAACTGTATACAATACAAACTGTGGTTGGGGTTTTTTGTTCCTGAGGAGGTTTCTATCTCCTTTTTGGAGAAGGAAACAAACAGCACCATTTCTGCAGCATGGAATTCTCTTCCAGTAGCGTATGAAAAATATTTTTCTTCCTCATGCTGAATTCCTGGTATTGAAACATGATCTCCCTCTAACCTGAGTTAATTTATATTTAAAGTTTTGTTTTGCCTTTTCAGCCTTTTAAAACGTTCATTAAAAGGTTTACCTAGTTCTCCAAATTATGTTAGTAAACCAGGACAGTTTATTTGTATTTGTTTGTATAAAATCTTTAGTAAATGAACAACAAAGGAAATTTGTTTCATAAATGAACAGCATCTTTTATGAAGTTAATATGAGTTCGTACCTCTCTCTGTCCAATAGCAAAATTTTACTGACTCAAACGGTAAACATTTTCCACTTACCTTTTTTACATATATATGTACCCTTTACTTATTATTTAAAACTAGCTCCTTCGCAACTTAATCAGATTAATAAACTTTTATTTGTAAAATTAAGTGACTACAATTTCAGGTTTTAACTCTTTCATGTGGCTTTCTCCACCCTGAAAATCTACAAAACCTTGCTTTTTTAATGGTTGCCCTTTCATCCACTTAAATAATTTTTTAAAAACTTGTTTCAGCTCCACCTCTGTTTTCACCTCCTTTCAGTAACGCCTGGGTTCTTGTAATTGCCTGTTTCCATCCCAGCTGCACCTCCATGTGCCAAGCCTGGCTCAGACATGTGTGGTTAATTGGCCGTGCAGGTCACTGACTTGAAGTTACCCACTGTTCCAAGTCAGCAAGCCTCGTAGAAAGGTCAAACAAATCAGTTAAAAGGGAAAATGTATCTTAGAAGCGTCCATTATAGAAGTATATTTGGGTTGCAAAGCTGAATTATTCAAGTGCTACTTTTGAGTGACTACGTGAAGATTTTGTGATCTGACTCCTGTTTCTTCAAGTGATGAAGCCCTCTGTAGCACTATATCTCCTTGAACAAATTTAATTTCATCCCAGTTGTGAATATTTCTGTCAGCCGGGTGGCAGGTGTTTCAGACTGGCCACTATGAAACAAAAGAACTGTAACTAAAATTTCCATTTCAAGACGACCAGGAATTTGCAAAGGAAAGGTACTGCCTGCTCTGGAGAGTCAGGCCAGGTGAAAACTGCGTACTGTTCTTTCCGTCTTATTTGCGTAGTCTTTTCTTCTGTACTTCATATCTTAATTCTTAAAGATAAAAAAAAAATCTTTTGTTTCAAGCTAAACAAAACTGCAAAGTCATGCACATACAGATCCCTGTTCACTGTTGCTTTCTCTGGTTATTTTTTTTTCCTTTGTAAAACAAGTAGAAAAGGAGCAGAAGCACTATCAAGTCAGGGAGTAGCATAACCAAATCAGAAGAATAGTTTATTGGTTTGCTTTGCATGGGTCTAATGCCCAGTACACATGGAGTGAAGCAAAGAATCCTCTTCGCCTTTCAGAGAGGGGTCAGACATGCCAATACATGTTAACACAGTTGTAGAGTACGTACTGTGTAAGGGTAAACAGCAAATAAAAAAGTGGGTAGACTTGCTTGTTCGGTATGTGTGAGGATAGCATAAACACCCTACTGCTCACACTAGACATGCTTTAACTCTGCTTATTTGCATTTGTTTTCAACCAGATCACTCTGTGCACACATGGCTGAAAACACTAAAGTTAATAAAACCCAAACACAAATACTCAAATACCCTCTCTATATCCAAACATCTGAGAAGGTATTTAGCATATAATATATTGCTGTTTCCCAGAATTATTCCTGTAGCTCAATTTATTTGCGGAAGTTCAAAGACTAGTAAAATGCTAAAATAGTTATGGAATTACGGAATCATTCCTCCACTCCCTCCGCCCCTTTCTGAATCATAAACCTCTGGCTTTGCTTTGAACAAATGTGTGGAAATTATTGCCTGTAACGAGAACGTGTGAAAGGTTTTGGGTTTGCCACACTCTGAATGAAACCAAATGCAAGAACTTCAGATGTGGCCCTGAGATGGAATGGCAGCTCTTCAATCTGTTCTGCACTGAGCAAGGCCTGTTTATGCACTCCAGCTGCCACTCAAAGGGGTCACTGCGGTTTGCTCGGGAGAGTGCCCTTGAGCGTGCATCAGTATAGCCATACCCTAGAGTGGTTTGTATTCATGTACATATATTTAAAGATGATGATGATGATGATAATTGTAAAATGTATGTGTACTAGCTTATGCACTTGTATAGCATGCTTTATGTAACCAAAAATCCTTATTCAGTCTGGTCATTGTCCATTTATATTTTCTGTCTTGATGGACTTTTATCTTAAATATTGTTAAGACTATGCTTACTTTGGGCACTAATTGCCACTGGAATATATTTTATACAGAACAGAAGATGCGCTTTTCCCTAGGCTTTCCTCTTTAGTACAAGGCCTAGCCCTCATTTAGCCTTGTTTTGAATAAATGTAGTGTCATTGTTTAAGAGACTAAGCACTTTTCACAACACAATACTGATGCAATAAAAAGAGGTAGTAGCTAATGTTATCCTAATGACTTAGAACTCTTTTAAGGTAAGTCTTGATTCCAAATTGATTGAAATCAATGGAAATAAGTAGTTTCAGCTGGCTTTGGATCAAGTCATAAAGCTTTAATTTACACACACACAAATCCGGCAGGACTTGGAGAATGAGATAGTCATAAGTTCCCCATATATGCTGTGGTCTGTCGGCACTTGTTCCATGTTGTTGCTGAAGAAAGTAGGATAACCATGAGGATTTTTTTCCCTCATAACTAGAAGGAACAAATAAAGAGTTGGATTGTAAATGATCTCCCTTTGACCTTTGTCTGCAACTATATCTCTAACTTTGATGGCTGTTCTATCACGACATTGCAATAATTGAAGAATGAGATATAGTAATGGGTGAATGATGCCTAGCCACCTCACAGTAATTCCATTACTGTCCTACTCTCGTGTCCTCTGCTGGAGTTGAAAGATTAACCCAACACCTGCGTCACTAGGAAGAAAAAAAAAAAAAGTAGTATTCTCATTAAATAAACAAGGGAGGAAAATGTTCAGCCCGTTATCCTGGAAGCTACATACTATAGGAATTGCAGTCAATGCAGTTTTCAACTTCAGTGTTATATATGTCAAAATTTTTATATAAAATCTCTCTGTGTGGCTGAAGTATTTTGCTCTTGCTTGTTTGTTTCTCCTGAAATCTTTAGCCAGTTTTTGTTTCTTGTTTCTCTGTGTTATACAGGTCTAGGTGATGAAATAAGTTTTGACAGAATTAAAAATATGTTTTTGCACATGTTATGTTAGAGTTCCTTAAGCAGAGTTTCTCAAAATTAACAGAATATTCCAGTTCTAGCTAACATGTATCTTGAGAGTGAAAAATAAATACTATCAAAACATTTCTAACTCAAATGCTAACAGCTCATACTACAGAAAGGCCACACAAATTCAAAAGTATCTTCAGTTTGGCAAGTGGGACATGTGGTGTGTCTCCTTCATCCTGAAGCTCTGCTATCCATAGAAACACTCAGCCGGGATTGCTCCGTCGCTAGTAAGAGAAGACCTTAATCTAGAGGCCTTGGCTGGAACAGTGCAGGTGTCGATCTAGAGATTCCTCTCAGCTTCCTTATTCTGTGGTCCTGTGTGATAATGTGTAAGTTGGTGACTACAGAAATGTTGTCGGGGTTTGGACAATTTTTTCCTTTTTCTGATGTTCTAAGCTGCTAAATATACTGTTGTGCCAATGCTAATTGACAGAAAAAGCAAGTCATAATACTTGAATTACTGTCATCTCTAAGAATCTTGTGATGGGGTAAATAACAGCTTCTAAAAGCCAAGCTCATAAATGAGGACGTGGTATTGCAGAATAAGGATTGATAACATTGACACCTTATTTACATCCATGCCTACTCTTTAAATTAGTGAATTAAAATAGAAAGGTAGAACAGACTGGGTGTGAGGAGAACTGGGCAAAGAAAGGTAATTAACAGAGCCAATCAATATGAGCTGCATTACAGGAAAGGGATATCTATTTAAAAAACCAAAAAAACCCCAACCCTTCCCCCATCAGGTTTTATCAAATTACCTTAATGGTTTTGGATGAGGCTACAAACTTCTGTCATAATATCAATATAATAAGCACAGATTGTTATAAAACTTTCTTGAGGCATCTTGATTAATAAAATAGAATAACAAAAGAAAAGTCAACAGGACAAACATCATATGGACTACAACAGTCCCAGTGATAATTTTTAGCATGTCATTGTGAGCAGAGCATAGAGGTACTGGAAAGGGAAGGAAGATTAAGGGATAGAAGGGCTTTCCCTCTTACCTCTCCTCCCTCCTGCTCTGAGCACTAACAGCAGCAATATGCCCACTCTTAGAATCATAGAATCATAGAATCATTAAGGTTGGAAAAAACCTCTAAGATCATCGAGTCCAACCGTCAACCCAACACCACCGTGCCCACTACACCATGTCCCTAAGCGCCTCATCTACACGTCTTTTAAATACTTCCAGGGATGGTGACTCAACCACTTCCCTGGGCAGCCTGTTCCAAGGCCTGACCACTCTTTCAGTAAAGAAATTTCTCCTAATGTCCAGTCTAAACCTCCCTTGGCGCAACTTGAGGCCATTTCCTCTTGTCCTATCGCTACTTACTTGGCAGAAGAGACCAACACCCACCTCGCTACAACCTCCCTTCAGGTAGTTGTAGAGCGCGATGAGGTCTCCCCTCAGCCTCCTCTTCTCCAGGCTAAACAACCCCAGTTCCCTCAGCCGCTCCTCATCAGACTTGTGCTCCAGGCCCTTCACAGCTTCGTTGCCCTTCTCTGGAGACGCTCCAGCACCTCAATGTCCTTCCTGTAGTGAGGGGCCCAAAACTGAACACAGTATTCGAGGTGCGGCCTCACCAGTGCCGAGTACAGGGGCACGATCACCTCCCTACTCCTGCTGGCCGCACTATTTCTGATACAGGCCAGGATGCCGTTGGCCTTCTTGGCCACCTGGGCACACTGCCGGCTCGTGTTCAGCCGGCTGTCAACCAGCACCCCCAGGTCCTTTTCCTCCGGGCAGCTTTCCAGCCACTCTTCCCCAAGCCTGTAGCATTGCATGGGGTTGTTGTGACCCAAGTGCAGGACCCAGCACTTGGCCTTGTTGAACCTCATACAGTTGGCCTCGGCCCATCGATCCAGCCTGTTGGTCATATCAGGCTATTGCAGATGCTCAGGACATCTCATATACCCTTCCTCTATTCACTTTGCAGTAGGGGAATCAAAAGACCTAGAGACCTACTGGTTTGTTGTTATACTGGAGGTTGTACAGACAAAAAGTAAGAGAGTAATTTAAGGGCTGAAAAATAGCAGCAAAACTTCAATGAAGTTCACTCTATTTAGCTTTTAAAAGATGAGGTAAATAGCCAGCTTGATCACAATCTATTAAAAAAGATTATGGAAGGCACAGAAGTTTCAGAATAAGGAACTTCAGCCTACTGCTCAAATACAAAATAGGAAATTTTAGCTAGACCAGAAATGAAAGATATGTTTTTAATGGCTACAGTGATTAATGAGCTGGTAACCAAAGGCAGTTGCTACCGGTGGTTATTATTGGAAAGTATCGAATCAAGAACAGATATTTTAGGAAAGGTGAACTCTGATGCAAGCACAGCTATTGAAACTGAAGCAGGACTTAACCATTTTAGTCTTCTGTTTACTGACATTGAGACTAGGGGAGTACATTTGTCCCTACAGCCTTAATGATGCCCAATATTTCAGGTAGAAGAAGCCACAGAGGCATTTGAGGATCATGGGACATGGCTTCTCACCGTGGGATGAGACATATCTGGAATTTGATGAAAATTCAGACATTCTCTGTCATGTGGTGGATACAAACCCAGTAACAGGACAGGACATGCAAGCAGTCTTGTTGAATGACCCAGAATGCTTACAAATTCCCCTAACATAACAGACATGCCTTTGTTACTGGGCTGAGGGACTTGTTTTAATCATGTGATTGATGCATATGATACTACAGAGGGCTGTGGCTTCCTCAGGAAACTGGGGTAGAGGAGGAAATAACATGCTCTGAGTTATCACCTGCCTGTGTTTGAGATGGCCAAGAAGGGCACAAGGTGCAAGCTGCATTGATTTCACTGGTGGTGTGTGGAGTGGGAACTCCTGCCTGTATTTATGAGGGTAAGGATTCAGGACGCCCTTCTTAATTCCATTGCTGATTTATTGCAGAAGAGAGGTAATTAGATGTGCTTTGAAGAGGCAATCTGAGGTTAGTCCTATAAATAGTTAATATCTGAAAACTTTTCTGATACATTATTGTATATCCGAAGTATTTATGATCAGTGTGTTTGTAAGTGATATAGAATGATACTGTTCTAGCTTTTTAGAAAAGTTGCTGCTCGGTAATGGCTGATGCACTTTTTGGAAGCCAAAGAGCAATAGTACCTCTATCCTGCATAAAGACTTGGACTGAGATTTTGTAGGTGAAGTATACTTGGCCCAGAAATATGTTGAAGCAGTCTTGTTTATCTTCACCACACACATTCTTCAGCAAAGATTTGCTGTTGGGAGACACAAAGCACTCAAAAAGAAGTCAGCATTTTACAAAATGATTAAAAGCAAACTCTATTGTCAATACACAGTTTATAATTTCCCTGTGATTCATTGTCCTTATTCATCTTACTGGCTTGAATCACTTACTAGCTTTTCTGACTCAATTGTGGGTTTTTTTTTCCAGTCTTCCTGATTCCAGCTTAATTTCCAAATTTCTGGTGCACTTCCTTGTAATAGGCTCCAGGGAGAGAAAAGTAAAACATAAAAGTAGGGGCATAAAATCCAAACTGTTCATTGCCCACCGTATGTAAGGTAAGATATAAGCAGCAGCTACCGATACAAAAGCTTTTAGAAGAAAGATAGAGCTCTTCGTTAGTGACCAATGTGTTGTAGGAACAGAAGATTAGGTAATGTAGTGGTATGTGATATTTTTGTTGTATGTTATGTTTGTCTTGTATGTTACTCAGAGGAGATAATAATAATAGATGTAGCAGGAAGACACATTTCCTGACATCAGATTAGACCCAGTGAGGCCAGATAGTCCCAAATGGAAAAGAAAGGGATTTGTTGTCCTGAATGTCCCCTTGAGACTAAATAATTCTAATAGCTTTTTACGTGTGAGCTCTGAAACCACATGCTTTTATGGTATCCAATTTGTTATTAATATAAATATACTGTACTTAAATAATATGTAAATAATGTAAAAAAACATGCTATTCTTAGAGAAAAGAGTACACCTGCAGTTATGGATGTAAATAGAAGGAAGAGAATTGGGAAGTATATATTTTGATTCAGCTGTGTTTGAGAAGGGTTTGATAAACTCTTGTTCCTGGAAACAATGAGATACAAACCTGTTTGCATAGTTGATCTCTGGCCAGAAAGGATTCCTGTCAAGTGAAATATTAACCCAAAGGAATGCAGTTTTCTTAGGGCAATGAGCTCTTGGCTTCAAACACACCTTTAAGGCAGAGCTAAAGTGACCATTTAAAAACATACATGCATCCAGAGGATTGGATGGCTGTCAGACCAGAACAGGATTATCCTATCTTTTAGCTATACCTTACCTGTTTATAACTGGCCTGGTTCTGCAGTGCTGAAAAGTAATTTCTAGCTGTATAGTGGCCAAATGCCTATTACTTTGGTTGTGTCATTGCAGCAGGCAGCTGTTTGTATTATGCAAACCATCATAGCAGCTGGGAGCTGTATTAGTAATATTAATGTTTCAGGATAGAGAGAGCTCAAGGAATATTTCCTTCAGTTTCTCTTCTCCTGGGGAGCAGAGTCTCTGCTGGGAGTGATGATCTTCCTACGCAGGGTCAAATTTACACTGGATCCATGACATAAGAGGAATGAAAAATGCAACACGAAAAGCTCTGAGTCGGCTGAGAGTGATAGGTGTGGGATCCAAAGTCCTGTTCCTTTGCAGCATGATGTGCTAGATCTGCTAATGAGTGCCAAGTCCAAGCTTCACCCATTGAACCCACCAGGCAGTGGCTGCTCCAGGAAATGCTTTTGAGTCCCCAGGAGGCATTTGCACTAAAATGCCAAAATACCAACAGAACAGCTCCTCATTCCTCCTGCCAACTGAGAAAGGGATAAGCCTCTAAAGCACAATCCAGACCATAATGTTCATGCTAAACTGGGTGTTTCCCTCATTTTTTTGTTCACAGAGATCCACGTGCAAAGTCTAACTTTCTGTCCTTTGGCTGTGGTGGACTCTGATGTGCTTTGCAGGTATTCCTATGTACAAATGGGAGAGGCCCAAATGTGCTGGAAGTCACAACTGTGGAATTACTGAAAAAACAAATTTTTTTGTTTGTTCGTTTCTCTACAGAGTGCGTTTCTTCCTCTAAGTACCCTTCACTTCCGAGTGGCTTGGTGGCACTCTGGAGATATTAACAGTAGGACTGGTTTGCTGCTTTTTGTGGTGAGTTTCAATCCGCCTGTAGGTTCTTGCAGATTCCTTAGGACTAGCACCTTCTTGACTAGGAAGCTATGGGGAGGGGAGATGGGAGGAGGTAAGCATTACATCCCAAATCTTACCCACTTGTGACACTGAAATGGGAATTTACTCGTGGAAGGTATATCACCTTACAAGAAAAATGAAAGGCTTTATTAACAGCAATGGTACAATTATCATTGCTAAGAAGCTGGGTTAATCCACTTAGAAGAATGGGGCGGCTCCCTCTGCTGAGCTTTTATTTCCTATTTTTCACAGGGTCATTCCAACATTCATTTCACTTTGGATGACTTCACAGTCATAGCAGAGAGAGTAAGAAAATACTTCCTCTAGAGTTTCTTCTCGCATTAAATGCATGACTATAGCTTCAGGGAAAGACTGTTATGGACAGTGTCCAGGAACTGTCTCAGCTCTCATTAAACACAGATCATTGAATGTATTGCATAAAGAGTCACTGTGGCTGTCACATATAGTTAAGCCATGCTTCTGCTATTACCACTATGCAAAAGGCAAGATGTTAAGTTTTAACATCATTACAATTTTGTCCACAAAAAGATGGAGCAAATGAATCAAAGCAGCCATTTTGCTTTCCCTACCTCCTCCTTTTATCTCATACCTATTAACATTGACCCATGGAGGGTTTTCACTCCTCAGCAAATAACTTGGCCAGTGGCTTACAGGCAGAGTTGGTTGAAAACTCTGGCTACGTATATTTGCAGGCCCATAGTTTGTGTTGCTTTCAATGATAAGGAAACAAAGACTTCTAAGGGACTAATTCTTTGAAACACTAAGCATTTCTGGCAAGGCCTTCAAGTAGAAAATGGGGACCTGATCATCTTGCAGAACCAAACTGAGTGAATGTCCCTTAAAAAAGAAAAAAGAGAGAAAATACAGCCTTAAAGGGGATTTGTAAATGCCTTCTCAACAGGAGGGACTACTGAACTCTTCTGACAGCATGTAGAGTTTATATAAGATCATCTTTCTTTTAGAGGTATATGGAAAATACAGGGTCTGAAACTGCACCCTCTGCAGTCAGTGATAAAATTGCCACTAAGTCCATGGACAGAATGGATCCTGATGTGATGGAGATCATTGCTGCTATTTTTAGTCTATATTTCAATAGCTTCAGAAGTCTTAAGCAGGTTACGTCTTTCCCCTCATCTCTATCCCAGGAATCTTTGTTGTACTGTCAACTATTGTATGTTTGTACAATGCATATTGCAGCTGGGATGCAGCCTAGTTCAAGCCTTCTTCCAATGTGCTTCTGGTAATAAAAGAGCAGAGCATTTAGTAATCTGTGATCCAAGTACACCGGGTGGTTAAAGTTATTGCAACACAACTAGTAAGAAAAGAATAAACTGTCTGAGGCAGCGACTATATGTTTGAATGGCCAATCTCCTTCCTTTAAAAAACCCCCAAAGATATAAATACTCACTGATTCCATGTTCCATTTAGCTAGTTCTGCTTTTACGTAAAAAAAACCAAAACAAAATAAAAAAACCACCCCCAAACAAACAAACACCCCCCCCAAAGCACAATTAAGGTGATAAATAAATTAACTAATTGGATTTCAACTTGCTTAGATCTATGTGATAACCCAGACCTTGTAACTGGGAGCACTAATATATATAAAATAAAAATACAAAAATCTAAATTTCAAAGAGAATCTGTCACCCCAAAATTTATGGAAATGGCATCCTGTGTTTTGTCTTCATTATGATAAAAGATAAACAGATCATGTTATTTGTGATCCAAATAGAAACACATTCTGGCATCTGTTTTATGCCAATAGTTGCTCTTGCTATGAACATGCTTACATTTTATTGCATTGGGCTATTTGCCACTTTATGTAAGCTACACCAGCTGCTCTTGCGCTTGCACAACAGATTACTGTATGCAGCACTCTGGTTTTCCCTAAAGCAGATAACGCTTTGTAAAATCCAGATAACTGAGTCTCTAGGAAGCGATTGTAAGTTATATTAAAGCTGTGATAACTGAGAACAGAAACAGCCTTGAAGAACTGTACTAAAAAGCTGGAACTCTAAGGGAAGATTGTGGTTGTGGGTAGCTGATTTTTTTGCTGTGCCTAATGTATGTTCTTACATTCTTTTACACATTTATTGCCACATTTTTTCTTGTACTTGCTGCTTTTCTTAAAATTTGATCTATAGCACACCATGATGAGAAATATTAATAATAAACTTAAACACTGAGCAAATTTCTATTTTGAATTTTATGGCAATGAAATACACTGAAATCAGTTCAAATCCACTTGAAAGTGAAGCCCCCGAGTCCTCTTTGTTGCATTTCTGTGACAGGTTTCATGCTCTGTTTTCTTGGCAACCTTCTGCATGGGAAAGCAGCATTATGCAAATAAAAATTCAAATGGCAGCCACAGTGGGAAAATATAATGCAACTTTTCTTGATACCTTGGGTGATACAGGTCAGACTATGCTATCACAGAACTAAAACAAGTTCTTTTCCTCAGGTGTAAACTCTGCCTCAGCTACATTTTAAAACCAGTTTTCCTATGATTTGGATGCAGCATGGCTGCAAAATCATATAATTCCGAATTTGAGAATGCCATGCTTAAGCGGTAGTTGAACTTTGCTGGTTTTGACTAGATGTTGGTGATTAAAGTGCCCATGAGTATAAGGTTGTGTAGGCACTGCTGCTGCAGGAAAAAGTCAAAGTATAACTGGTTTGAGGGTGCGGAGAGAAGCAGCAGGGGATGCTGGTAGGGATAGTAAAAGCTCAACAGGGTTACAGAAACCTGCCAAATCTCCATCCTCACTGCAGGGAGCTCCTGCTGCTGCCAGGGAGTAAGGAAAACAGATGGCTGTTCCTTTTGAAGCCACTCACATTCATTTCTGTGCCTGTTGTGTATTTTTTCTCCTTCCCCTCAAGTTTCCAACTTCTGCAGTAGCTCCTGGAGCAACCAGGCATTGGCAGACATGTTGGAGGGCAGCCATGCAGGCGGGTGAGTTTCAGCTGAAGATGATGGTTGCTTTGTTTTGTTTTTCCTTTTCTCCAAGCTGCCTCCACAACTTGGCAAAGGGATGTCAGGATTAGAAATAGTGGGATTGGAGAATATGCCAGAATCTATTAGAGGGAGAGGCAGTGCTGTAGTAAATGGGGAGATGGAGCAGTGCCAGCAGGAGCGTTGGCGTGGGGGTTTGGATGCAATTAGCACAGCCGGCCAAACATACCCTAACACAGAACTTCACAGATACGTGCTGAATAGTCCTTTATATTTGCGCTTACTTTCAGTGGGGTATAGCTGATACCTGTAGATGGGGCATTGTTTTTTCCTCAAAAACAGCAATGATGTGGATTCTGGTAAGTCTGTAGTGTGCATCAGCTAGAAGTGAAGAGCATGAGATGGAAAATAAATTAATGTTTAAGTTTATGTTTCCACTGTATTTCAGCTACTCTGAAGGATTGTAAGACTTTTTCTCCTTATCTTTCTGGAACTTCTAATGCATTTGTGTTAGTTGTGAAGAGTGACAAAGCACCAGTTTGAAGGAAGACAGAAATGTGTAGGGTGTTTAATTTTAATTTTAGAGTATCGCTAAGAGAGCTCAAAGAAAGATGCAGGCTTGGGCTGAGTTAGCAATTCCATGAAATATATGTAAATGTTGACATGCAGAGTAATGATGGCATATGACTGAACTGTCACCTATCTGAGGGAAAAAATCTTCCCTTGTGCAGGTTTCTGACTGTTGATCTCAACCAATGAGTGATTCGTGCTTTTAACAGATGTTTCTGATTTAGGCCAATGAAAGCTTATGGGAGCTTTTCCTAGTCTCTGAGGAAAGAACGCCAGCCCAATCAAACAAGCAAATTTGGAGCTTGGCATCTGAATCGACTAGCAAAGCTGGATGATTTCCTCTTGCGAAAGCTGTGTGCCATCATTATTCTATGACACCCTAAAAATTTGATAATTAGTACTGACTTGTTATTTTTGCCATCTCCTGCATTTAATCATTTAGCCACTATTGCCATCTAACAAGACAGACACTAAAGCCACTTATTCAAAAGGCCTATCTAGCTTGTCCAAAACAGCACACAATTCCCAAACCAGCAAAATATGATGCATACAGCTACCCCAGCTACGTGAGTAATTGTAGCAAATATTTCTAGATGCACAGCCACAAAACAAACTCAAGATGGCTCTGTGTTAGCTGATATTTGCCTTTTTAAAATTATTGCTATTGTCATTAACATCATAAAAGCAAAGTAATGGGGCTCTCTGGTACAGGCCAAACACAGCTGAAAGGATCTCAGTCAGTAACATCATGTAACACTAAAACCAAATTCATGGGATTTGTCATCAGAAACTACACCTTGATTTTTGTCAGCTGCATAGTTAGTGCAAATGTTTATCAAATTTCATCTGCATGATGCTCAAGTCCAGTATTTCTTGGATTTTTAGTTTGGCAAGGCATAATGTCTGATTTGTTTCACACCTACCTTGTAAAATAGCCTGAAAATCAGTGACATTCGTGGAATACACAAAGTTTGATAATATCAAAAAATATCAGCCTTCAGTGAGTCAGCCTTCTCATTAGAATGTTCAAAAGTGATTTGACAGCAAATTTTTGGCACAGGATTAATGGGAGTCCCAAGGTACTGTGGTGCTTCTCTCCCCACCATGCTGTATGACAGAGTTGCCAGTTCACGGGGTGGGAGAGCAGCTTGCTTCATTTGCTTCCTCCACTCTGCAGCTGCATCTAGCCCTGAATCTGTCACTTAAAGTGTTCAGAAACCAATTCTAAAAAACGTAGGTGTCAAAATTTGAAAATATTTCATGAATTTCACCAATGTCAGGCACCATGTCCATAAATACGCTTTGTGTGTGTGTGAATATTTGGAAGCCAAGCTGAAACTAAGTATAAGATCTTTAAGGCGGATCAACAAATGAAGGGAGGGAGATAATGAGGGGATTTTGGAGAACAGTTATTACTATGGTCAAGGATCTCCAATAGGAGCATCTAAACCTCGTCCGTCTAATTTATATTCTTTTACATTGATCTGTGATAGCGTGGTTTATCATCATTCTTTTGTCTGCTCTCTGGTTTATGAGCCTCATCTGGGAAAGTTAATTTAGCACAAAATAGCCATAGTGCATTAAATCACAAAAAGGCAAAAAAATCGCATTAATAAGTCCTATTGAAATGGGATTGATGACGCAATGATAAGGTACTTTAGAGCTATAGATCAATATTTTTTATTAGTGCTGTAGAACACGCTCCATCAAACTACCAGTAAGTATATACCAACAGATGATTAAAACACATTGATAAAGTCTATTTAAAACTGAAATTATCATTCTGTAAAATACTAACATTTCTCAAGAAAGGCTGTGATATAGGTATAGATCCTTAATTTATGGTTTCCATTTAGGGATAGTCTGTGATTAAAGCACTACATTATTTCTTTGCTTGTAGTCCCAAGTAACCCTGTCTCCCTTGCAGTCTTTGAACCTGCAAGTCGCTGAAGGATCTGGTGCAGAACACAAATGAACATTTGAAAATGAAATGGCAAGGGTTTTCTTGGCTCATTAATATTAACATCATTGCCTTGTGGAATAAGAAATAAGAGAGGCGTTGCTTTGTTACTCCTGATTCTCAACAGTCTTGGAATTTTATTTTTTTATGCACTGTAGATACAGGCTTTATTCCCCTGCAGAGAGAATTGGCATTTTCTCCAAGCCCTTAACTTACAATGGGGTGTAGTGGTATATGGGATGAGAGATACTGGACCTCCTGAAGTGTATCTAGTTCCTTGTCATGATGCTGCTGTTTATCTCATCTCTCCGAGCCTGTGTTTTTGGAGATGTACTCATGAGTTCAGTTCCCATTTTGTGCAAGCCTGTTGATATGTGCAATGTGCGCTTTCATTTTTTGGTGGGGTGAGATGGGCAACCTTGTCCATTACTACATGTGCTTGTAGTATTTGGTGCTGTTTCTGTGCAAGAACATCATTGTTTGTCTGTGGGACTGCTCCTTTAATTCCTTTAAACATTATATGAATTAACGCTTCATAGAGGGTGACAAATTCTGGCAAGAAGTGCTGTGTGATGCCCTGTCCAGGCAAAGCATTATTAGGTGGGTGGACAGCTGGGCATAAGAAATTTGGGAGCTCTGAAATGGGGTGAAAAGCCTTAGTTTTTTCTTTCCTGTAGGCTTCCACTAGTGCCTACGGAGTGTTAAAAGCCCAAGTCGTATATCTTTTATCCAGCAGTTGAGGAAGATGCAAAAGCTCATGGTGGTGGGTTTGGAGATGTGAGGGGAATTAATTTCACCAATCTGAAAATGTGGAGTAAATTTCTTGACTCCAGCCTAAAGAGGGGGCTGGAGGAGCTGTGTGCTTTCTCACTGGTTTGACTATGGGATGGGAAAATTTTCTCACAGCTGGGGGATTTAACAATCTCCTGGCTGCCGGCTTGGGACTGAAAATACACACTACTATCAGAGCTAGGTTCCTCAGGCCCTAATGTGGGATTATGGTGATAACAGCATGGTTTAATAAAATGTCATAGCTGGGATTTGAGCAGGAGCATGCCACCATAAGCACTGGCCATGACAATGGGACATGCAGCTCTTGGCACTGCTTAGAGCAGAAGGCAACAGGCCAGCAAACAGGCAAAGCTTCTAAGAGCTGCTGAGGTTTTAAAACTTGGAGATGTTTAAAACAAGATTTTTATAAAAGTTGACAGGGTAAATAAAATCTTGCGGGTTTAATTCACAGGCTGCGTTGCATGTAGTAGTGAGGCACTTTGTGTAGACACGGAAATCAATTTCAGTTCCCGGGGCGGGGAGAGAAATCAAATGCTTAATCGAGGCACTGTTGAAATTCACCATGCGTGTGAAGGAGGAAAACCTGTTTGAAAATACTTCTAGAGGCAGTGAGTGAAATCCTGCAATGATCGCTTCAGGGGAAGAGAAACCCTAAAGCATCCAGTAAATCTTCCAAGGTTTCTTTCTCTTCATTTCCCGTTCAGAGCTAGAAATGGAGGAGGGAAACGCATCTCATGTGGTTTTCTCCTGTTGTTCATGTTGTGGTGTATAAACACTCAGAAAGCCCTAAAAAGCTTTTATTTGTTTCGGTCACAAAGAAAACCTTCAAACTGTGACGTCTCCAAGGAGAAATGTGTTCATACAATGCAATGGGACTGCTTTCATCACCTGAACTCCTTCCTGCATTACAGCCCGGTTCTCATTTTGACTCAGTTAGCCAGGCAGTCCCTACTCATGGGGTCAAAGTGGAACGTTTTCAAGATAATGTGCTAAAATCCGGGAATGTACCAAAAGTTGCCTAGTGACCAAACACCCCTAAACTCATTCCAAATGTTGCTTGGAAATGTTGCTTCTTAAATGTTGGAAATGTCTTGCTGCTATAACAGGAAGCTGATAGTGTCCTGCAAACATATCCCTCTTGACTTTTAGTGTATATTTATTATTAAAAACAAGCTACTGAGATTCAGAGTCACACCAGCAAACCTCCGTTCCATGCCACCCTGAAAGGCTTGCTTGTGTACTATAATCAAACCATTAGGAATTGGTTATTTCTGAGGAAAATATAAAGAAAGAACTAAAGTCATTGTGTGTATACAGGACTCCATAAGAATTTCATCTGGGTATCTACTGGTTGCTATTCTCTTGGGCTGAATTTCAGCAAGTGACAGAAAGATGAAGGGTTCTTGTACCCTTTGATCAACCCCCTTTAGTCATTCTATGTAACAACACACGTTTCAAGAATGGCTAGAAAATAGCCATTATTAGAATACAAGACACTAGAATTTTCTTTTAAAATAGCATTCATTAAATAACCCCTTTCTGGTTACTTCTGTACTACTGCATCTTATTTTTAGAGATGATCTGGGACAGTGATGGTGCAGGTTGTTTTCTGTGACTCTCCTATAAATATCAAGAACATTAACATATAATCAATAATCCCATTCTGTTCATTCTGTTAAAAAATGTCTTTCTCATGTGCATAATCTCTTTTTTTTTTTTTTTTGGTGTATGCAGTCCTTACATAATGTGAATGGTCGATTTTTTCCTGCCCTGGCTTCCATTGCTTAGGTAACTGTAATCATGCCTCACTGGTCATCTTTACATTAAAATTGCTGCTGTCTGTACACGAGTATAACCATGTATGGTTTCTTTACTGAGATTATTTGAAAAATCTATTCTTGGGCAGTGATCAAGCTTGCAGTGAAGAGACTATTTTGATTACAAGTTTTTAGCATCTGGCTCAACTCCTTATGTCTTTTGGGATAGTTCAGCCTGTCTGCCTACATCTACAATTGGTATCACAGCTGTTGCTGACCCCTGCAGTGGACACATAAAGTGACAAGAAAGATGGTGCACTCTGAGAATTTTTTTCTTTAAGAAAAAAACAGATGAATCTCTGTTACAGAATATACTTTATATTGAATTTGTCTATCTCGTTAGCAAATACTTAAGAATTGTTTAAATTGGTACTGCAAAGGAGCTTAGTGACTGCATGTGGCTGATCTGGAACTCCTGGTCATTCAGCATAAGGGTAACCTTTCACTTTATTATAACTTTGAAATTCTATACAATGATATGAATAAATCTTTAAGGTATAGATTTACAATTGCCTTAATTATTTTTTGAAACCTTAGTGACAGAGAAATGTCATGTGGTTCAATATTTGTTTTTCAATCAGCCAACTAACCAGCTGTCCATGTATCTCTATGTTTTTTCAGTGTGACACAACTGGGACCACAGTCTCAGCTGCTGAGTCTTTCTTGTGCTTCATGTTGGGATGTATACACATGGATAGCCAGAAATACTATGAAGAAATGAGATATGCTTATCCAGCAATAAATTAGCATTTCTGGTTCTGGCTAGCTTTTAAGTTTGGATCTGCAAACAGTTGGAGATCAAACTTCTGTATTTCTTAATCTAATTTTACATCCCATTCTTCAAATAGCAGAAGTATTCAATTTTTTTACAGATATCAAGACATCTTCCTTCATTAAGCTCATCCAGGGGCATTCAGGAAACCTTACAAAGTGATGATCACATCTGTTTTCTGGGGTGTTCTTTGTTCTTACAGTATAAATCTCACATTTAAACTTCATAATAAGATGCACTGGCAACTTCTGTTTGAAGAAGATTCATGTTATAATGTCTTTCTGGCAGTGACAACTGCTTTTTATTTAAAATGTTTTCATATTGTTTCCTTTTTTGCAACATTACTGGACAATAGTACCTTGTGGAGTTTTGAAATGATTTGCGCAAACATCCTGAAGCAATGTTTACAGAGACTATGCTTTGTACTATCTGAAATTATGTTGGTGAGGGTTTGGTAACACAAAATTAAGTGATATACATCATACAGGCTGCGTTGTCTGGTGAGCTGGTGGAAAGTGAAGAAAGGAGGAGGAGTGTGTGGGTAAGGATGGCTACTCTGCAGTAGCAAGCCGACTATGAGTTCAGAAGGAATACATCTAATTTTGTCTGAGGGGGCTCCCTGAATTTGCACCTGGGGTTCCTGTATAAGTAAAGATGTCTTGAGTCCAAAACGCTGAAAATTTTAATGGAGTTCCAAGTTTTTCCATACATCTTTTGTGAACTGTAGCTTTCCAGAAACCATTATAACAGGCATGGAAATGACAAAAATGTTGCTAGAAGTGAAGCTCCACATGAGTTGTCTACTTTATTTTAGCAGGGTACAGAGTTTCAAGAAAATTAAGCATCTGATACATGGGTCACATCCCTGGTTGGCCTTAGGACCAGCTGCCACTCTGCACACATGAATGCACATGAGTCATCTCAATGCCTCGGGGAGGAGGTAGCTCCATGGGTTAGGGTAACATGACAGCTTGTTGGAAATTAGAGCAGAGAGAGGGGCCCTGCAGAAGTTTATAAGCAGAACAGGTGGCAGAAAGTAAGGGGTAATCACACATTTTAAATTAAAAAGAAAAAAATAATCTCTGGGTGCTGCATGGCCCCAAAATCTTCTGCTAGGTGTAGGAAGGCTCCTGTGAGATACAATGCATCAGCCACCTAGCAGCCATGCTTTGGCAGGCTGCTATGTTTCCAGAACACCTACTCACTTAGTCTTCTGTAGAGGATTTGTATGCTTCACTGAATGTCCACCTGCTGCATGTGTATGTCAGCAGCCAGCTCCTGAAGAGCCATTGCGGGTGCAATGGGGTTTTGGTGTTGTTTTTTTGTCTTTGGGATAGACTTTTGGGATATATGCTGCAATTTCTTGGCTGCATACAAGGTGTAATGAGAAACAGGCAAGAAATGAGCTGGATAGTTTTGCTGCTTCTGATAATACGTGGTTTAAAGATGCAGGTCCTCAACTGCATGATGCACTACTCAGATTTTTTTTTCGATACTGACTGTTAAACTTTTGTTACTAGAAGGCCAAATTGGCCTGGTGAAACAGAGTAGTGCCGATGCTGTCGAAGTAGCAGTGATCCTGAGCAGCATAGGAAAGTCTAGAAAGCAACAGCACTTCTATTTCTTTTGAGCTGATTATTTGTATAAGGAAAAAGAATGGAAATATGTGAATGGAAAAAACTAATTTTCCTGTATTTTAAGGGTCTCTCCAGGTCTCATCTACAGGATCTCGATGTGATAAGACTCCATTATTTCAGAGAAGATTTTATCCTTGCATGCAATTTATTTAGCTGCTAAATAAGAAGGCAAACAAAGGAATTTGTCAAAAGCCTTGATTTCATTTATAGTACTTCTTCTTCTTTGCTTGCTTCCAGTTTACCATTGCTTCAGCTCTAGGAAGTGGTGGTCTTTCTACTTGCCTTATCTGAACAGTTGTAAGAACTTTTCTGTACATTTCCATTTTTCTTCATTTTTCCCCTTTGTTTTCTTCTATCCTTCCTGCTCGCTATTCATAGTGACTGATCATTCAACTTTTGAAATATTGCTGGCATTCTTATCCTCCTATTCACTGTCTGCTTCCGAGCACCCAGACGCTGAAAGTGGAAAAGCCAAGGCTGGTGTGGCAGGTGGGCAAATGCTTCTTGTGCAAATACATCCATTTGCATGTGAATGTGGTCATTTGCACACAAATACTTTCCTTCATTGGAATAAAAGGATTCTCTCCATGTGCACCATTTATGCAAACAAAAACTGGATTCATGAAACTACTCAGAAAAGTCGGGGAGAGGCCAGGTCTCCTCCCATTTTCACTTTGGTAGTATGTTCACAATCTGATAATATACCTCTGAAAAGATAACCAAAATTCTATCTTCAAGTACTGTTGATTTTTAAACTTTTTACTGCACAAGGTAGAGGTTGTCTTTCCATGGTGTGCATACAGTGCCAGATGGTGTAGATCTAAAATGGTCTCAATCCAAACTGGGACCATGGGGAAGTACCATAGCATAAATGAAACAATAATTATAGACATGAAGAAGGTCAAATACAATTTTTCCTGAGAATGGTTGATATAGAGCAGAAACTCCGAAAGCCTTCTACCAGGAAATATATATTTTTTAGATCTATAGTAGATAAATTTGTACTTAAAGCTGTGGTTTTGTAATACCCTTTACTCGAGATCATCACTAGCATATGTGGTCCTGCTTCCTTACCTGACTCACAATTCTGTATACAGATCACTTTTCTATCAGGAATTACCAGTCAAATGCAAAGCGTGGCAGGAAACCCAAATGGTATTATGTATCTGAACAATTTGGTTGGTGCCATCAGCAAAGAAACGGGCATCGTAAGGGATGAGGTCAGCCAATGCCTGATAACAGACTGCTGGCAACACTTTTTAAGATGGTTTGTATTTTTTGAATTGGATTTTAGGTGGGATGGGAGGAACTGTTGGAGGAGAGCACTTGGTTAAATTTTGGAAGTTTCCTCTATTTAGTAGATGTTGAGCTGTCAAAAAAAGTCTTCAAAAAAGTTCTGATATGACTGCTGCTAATCTTTGTCATGAGAAATCCCAGAGCCTGGAATCTTCCACTGCAGCAGCTCCTCTCTGGACACTGAAATGCTTCCTTTTGGATTCTGGTTGTCATGGCTCTGCTCAGATCAAAATGATCTGAAGAAGATTTTGAGGTAAGAAGAGGTGGTTTTGGTATTTCTTAAGGCATTTCATCCCAAGACCTTGATTTTGTTCCAGTGTTGGTTTAGGAGACTGAGTAGGTTATGGAGGGGATATATAATTCCGTAGTACCAGTTTATTTCTGTCATGCAGCACTTGAGGCATTCAACTACATTCCTAGGTCAGCAGCCAAAGACAAGTGCTGAAGATGCAGATAATGCAAGGTTTATTAATTGGCTTCCTGCATTTTGCAGGGTATCTGTGTGTAATAACGCATTCTGAAAACTTCTACTGGTTCAGTACTTGTGGTTTTAGAGTAGTCAGTACAGTACAGCAAGAGTGACCACAGCTATGTTACAGTTGCTTCTTTTACATATGCAGATTGTAATGGGGTTCAGTAAATCCTGTATCTGAAACTTAAAAGCAACCTGAAGGAAGATTATCACCCAGAAGCTGACCATCAAGATGGTGACTATAGGGAGGCCCTTGGCAGAGGTGGATTTTGGCTAGCAATCTACTGCTATTTCTGGTGAAGAAAGAGCTAACAGCCCATCAGGCAGAGAGTGATGTGGTGAGACTGTCCTAAAATCCAGTTAACTTACAAAATTTTCAAAAGTTAAATATTTGCAGTCGTCTAAAGTAGAAGCAGGCATGGAAAAAGTAAGATTCTATTTCATGCCTTGCACCTTCTCAGAGGCACCTGGTAGCAGCGTAGAGGAGCTCTAACACTTTTATAAATCCAGCACATTAACCAGATAATTTATAGTCATTACAGTCAATATGTGTTTCAAAAACCCAAGAAAAGAATAGGATGGGGTTATTCCTGGCCAGTGTTTGGAAAGATGAAAAAGAAATAACAGGAAGATGTTTCACAGCTTTTTCAGAACCACAACTCAAAGGAATCATTATAAAGTGAAGAAGTAAAGGCCAGTGTCGCCGCCTTGCAAAGAAGGATCTAAAAAGTTTTTGTATTTTCTGTCTCTGATTTCATTACTCCTAATAACTCATTTCCTGATGGAAGGTAAAGAAGCACCTGAAATACAGATTTGAGTCCTTTTAGTTAAACCTTTATCCCTTTGTCATAGCAGGTTTTTTTCTTCTGTAGTTCCATTCATCTGCTCTACTGGAACTTTCAGTCGCACAGTGTTAAAATATGGCTGTTCTAAGCTAATATGCATTAACTTTTTAAAACCTGTTTTATACATAACCTATTGTATTAATATAAAACGTTAAGGCCATTTTTTCGTTTCCTGGGAATGGCCCATTACATTGTGAGCAATCTACTCTTGCTTTTTTAGAAAAGACTTTGAACTCAATACAAAAGGAAAATATAATCATGTACAACTATAAAGACTGCTTTTTTTCCTTTTGTGCAGTGTAACAGAGGTGGATGAGTAGCATGGTAATGAAGAGATGGACCGTCTTTATTAGCAGGCTCGGTGAAAGGGTTCTTTTCAGAACTTCAACTTTTCTTATCTTCTTAGTTTTCATGACGTCTATTCGGACTCTTTCCTTTTCTTGACTTTCTTTTAAATACGTCTAACAGACTGGCAAAGCCAAGCCAGTTCATCCTTCTTTCCAAAGAAGGCTAGATACAAAGTCCAGTGGTTTAGATGCTTCCATAAAAGTTTTTCATATATTTAGAGAAGTATTGCTGTTTGCATTGCTTAGGAACTAGTCACATGTATATCTCATAGTCATTCTTTAATTTCTTTAAAAACAAACACAACAAACCCCTTGCTATGATGTTTTTATACTGTAGTTAAAGGAGGCTACTGATATAGGAAGTTTCTTTGAGTAACAAAGTAGGTCTAGAAATATCACTTAACCCTCTGCCCTAGAAATTGGTTAATATATCAGATTTGTAGAGGACTATTTGGTGATCTCTTGCCCTTTTCTACAATGTGCTCCACAACCCTTTTTGATATTTCTCTGCTCCTCCTCCATGCTCCCTATTTTTCTGGTGTTCCTCCCACTCCTTCTGCTTCAGTATTCTTTGTTATATAGACAGTTCACTTTTAATCTTGCTCAGTTAAGGAATTCTACTACAATAAAAGGAAATGGCCATGCGGTTGCAAAAAAATTCAGTCCGGGTGGTAGAACAAATGAAAACTACCTTCCCTACTGCCATTCTGGTGCGGGGGAGGTATCCCATCATCACTGTGTCGAGCTCTGAGGAAGGAACCTCAAAAACAACAACCAAGAAACAGGAAGCATTGTTTATATCTGAGGCTGGAAAACTGGAACCTTAGTTTGTTTACTGGTGTTTATTTATTATAGTATTATAAAGAATATCACAGATATATAGTGTGTGTAGTTATATTACAGTCCTCTTTGAAGGACCACTATTGTTGCATTACTCAGAGTGGAATATTCAGTCCAGGAGTGTTGCTATTTAGCATGTGTTTCTTCAGTGCACTAAGCTATTACTAGATCTTGGTCTTGAAAAAATATGGCTTTTATACAAAGACTACAGAGCAAAGTTAAAGTATAAGTATGAAACGATGAATTGTGTAGACTGAAGAGGCTGAAGGATAAAAATAATGTCATAGCAAAGTTGATTCCAGTTAGATCTTAAGTCCTGAGCGTCTCAGAATAATGAATATGATTAGTTTGGTTCAATAGATGATGTGTTCCAACTGGATGGAAATAGCACTGTATAGAAATAGCGTGAAAAGGTGATTTAAGGCCTTTGTTGTAATAGGTGAAAAAAGTGAAAATTCGTAGAAGCATGAATCATTAAGGGGTGTTTTGATATGAATCATCTAGAATGCATATGGAAATCTCCTGTCATCACTGGCAATAAGTCTGTTTTTAGCTTTTCATCAGAAGATTATTTAAGAACTGGTTGTTGTTATTTAAATTAATTGGCTAGCGGTGGATTAAATTAGATAAAAGAAAGACAATTAAAACAATTTTAGTTTTGTTTTTAGTTCTAACCCAGAATGGTTACTATAATCTGCTCTTTGTAACATGGATTTGTTTTCAGGATGAAAAATATTTCTCCAAAAGAAAATAATTAATTATAAAGCAGACTTTTTTGCCAACTCTTCTGAATTGTTTAGGTGATCTTCATTGTTTAAAATTCTCTTTAGATATAAGCACCATGTGTAGTTAAAAAAACATTTTTCCTGGAAATTTGAATTTTTTTAATTGGAAAATAATTTTTCTTGAAAATATATCAAGTGTTGAATTTTTAGGCAAATGTTGATTTTTTTTTGACATTTGAATTCAGGATACATAACTAGAGGTACTTTCTGTTTCCTTTGGTCAGATAGGTTTCAGCTATATCTGACTGCTCAGAGATGTAAAAGTGTTCTATACCTAATGATGGTCGAGAAATAACAAGATGTAACTTGTGCACAACTAGCATATATGCTCACAATAGCGTAAGTCCTGACATGGTTATTTCGAACTGCCTACAAGATGTATAAAATCATCTTTCCTTGGCTGCCAGTTCCTACTCTATTCTTCTTTCTTAAGCACAGTAAGTATACTGTGTTGAAGGGATTCACTTTTTGGTACAAGTGCTAGCCTGTTATAAGGCTTTTCAGGTGATTGTGAAAACTCTTGAGACCATTTTATTATACTGATATGATCATATTCGTGTCATTTAAAAAGGAACATATACGTTTAGATGTTTTTTTTTTCCCAAGTTCCAGATTATTAGTCTGTCATTGAGATGCAGGTGTGTTGATGGAGAGTTGTCTGGAAGGTAAAGCAAAATCTTTTAAATGCTCTGCACAGAATCCCTGTTGTCCTCATTCATTGGCTGCAGCCCGTGCCAAGAAGGTATAAATCTTTTTGTTAATATTTAATTTGGTAGGAGAAAGGCGTAAAGGCAATTTGTCTCACCTCTCCAATGCTGTAGTATCTTTTCTGAAGGTTCAATTGTATGAAAAATTTCTCAGCCTTACTGTATTTATTACATCTCTTCTGGGTCTAGTGGTATGAATTCCTCTGTACAAAAATGAATTTGAAACTTGGAGTTGAGCAAGAAGTGTTGCAACCATCAGAATATTGATATACCATAAAGTATACGAAAACAGCCTTGTTTTAGTCTGTTGGTCTGGTGAATTGGGACTGTACTATCTCAACTTGCAATACAAGCCGATACATTGTGTCTTAGATCTAGTCACTTACATTTAAAAGTATTAACTCTGTCAGTTCAGATTAACTTTAGTAACAGCTGTTGAGGCCTAAGCAGCCCACTGGGTCAACATGGTTAAGGCATATTGGTTTCTGCAGCATGCAGCCAGCTTCATGTCCATCTGCCTTTTGTTCCTTATAGTAAGCTTTGCTGACCCAGTAAGAAAGTCCCCATATACTTTTTACTAGTCTAAACGAGACCTGTGACAGGTATACTGAATATTCAGAAGGTAAGCTGCCTGAAAAGAAAGCGTATGGGCACGTTCTTTTTGCTCAGAGAAATACTTGTGCAGGTCACATACTACAAAATGTTTAGCCTAGCCACACCCACTGTAACATTGTGATCCCCCTTCCAGCAGGAGTAGAGATAAAATATGATACGATCTTTTACAAATTTACTTTAGTCATCATACAATTTCTGTAGTGTCTGTCTTTGCAATCTCATGCACATCCAGTTACTTACCAGAAGAAAACTCACCTCCGTAATGAAACACGGCGTGTGGAGACTTTCTGTCTTTTAAGTTGTATAGATAATAAAATGTAAATCTTCCCTGTGTCTTTAATGCAATAAAAGCATCAGGTTGGGTTGAAGCACCAGGACATGGCTGAGTGCAGTAGTTCTTAATTTAAATGGTTGCTAGTTCTTGCCTACAACTGACCACATTGGTCCTTTCTAGCTCGCCTAAGAGATGGTGACAGTACAGCAACTGTCCCTTTTACAGGAACAGCAATTTAGATTTTGGCTAAACAGACCCAGTGGAACGTTCAGCAATACATTGCACTTTACCTATACAGATGATTCACTGTCCTCCAAACAAGTACGACTTGGCTTTCGGCACCACATCAGTGCTGCCTGAAGGCATCAGCTCCCAGTGCTCAGGTTCTGGACCAAGGTGGGAAGGGGACCCTGTGACGGTATGTTCTCACTGGATGGTGAACGTACCCCAAGTACTGCTTGTAGGCTGTGCAGCTGATCAGGCTTGCACAGCAAATCTGTTCACTAAGCTGCCTGCGCGCATGCAAAGACCTCAAATTTTACTTCCTTCTGAAACACTACATTTAAGTTTTGAACACCTGTTCTCAAAATGACGGGTAAAATGAGAAAAGGGATCAAACACAAAGCTAAATGTGTAGATTTCCAAATGAGAGGGGCTGAAAAGTCTGGGACTGTGTAGCTTTATGAAGATCAGCAAACAGCTAATGTAGAGATATAAAAAATATAGGAAGATAGATTTGCTACTTTCAATTACTACTTCTCCCAACCCAAGATCAGTGCAGAGATGAAACAGAGAAGTGTCACACATTTAAAACCTAAGTTTAGAGCTAGTGAAATATATTTTAGATGCAATGTATAAATAAATTCAGTCATTCACTAGTAGAAGATATCTGCAAAACCAATAGATTAGCAGGACTGAACAAAAGAATAATTAATTTCTAAAGGATAATAAGAACAGCCACAAATATTTTGGACAACACAAAAATAACTGATTGGCCCAGAAAGAGAAAACATCTAGAATAAGGTACTTTGTTACTGTCCCCTATAGGGCTTTCTTGCTTTTTCTCTGAAATACTTAGTACTTGCCACTGTCAGAGGCTGAATGATGGGCTGGACAAAGCAATGATTTGATGAAGAGTGACAAAGGTAATGTTTCTGTTCCAGAAGAATCACTAAACAGGCTAATTCCTGCGTGCTGTTTTAGCATTTTCCTCTGAGACTACTGACAAAGGTTATTCCTTCCGGCAAATTTCTGTTTACTTACTGTTTAGCATTCAAGAACTTAGAAGGAAATGCATTTGACCGTGTGTATTTCTCTTCAGCCACACATGGGTCGTCTCATAGACTACAGCTGAAAATGGTTACTACCCAGACTAGTTCTGGCTTCGTGACACGCTGGTATGTTACATGCCCTTCTACTAATTCCGGAGGAACATGGCCCACCCTGGAGGGGCTGTTCAATCCACGTGGAGGGCATGGGAGGGGGAAGAGATGGATCGGACTAAATGGCACAGGTAGCTGAACTGTCAAATTCATGCATAGTACCTCATGGCTTTTTGTAGTAGAGAAAAACAGCAAGACTTTTCTCATAGTGATTTGTTTCATTTTCTTTATCTCAGTTAGAGTGGTAAGTATCCAAATATGGAAATAAGTTAAATTTGGCTCAGCTTCTGAAAATTTGAGTTTGAATTTATGCTTTAAAGTGCAGCTGCAGCGTCGCTGTGAAATATGCTGCTACACTGTACATCTACAGTGAAGGGAAAAAAGCATTTTAGAATCTAATGAAAGATAAAGCTGCTGGCTGAAGGATGACAGGCTGCTGTAGCAGCATTTTTTTGTGCTAAGCTCTTGCTGTTAAGTAGTCTGGTCACAGCCTTTTAAATAAATTCAGAAATATTTAATTTGAAGTATAGACTTAGGTAAGCCTTGGATTTAATCACTATAACGATAGGATTTTGCAACTAATTTGGATTTTCATTTTTAGCTGAATGTAATACTAATTTACAAACATATATTTCACAAAGATTCCCTCAGACACTTGTAATAAATTCACTTATAGATACTTGCTTACACATAATAAATAAACCACTGGCTTATTTTTATGGAGAATCTGTACAAACTTTGTGTAGTGTTGAACAATAGCAAAAGATTAAAAAAACAGAAAAAAAGAATATGATCTGTTATTATTCTTCCCTTTCTTAAACCTATTCAAAGAGTTAAGTTATTCTAGTCCATATAGGGTAATTGCAAAGCCTGGATTAATGCACTAGATTTATTGCTTTTTTAATATGAAGTCTACTGCAGATGGTACTACATTATACATATAACATCACCTTTCCTTTTTTTTTTTTAGCCATGATGCTTGTGCAGCATTCTTTCCCATTCTAATTGTTGGACCAAAAATTAATGTGCGTGTGTATGCTCAGCTTGAAGTTTTAGATCCCCAAAATTCTGGAGGGCCAGAAATCCTGTTCTCATTGCTGATGATTGAGCTAATGTACTGCATCACATATGCAAACCAAAACAGATATGAATATAACTAGAAGGTAGTAGTAACATTTTTATTTACTGGTGTGTTGACTCTTAATGTGAGTTCCTGGTTTTAATGAGGAAATTGAGAAATAATTTGTGTCAAGCGTAGAAATTTTTTTTTTTACTGCAGCTTCTTGTAAAGAACGACAGAAAACACCTGGCTTTCAAAACAGGTCAGTGTATTACTTGTGTGGGGTATTGTATTGCTGTCATGCTTAGACAGGAATTGTCTCACCTTCTTTCTTTCTTTTCCTCTTTCCTGTAGCTTGTATGTGTCATCTGAGCTGGATTACCAAAAATATGTAACACATTTTAAAACGTAATTAGAAATGATAGAAATTGCCTTTCCTTCGGAAAAATAGCTTTGTTTAGCATGAAGGTAATAAAAGGACATGTTAAAGGTAGACATTTCTCATGGTATATTTGGATGAGGGTTCTTTGTGCTGTCTTTGGAGATCACTGATCATCAGAAGAGCTATTCACGATAATATTATGTATACAGAAAACACTTCATGCTTTGGAATTGAACTTATAAAACATTTTAAGCACATATTTTGTTAGTAATTTTCTCAGCCTCAACATTAATACATGTGTAATGAACATCTGAACAGTACTAGTATTTTGATATCCTACCTGCTTCTATGTAAGTGGTGTCTTCTGAGTGGGAAGAGAAGTTAAAGCTGGTGTAGTTAGCATTTAGAGTTCCTGCTTTCTTTTATACACCCACACAACTTGAAATATTCCATAACTTTAAAAGCAAATCTGAGGTAAAGAAAAACTCTGTTTTATTGTTGTTATATTCTGGTTTCAACAGTTCTATATCATCGTTTGCTTTAAAATTGTATTTTTCATAGGGGGAGTACCGTTCTTGAATTTTTTTTGTTGTTGTTCACTTTATTGATCAATCTTATTAAGTCTGGAGGTGAGGGAAAAGCCTAATGAACGGATAAAAAAAAAAGAATAGGGAAAGAAAAGGGAGATAGCTCTGGGCCGTGCTGATAGCATGAAACTCATAGTGGCCCTCAATTTGGACACTTACTGTAAATAAGTTAAGCAGTAGCACAATCAGTAGGAAAAAATCCATCTAAGGCAATGGTAATTAAGACATTAAACCATAAACGTAACAGCTGATCCAATTTTCAAGCACTGAGTTATTTATTTCATAATAAAACAGTTTTTACCTGCTAGTTATAATATATATATAACTACATTATGTAAATACAATCTGAGGGATGCAAATTTTGGTAGTGTGATCTATTGCCTCTCCAAGGCAAATCTAAAAGATCCATTTGAAAACTTTGTATTTGAGTGATTAAAGAAAAAGAGATTATCAGAGACTGATGCCTAAACTGTGTAAAAACTTGTGCTGAATGGAAACTAATACAAACTGAATGTCAACAGAACCAGAATCTGTCCATTCAGACACTGCACACTCAGGAAATTTCACAACTTAGGAGGGAGGTTCATGTCTTAGCATGCTATCACTCCTCTCAACGAATCATGAACCTGTAGATCTGATAGAAACCTCCAGAAGTCACCTAGCCCATCCTCCTGCCCTGTAATGGGATGAGTTATATTTCTGTAATTCCTGATAGACATTTACCTTATTTCTTCCTAAAAAAGTTTGATAACGGACAACCCGCAATCTCTCCAGACCATCTATTCCAGTCTTTCTGTACATGCACTGTTAGATTTTTCCCCCCCTTAATGTCTAATTTTAAACTTTGTTCCAGGTTATTACTTCTTGCCCTGTGCAAAGCAGACAGGGAAAACACTTAATATTATTATCCTCTTTACAATGGCCTTTTATATCCTTGAAGACTGTTACCATGTTGCCTCTAACCCTCTCACACCACCTTTCTGAAATACAGTGCCCAAAATTGGACATGGTGCTTTAGCTGTGGCCTAAGCAATGCAGAGCAGAGCAGAAGTATTATTTCTTGTGCCCTGCAGGTTATTCTCCTGTTTATGCATCTCAAGATCATATTGCCATTTTGCTTTTTTTGCTTGTTGTTTTGCTACAGTGTGCTCAGATGTAAGAAGATTTTTTTTCTAATGCATGCTAGATGTTGCACATTCCCAGTACAAATGTCAGTTATTTTTAAAATATGTCAAAAACAAATTCTGACTCTAATTTTAACCTTCTACATGCTGATTGTGAGCAGCACTACATGACTTGCCAAAGATTCCAGCTGCCTTTTTTTGTCATTTTCCAAGCAATGCGTACACACAAAATGTTCTGATCTGGCAGCCAGAGCCTGAATGCTAATGTGTAGAACAAAGTGTATTATATTTATTTATTGCAAAGAATAACTGTGTGCATGCATATATTTATATACTTTCACATAGCCTTCTGCATGGGTACACACACATACAAACACATTTTGTTGTATTCCATCCTATGGGATGAGAAAAGCAGAGTAAATGCAGAAGTGCTGGAGCCTGGCTGGTCTGTCTTACGCTACCCTGCTTACGGTCCGTTTTCCATTTGTTTTGGTGGAATCCGTTCAGTGCCTTTTACTTTAACCAGCAGGAAGTCAACACTACATATTTTGTTCAGCCAGAAATAAATCTGAATTCTAAAGTCTTCGAACTCTAACCTCTCAGTTGGATGGTTCTAAGAAATTCTTGACTGAGTGCCATTTCTATATGGTTCCATCCATGTTGGAACTGTTTTTTAGAATGTTTTTATATCATATTCCCTTTAAAGTTTTCCTTGACCTGTGTCTCAGAAGAAAAAGTATTTCTTCATTTAAAAAAAATCATAAACTGTTACTGATTTTCAAGTTATAACGTGGTGGTTATACAGAACTGTTAAGTTCTGTAAGCATTGTCAATAGATTTGAATGTATCATTTTCATCTGAATACAAAGTGGGTGGAGGTGGCTCAAGGGTTGGTCCAGTCTCAAAGAGAACTGCATCACAGGCACTTGAGTCCTACCCAGCTCTTCCTAAAGTTGACGGAAAAAGTTCTCTGTATCCACACAGAGACTTCTAAATTTCTGTCCTACATACATAGACATTAATATCTATGTGGGCCTTTTGAAATCAACTGGACTCCAGAGAGACCATACTTGTTTGGAATAGATTGGCATAGCAGGGATTTACCTATATTTTATATATATATATAAAAAAAATATATATATATAAAAAGGCTAGCCTTCACTAGGTGCTACAAAGGTAGATGTTATTTCTCTCCAAGGATTTCCTAAAAAACTTTATATGCAAACTTTCTGATAGACCAGAAGTCACTTGTGATGAACTAATCATGTGGTACTTTGCAATGTCAAACATTTTTAACATTTGATGCATTTTCAAGTATTTCTGGAAGCACAGAATGAAGCATCAGTGTGATTTTGGCATTTAGCAGTAGTGACCTGGAGCTGTATGATGGGAGTGCATTACTTTAGAAGAAATCCGGATAACTGCTTATGAAAATGTTCTTCCAGGAAAGAACGCAAAGACAACTTCAAGAGGGCTTAGAAACCTATTCGGCTTGTCTGCTGGGAGACTTGGCTGCTCATCAGTCTCTGTTTTATACTTCTGGTTCTGAGTAATGCGTTCACTTCTAGTCATATAAAAACAACTCCCTTTGTATATTTCCATGAGATCAGTACAGATGCATTCTTACAGTTCAGTGAAGTTTGTTTGACAGTCTGTTGAAAATGTAATTGCTGAATCATCACTGCCTGTCCATTATGAGTAAATCCCTCTTACCTTTTGAACAACGTGACTCATTTTGAAGGACACAAAAGGTATTTATTATTGTTATTGCTTCTTGGCCTAAGTGGTTATCCAGAGTTTGAGACCCT
The DNA here is from genome assembly GCF_964195595.1 of Calonectris borealis. Lineage (NCBI taxonomy): Eukaryota > Metazoa > Chordata > Aves > Procellariiformes > Procellariidae > Calonectris > Calonectris borealis. Next base: position 23,865,957 of record NC_134317.1, read on the forward strand.
GTAGACTTTTGGAAGAGAAGCTCATGATAATGTAGAGCGCTGCATTGAACAATGTATGAAGATCTAATTTTGCGCTTATAGGGGCAAATTCTTTTGCCTGTAGCATCACCAGGTTTCAGCACACAATATATCTGGAAGTTTTTCTAACAACCCAAAATCACCTCTTCCCAGTGCGTTTAAAATCATTGCAGTCTCACATGTACCTGTGGAGTGATTACATATGCTTGCACTGTGATTTGAAGCGTCTCTTGTTTAATTTATCTACAAGACATTCGTTTCAGTAGCCTAACTGAACTTAACCCATGCAATTATTATTTTTCTGTAGCAGCTTGGAAGAAAAGAGCATGGTGCTTGTGAATATCACCTGGACATTTAACGTTACAAAAATTCAGTCTCCTTTTCTTCCGTTTTAGATGTTCTGCCTTCTCTCTCTGTCCAGACCAGCAACCTTGCTATCATATCAGATTCTCTTTTTGTCCTGTGTCAGGTTACAGATTTGTCTGACAAGTCTACAAATTGCCTTTTTTCTGTGCACTGACCACCTTGTCTGTATAATCCCTTACAAAATGTACTTTTGAAAGCATATCAGTTCTGGACTCCAAAGTAAGTGTGGAAAGGAGGAAAATTACGCTGCCATAAGACTGCTTCTTCAGACAATATGGAGTATACAATCCTTCAACTAAGTTATAGATCTTTGTATTTCACATCATTCGAATTACATGACTGCGGGAGTTCATGTCAGGCCAAAAATTAGATACTAATCCCTGCGAAGCCAAAGAAGTTGCACAGATCTGACTGGTCAAGCTCTCTCCTTTATGTCTATTCTGGCAGAATCAACCTGTGCATTGGCCTAGGTGCTTCACTGTCATACTTCTGAGTACATGCACAAAGTGTTAACGTTATTTTTGTGTGATTTCCTGAGGTAAGAAACCATCTTCTGTACCCTGGGCCTTTTGAGTGAACACCTGAAAGTCTTGAGAGCCAATCTCCAGACAGCTTTCCTCCATTCCCTGCACTACCCCTCACAGTTTCTTCCCTCCATTTTTTTTGCTTGCATCACCACTCACTTCTTGTCTTTTCCTTTTTCTCCTGTCTTTCCCCTGCTTAGATCTCAGCTGAGTGGGAAACAAGTGCCTTAACTAACTCCATCTGTGGTCTGGCCCTATCTCCTCCCCAAGCCCCTCCTAAGCTTTAATTACTGTCACAATCTCTGGCTCTATAATAAATAATCTATAAAGCATCCAAGTCACCCCTCACTCTTTTCTTCTCACCCTTTATCACTCAACTCTCACTAGCACGTGTGTGCTTCAACCCTCTGCCCCACTCACTGTGTGTGAGCCTTCGTTTCACTTACCAGGAGGCAGAAAGGTGGTCTAAAGAGGGCGAAGTTTGGATACCCTTGTTGTTGTTCCCTGGTGGGCTGGAATGCTAGGACTTGATTGTGAGAATCATGAGGCAGAAGAATACACAGTACTCATATTGCAAGATGAGACAGTTTGGCCAGACAGTGGCGGTTTCCTCTCTTGTTTCAGGCCATGACTCAGACTAAGCCAGAATTGCAGAATGTGTGATGGAAATTGCAAATTGGATGGCTACAGGCCAGTTAAATCTGTAACTTGGTCAGTGAGAGTACCCCACCTGTCTAAGGCAGATGATATATTCTTTGCAAGAACCTTCTGTGTTTTGTATGATGATGAGAATCAATCAGAACCAGAAAAAATAAAATATATGCTTTTGTAAACAGCCCTAAACCACAATTTGCTGGCACTGTTGGGGTCCTGCTGCACAGGATGTAGTTACTACATTTCAGACAGAAAAAAAAACTAATATTTTTGAGCAAATGGACGTCGAAACCCATATAAAATATTGTTGATCACTTTGTTTTTTTCCTTATATTCCCAATCCAACAGCCTGTAATTCTAGCAAGGTAAACCCCATTGTCAGTCGAATTTTCACCTGAGGAAGGATTTCATAATAGTGGTTTTTGAAAAGTGCATTTGTAGCAAACAAATGCCGACCATTCCTCTTCTCTACTGCAGGGTAATTGTGTTACAGTTGAAGGCTTTTAACTACGAATCTGACTGAATTGCTCAACCCCCCTAGCAGACATTCCTGAAACATGAATTTCGGTCTGGCATGCTGAACACACTGTTCCTGCAGCTGCTGCTATTGCTGACCAGATCCTCCGTAGGAGGAGAGCTCTTTAAGACAGTAGTGGCAAGGCAATCCTGAGAGAGTGTGGGAGCTGCTTCAGAGCCTGAATGGCATTGATTAAAAGCTTCAGCATAGATTTTAAAAGTGGTATAAGAAGTAGCAAATTTATACACAAAACACCCATCTATGTAGTAAGAGTTACTGTCATTCTGCTGACCACAGCCTTCTAACTGCTTCACTGTTCTGTTAATCAGAGTAACAGAATAAAAAAGGATGCACTTTGTAGTTTTTCAGGTTAATTTCAAACCCCAAATCAATTAAATTCCATCATACACGATACTATTTATGGTGATGATCAACTGTGCATCAAAGATTGCCTTTTCTCAACAGCGTCTGGTTCATACATTTACTTAATGAACATAAGCATGAAAAGGTGCTTATTACAGAGTAGCTGTCATAATTTTGATTTATGCTTATGGAAGCATGGTGTTGGGTGTTGGCACTAAGCTCCTGGAACCTTTTGCTTTTCAACTTGATCCCCTGCCCAAAAGAAATGAAGAGGCCCTGTTGCAGTTCTAGTTTTCTTCTGGAAAACAATACAGAAACACACTTCAAATAATTTTATTCTCTTACTGGAAATGGCTAAATGCATAAGGAAAGGACACAAGACTTAGAGAGTCTTTCTATGGATACTGTCTCTTATCATCTTTATCTGATGTCAATTACTAACGTTCCTTTGTGCTTTCCCAAACTAAGTTTACTCTTTAGAAAGTTCAAATTAGCATTTTAAATGCTACCGGTGCAATTTAGGAAGCCCTGTGCTGCTCAGAACCCTCCTCTCCCTGCCTGGGCTGACCACTTTCTAAGCAAGGGAGAGTCTTTCCAGGAACTAGTTCTAGCACACAGCTCTTTAGGTAGTAAAACACGGCAAACTGAGAACAGTGTTTTAATTTCTCATTGCATCATTTGTTTACCAGCATGTTTGTGTGATTACTCTTTTCTTCTGTTCAGGAAGAGGTAGGTGCAAACCTAAACAAAGCAATGGGAGACAGGATACTTACAAAAAAGTGATTCATCTCTTTTTGGTCAGTGGGCTGAGATGAAAAACAAAAGGTTTCCGAAGCCTCATGACACACACAACCACTATCCTCCTTCTCTGAGGTTATTTCAAAGAACAGTAATGCATGAGAAAATCCCTAAAACTGTTTAACAGCATCTTTCACACCATAAAGTGTAAGTGCACTCAGGGCTGAATATTGTTCTGACAAGCAAAACATTCTAATGCAGAGGATTTTAAGGTTGTGCTGGAAGATAAATGGATGGGCAGGGGCAGTTTCAGGACACTTACCCACTGTTGCAAGGTCACAAAGTCCTAGAGGATGTAACAGTTCATCCATGCTCACCGGAACATAGGGTGCCCCAACAGCCTGAAAGACAGAAAATGGGCAAAATGACGGTTTCAAACTGGAAGTCCACAACAAAAGCATTTGAACTACAGGATAATAAAGGATCAGGCTATGGAGCCAGGGGCATGGGAAAAACTCTGAATGAAGGAAAACTCCACATAAGAGGAATACATTATTTATGGCTAGACTGGGATCAAGTGCGTTGTCTGCAGCTTTTGAGGGGCTGTTATAAATGTAGTGGGCTTTGCTCTGGTGCTGTAACTCAGGGAGGACTCCCATCTATCATACTTGCAAGGAAGTATAAATGTGTTTAAATATGCATGTAGTTCTATTAAGGTATTTTTATTTTGTCATTTCCTCTGAGAATAAAATCATACTTTATTTGCTGCTTATTTTAAAAGATCCTTCAAGAACATAGCATAAGTCCTACGAAAAGCTGCTTTTGTCCATTCAGATTTGGACCCTTTCAGTTTGTATGGTGATAAACAGCTGTCATTACTGGGGTATGGGATGTGATCTCAAGGTGTGCATTGTAACTGCATCTTCATTCAACTCGGGGGTGAGACCTGAGCAGTGTTTCTCCCCAGAGCTCTAACTTTATGAACAGAAAGCCCTTCGCACGTGTGCCAAAAAGTAGTATTAAGTGGTCCAAACAGATGATGGGGACTCAGACCATGTGGAATATTGCTGTCTATACCTGCCAGGTATATACAAGCTGCAAATGTGTCTTCAGTTCCCACATGGTAAGAGCTCCAGAATGAAGAAGAAAAAAAAAATCTGTTCAAGGCTTAACACCTAGAAGACGTTTTGGCTTTAAAAGTTAGATTTTGAAAAGAAGCAGGAACTTCTGAAACTCTTTATTGATTGGTCTGATAGGCAAGAAAAGCTGAAAAATGTTTTGCTACATCTCCCTTGCTCTCTTTCAAAACGGGCTCAGGATATCAAATAACAAGGTTATGGGCTGTATCAGGAAATCTGCCAGATCTCACATGTTTCTTCTGCTTCCAAGCCTAGTAGGAGTGATACCTACTTTACTCAAGCTTGTTGAATGACACAGGTACAGGTTGCAGGGACACAAAGAACATTCTGGCTGATGGGATTATTTCTAACCTAAATGTGGCTCTTGGTTGAGGTAGGAGGAAGAGAACTTTTATTGGCCTGAAAACAAGTCTCCGAAAAGCTGCTGGACTCCAACCAAGGGGGAGGACAACAGCCTGAGGAGAACACTAAGCTTATAATTCTTTTATTTCTCATTTGCACCGTTTACAATTCTGAAAGCTCCTTGTCTTGGCAGGTTTCCTTCCAAGTTCAGCCAAGAAGCAGCCTATTTAGTTTGCTTTTGTTGAAGCTCTTTTTGCCTCTAATAACATTTAGGGGGATGTTAGCTTGTAAAGGTAGATCTGAACTCTTTAGAAACTGTCACGTCAGGTACCTGTCTTACAGAGGTACAATGACAAGGATAAAAAGAGCACAGAAAGGAGTTGTCCTCTCCCAAATATAAACCCCGCCCTGTAACTGGGAAGTCTCATAGTGCTATGATGTGTCTAGCCCATACAAATGTGATTAATACATAACAAGGGAAGGGTCTGTGTAAGGTTAATTACTATGCCTGAGGAACATGCATTATCCAAAAGAGAACAGAACAGCTGGATACCACTGGGGCTCTCAGTGAGCTAATCAAAATACATGTAGGTCAGCACTAATGTTGTGAGATTGCTCCCAGGACCCAAGATAGCTCAGGTGTCTCATTCTGTTGTCCAATCTCTTAAAGAACTACTTAAAATAGTTACTACCATTGGTTTAAGAGTTTTAGGTTTTTTTGAATAAAAAATGTATTCCTTTTCAGTCAAATTCAAAATGGTACCTTTTTAATGTCTGTGTCAAAATATGAAAACATAAACCAAGTTCTTTAGATGGCCAAAACAGATATTTTTAATTTGTGTTTTAAAAATTTAGGGTTTTTATGAAATCTGAAACTGTGATAAAAATTGGTATAAAAATTCAAACTCCATAACTTGTCCAAGAAGTAATTACAACAGCAAATGAAGGATTTACTTGAACATTTTTTGAATGCTCATTCTGTACCTTGACAATTTCGGAAAAGAGATACAGTATTCTTCATACATATTAAAGTGATGAAGGCAGAGACATTGTCTTTGCTTTCAAAGTGCTAAGCATATTTTAATAAGATGGTGAAATATAGTCATATATGCAGGCATATTTCTTTTTCAGTTGAAAACCTTATCTATTTCTGTTTGGAAAAGGTGAAAAATGTCTACCAGAGCCCTTCAACAATTAAGCAGTAGCTATATATTGCACATTTTCATACGTGAATATACGTATTTTTCCACACCAAAGCTAATTTGATGTGACATTAGTGAAAAGCAAAACAGACTTCTTTTGCAGTTTTAATGACCTTTTGCTCTTTTTAGATTTAAGGTGCTACTACAGAAAACATCTCACAGATACAACCCTGCAGATTTCCCATAATATTGGCATTATGAAGTTTTCTAACTTGGACTTTGCACATCTTCCAACCCAGCAACTCACAAAGTTGGTAACTTCATTTCTGCTCAAAATTCTGGACTCAGAAGTAAATTTCAGGTGCAGTCCCCATTTTTTGCAGTGGAGTTGTGACCTTATGATACTCCTTATGATCCCACTGGTGACTAGTAGCTTGGAAAGTATGTTTCACTGTATATTGCTTACTTGTCTAGAGACAGAAGCTGAAATACTGGTGCAGACTGTAAAAATGTTTAATTTCGTATGGAGTGACTGATGGGATGATTAGCATGGCATTCTCATGGAACATGTATTATTGACCATCCAGATCTCTTTATACTTGAGAGGTGTAGAAAAATTTTGGCTTCTCAATAATTGCCTACACATCTCAGTTGTATAAACCAGTACATATACCATCATGCCTTTGAGAAAATTTGCTTCCTGTATAATGCTAAATGCTCTATAAGAATTCCTAGCTCAGGACTGAGTTGAACAGTAGCTCTGCTACCTTTCTTCATCCACTGAGACCCAGAGAAAGGGGAGAAGGAACAAGATTAGTAGGGATGGAGAAACACCAAGACAAACATTTTGCATAACATACTGCCTTAAAGTCACAGCAGAATTTCACATTGCCAGTATTACTGTATTGTTGGGAAGAAGTATTTTTGACCTGGTTCAAGTGATGGGTTACTGCGTTAGGCAGAGATGTAAGCCTGTATTACTGGGATAGTAGCACTGGCATTGGCTGTGAAGGTGTCCTTCTAAATCTCTAAGTAAAAAGCCACTTTCAGTTTTATAAAGAAAAAACGTTATTGTAAAGCATTTCTTTAATTTATTCCTTATCTTGTTCTCCATATAATCATGCGAAACTATTTTACGTTTTTGAAAATGTTGTGCCTGGACTCAGCATTATCAAACTGCTCTACTAAATTTTGGGGTGAGGATGATTCAGTTTCATATTGGCTTTTTAAATTTTAATATATAACATATTGCAGATTAGTGAAATAAAGCAGCTAAGTAAATCTAGACATTTTAGTTGGGGAGTGAGGCGGAGGCAGACATTGGTTAAATCGTGTTTCCGAGTCATGAATAACTGAAGTGGTGTTTCTGTGTTGCTTAGTTACAGTCTTTCTTTAGTTGGCAATGGAGTTCACTGAAAATATTTTAGCTTCTGCTCCTGACAGCTACAAACGTGTGTTCACATGTAATCTTACAAACTCAAATACTGTTAAATGCATGTCTCCTCAAATGTGAGCAATGGATAGCATTGCAGAGAACAGCACAGTCATACTCAGCTAATTACAAAAAGTTTTCACTGTTGGTCCATTTCTTCAGCTGTTAATGCTCTGCCCTGCCATATGCAGAACAAAGTTCAAGAGCGAACATGAACGTTTGCTAGTCTGGTTGGCAGAAGCCAGGCAGTACTAATGGCCTAAGGAGACTGATGCTGACTTTATGCCAATTTCAAATCTCTGCTCAGCCTCCCCAGTTTACCAAAAAAGCTACTTTTCCTTCCAGCCACACTGATGAGGGCAACATGCAGAAACCTTGTATATGACTAATGCTTACCAAGTGTGACAAGGCTTGAACGGAGGGAAGTATGAAACCTTGTGACCCTGACTCAGAATAGCCAAACTCCATCTGCTCTGGAGCTTCAAATGGAGAGAACACCTCTGTTTTTTACTGTGGACATGTTTGGAGGCAGGGTAAGGAATGGTGATGATTTCAGTCTTGTTCATGATAAGCTGCAAAATTTTCATGAAAATAATTGAAAAAGTATCTATTTTTAACATTTCTGGGAAGAATTAATCTTAAGAGATTGAGACAACCCTCAGATTTGAAGCTTAAGTGATGTGTTGGATTTAAATACAGTTGGGAGTCTTAAAGTAATCAGTAGACAAAAGGCTTGGTTATATTGTCAGCTGAAGTAACTTCAGAGTTCAGAGTAGCTGCAGGAGCACAAAATGTAAATGGAGAAAATGGATCCATTTACAACATACAGGCAAAAATGTTGTATTATCATGAGGGGTTGAATGACATACCACACATCACATGTTGCCAGGACTAAAATATCTTTGGAATTTTAAAAGTTCTCGGCAAGCATTTCACAACTCAAGGAGTTGCATTCAACACAGTGAAATTCCGTGAGATCCTATTTTGGAAAATAAAGAGGGACTAATCATAGTGTTTAAAATTAGTGGTAGCTTATCTTGAAAAGATCACATGATCACATTTTTATCTGCAAACGGAAACAGTGACAACTACTTAAATATATACAGTTGGTGAACTTGTGGCCGAGACAAACAATTATAACAACATTCTCTAACTTTCTTGGAGTATGAATCATCTTTCACATAGTTTTACATGGTAAAATTGTGATCTTGTAAGTCATGATAAATTCAGTATTTTTCCTTTTTTTTTTTTTCACACATGGCTTTATCCAGCAGGGAAAGCTCAGAAACTGCAACTACAGAATCTCATAAAACTAGAGAAGACGAATGAACAGGTACTATAGATTACAGCATATTAATCAGTGGCTGATAGAATTTTTTACAGCAAAATTTGGTATGACCCTTCAGCTGGTATTTGGTGTGGGGAATCATTATGACAGATATATTAAAAACACCAATGCAAAATACTACCAATTCCTCTTTACACAAACTGAGTCATCCCAAGTCAGTGTCAATACTCCTGAAGCCATTTGTTTATAGCCACACCAGAGGATACCTGACATCTCACTGACATTTTTTCCCTGAAATATCAATATAATGCTTCTTTCACTATCCTGAATACTTAGGTAGTTTTAAAAAGAAAAATATTAAAGGATTAGTATGATGTATAGGAAATACTAGTAACAACCCTCTATGATTGTGCAGTTTAAGCTCAGTTCAATTGTTTTGTCATTTGTCAGTCTGATAGTTGTCAATTTTGTGCTTGTTGGTTTCTTTGAAACTACCAACCAGGGAAACTTTAATCATTGTGTACCATCTTTACAGAATGGGTGCTTTTGGCTGTTGTTAGAGGTCACTGGTTTTTAAGTGAGAAATTATTTATTTATGAAATTAAATAACCTTAATTTCTACAAATATGCTTACAATCACTGACAAAAAGTAGCTTTATTGTCTGTAGTACCTTTCAGATTTGGCCCTAATAAACTGCATAATAGTGTCAGAGACTTCTTGTTGTTTCTTTTTAAACCATCACCTTTATAGTGATACGACAATAAAAACTTGAAAAGAAATTACAAAAAGGATAGGAATGATATCCCTGATCACATAAAGACTTCACCATATGCATACTTGACTCTCCCTATTCCACTGGAATCCAGGGAATTCTCAGATGCTCTAATGCTACAAATGTGTGAAAATTTTCAGAAATGAACATAAAATGTTAATTAGTTTCTGTGTGCTTTTTAAAATGATTTGTAGATCCTCTTTTACAACAGCTAGAATGATGAGGAAAGTAACAGTGTTTGGCTTAGAATAATCTAGGAATATACTTCCATTGCCCCATATATTTAAACCACACAATTATTTCCCAGATCTATATTTTTCCAGGTTCTTTTTCCTTGTTTCCATGTTATTTGCAAAAGTGTAGTCTCATACTGAAAGGCTTTCTAATCCTGCTTTTGGAGGCAAGAGAGAAGGTTGGCTTTTTTTCTGATGATTATGAAGTCAAAACATTTCTGGTGACAGCCAAAGCCTCCCTTACCTCCAGCAAGCTATTGTCCAGCAGCTTGTGAGCTGATAGTTGTATCTGTCTTCAAACAAAGCCTGATTTAGTTTTATCTAACTTCTGCAGTCTAAGATTTGCTATTTCTATCAGAAATTGAACAAGCCCAGTTTCATAAATGAAGAAGGTTATTTTCAGATACTTTCTTTTGAAGAGGATTTCTGGAATTCTCAACATACGCTTTTCATATTTCTCAGTCAGATGGTCTTTTCATTTCTGGTTTGATATATAGCTGTGCAGTTCACTTAAAAGTATTTATTCCTCTGTCTACTGTCTGGAAAGCTAAATTTAGTTATATTCATAGAGTGAAGAATAAAACCATGGACCATGCACACTGATGAATGCAATTCACTTTGCAAATTGTTTTTATGGTAATGTTGGAGAAAGTAGCAGGTATTCACTTTGCAATGGTAGGAACAGGGAGAACAGTTCTGTTTCTTGCAGTGGAATATTAAGCAGCAAAAACATTGAGAATAGTAATAATGATCTTTCTACAAAGCACCACTAAGGTCACTTGGCTGATAAGGTCACTTGGCTACACTTCCAAACTAATTCACATTCAGTTCCTTTTTTATTTAATTTATGAGAAATCTGAAAAAGCTGTTGTTAAGATTGCATACAAATCCTACTTTGTGCACCATAAGGAGACAAGTAGTTTCAGTTAAAACTAAAAATAGAACAATAAAAATACCAAAACCAAAAGGCAATAGTTGAAATTTCTAAACCAAGGCACAGTAAAAATTTGAAGAAAGCAGAAGGAAAGTATTATCAGAAGAGATACAAATCTCATAAGCTTCTTGCACTACAAATTAAGACAAGTGAAGCACAAAAACATTACTTTCAAATCCCTCTTGTACAGTGTCTTATAATTGCGGTGTCTGCTATGGCATAAAATATTCTGCCAGAAAATGAGTATCATTTTCATAAACTGTGCTTTTGAAATAATTGAAATTGTAGAGTACATTAGGGTACATTAGAGCATAATATTAGTTAATCTGATTTCATGTTGTAGCAGTTGCAAGTGCAAAAGCGTAATGCAACTGTACAATTTATATCAAGCACATTAATCCTCTCAGAGTGCTTGTTAATAATACCAAAATGCTGGCAATTTTTGTACCTACAAAGTGAATGTGTTTGTATTTCTTGTACCCAGTATCCTTAGGGTTGGATTACAGATCCCATTCCACTTTCTCCAAAATCCCATGCAAGATAGTGATAAGCAATGTTGCCTTTGTGTCCTATGTTTAGGGTCTACAGGATCTACAGGGCCACTTCTGCATCACTTCCATGTGCGTAACATTTATATTCCACTCCTACTCCAATCTCACTTGGGTTACTGGCAAAACTTCTGTGTCTCTGAGAGCTTTTTCCTGGGCTCTTGGCACCATACGGAAGCAGTGCCACTAGCTTGGTGTGGATCCCCTGTCAGACTGCTGCTGCACACTTGCTTCCCAGAAGAATCTGTATAAAACAAAAGCTTTCAAGGTTTTCTTCTTCCTGTGCCCCATCCAGCTCTTAGCTTTAAATAATATCGTAGGGATAAACTTATATAGTCAAAATAAGAGATTAGGTACCTGTGTCAGCTAGGAACACGTAACAGGTTTGTGAACATAAGTAGCTCTGGGAAGGAAGGTGGACTGCCTGCTTCAGTGCTTTTTAATATCAAGGCTATTGCATTAGTAAAGTACATAGTTAATAAAGGTGGATGCTTCTCACTATATATCTCTGCTAAATATAACTGTATTAAGTCTTCTAGACTCACCAGTGAGCAAACATAAGAGCCTTACCTTACTTATAAGTAATTAAGGTTACTACTCTAAAGCCACCGCTCCACTGCTGCCTAAGTCTGGAACTCATACATGCTTGAAGCATTAATGCTGAAACCCAAGCTCGTCCCCAAAATGAAGCTGTATCATAACATCAGTGTAGGTGCACGTCATCACTGGTGATAATAATGTGACATCAAATATTTTCTTTGTAAAGAACAATACTAATAAGATAATGCCTGAAAATGTTTTGGTATGATGTGAGTGTAGCACTGCAGCATTTTTGTATTAGTTTCTAATATACCTAACAGCACCATGCTGTCCCTCCTTTCCTTCCTGCCCAAAACTATTTTAGCAATATTCAAGGTTTTTAAAAGATCAGGCCAGAAATCAAAAGCCAGGACTTAATTTCCATACTACTCAAAAATGGCAGCTGTAGGGTAAACAAAAAATGCCAAGTGATCACAATCATTCCCTTTTTTCCTACTGAAAAGACTCTTTCCATATTCACATAGGGTAAACTCAAAGGAAAAGCACATAAAAATGCATTTTCTCTTCATAGTATTCCTTTGGCATGGATAAGAAGTATTTAAAGGACAGCAGATGTGCTTCTGCTGTACAATGGAAATGAAGTCTTTTATAACATCTGTTTAAATATTTTTACTTCAATACATATATTGCTGTAATTGGACAGTGGCATGTTATCCTCATGGTCTTCTTTCCCAGAGGGAAAGAAGCCCTATGTTAGTTTCAATTATTTAAATGTTTTACAAGATTATAATAAGATGACATAGTATTTCTTGGCTTATTGAGGGCAAAATCAAAAATGCCTTAGCAAATGAAAGTTGTACGATTTGCATATTTCCCTGGTTTGTCTGCTAGCAAATATTAACTGAAGCATTTTTGGTGGATTTGTGTAATATGTTCTATAAGGATACTGTAACCTCATCTCTTCCAGAGAGGAGAAAGCCTAGAATAAATCAGTCCCTCTGCCAAAGTGAAATGAGATGGGTTAGTCAGAGGCAATGTGTGCTTGTACAGTGTATACATCCCTCAACACTCAAAAACCTTAGCTGAAAACCTAAAATCTTCTATGTAAGTAAGCCTGGAAAAAATCAACAATAGCACTTTCATTGTTTACGTTTTCCTGGGATCATGCTGCAACAGAAAGAAGTGTGTAGTATCTGTACCCCTATCCACAGTGATTTCACCCTAAAAATGTATTAGGTTGTGTAAAAGGCACAAACATGACAAAATTCCCCAAACCTTTTAATTACATTGTTTAGAAACTGTTGTGGCAAAGGTGGGCTAACAAACTACTGCTATTTTGAGGACCTAAATTACTAAGGAGAGCAAACGTAGGTAATTCTATGAACTTCTCTTTTGAGACCTCTGCTAAGGAGAAGGGAGAAGGGTGGGTACACGTGCTTCTAAAAAATGTCTAAGGGTGACTTAACGTTTTTTGATCAGCACATGGCTCATAAATTAACCAATTTTAGCCCTCATGCTGGGGCTGTGCCACATAGCCATCCCTGGGGACTATGGCAACATGAGGGCTGTTGGATATTCTGAATATGCAGTGAGGGCTGGAAGTATGCCAAGAAGGTTGGCTGAGGGCAATATTGCTGGGCTGTACTGAGATCTAGCCCATGCCCATCCTGCTGTGAAGTAAAAGGATCACAGAGAATCCTGGAGTGAACTGTCCCTAGAGATCCTCTTCCATCCTAGCCCTCTGAGGTACCCAGCAGGTTCATTTTTATGGCTCTTGACTAGAGGAAATATTTACATGCAGTAAGGAAAGTTGGCCGCTACTGGTGGTCACAAATGATGTGTATCTGAACAATATTAAAATTGCAAAGTCAAGCACTCAAAATCTAGGAAATGACTGGATTAAAATCATCCATGGCCAACTTGTATATATTTATTGAAGTTATTTATAATCAGATTCCCCTTTTTTTTTCATGAGGATGCTTCTTCCATGCAGTGAACAAATGGACTATGCTTGCCCAATGAACTTTGTTTTCTATGTTGCTCATGTCTTGTCTTTGATTTAATACATTTAATGATATCTTATAAGCTTTTCTCTGCGCTCATCACTGTAGAATCGTACTTTTCAAATATTAACTTTCACAACAGTGCTGGGAAATACAGAGATATCATTGTTACTTCCTCTTTTCAGATGCCTCAGTAGGATGGACTTAGAGACTTGAGCGCCAGCCTCTAAGAGAAACATCCTGCATGTGTGTACTCTCACTGGAAAAAACAAAAACCTGGATAGATTTTCAGAATGGACATCCTTTCCTATCTCAGGTCCCTGTTTGAGACCAGGAACACAATAAAGGTGCTTAAAGAAAAGGTCACCAGAATGTTCACAATAGCAGAACAATGTATATGTCCTAAGCTGTTTGAGTGACTGAACGGCATTGGCTGAGGCTTTCTGACAGAAGATAGACCCCAAATATGGAAAAATTCAGTTTAAGATCTTAAAATTTGACAAACCCATAAATGTGTGACAAGAGGGTCCAAATGTGTAATACATGGACATGTAATACAACCTTAATTTTATCACCAGCATGACCAACAGTAGCTCTGGCAGTACTGGCCATGGGAAGTCTGGCAGATGAGGTCCCAGAATGCGCCCTCCAGTCCCACTTCCTTTTCCACCTCCCGTGGCTGGAATACTCCAACAATTGTACAATTGTACAATGAAGTTTAAGCTTTCTAGGAACAAACTCATGGAATTTTGCCTTTCCACGGGGAGCTGACTGTGCAGGCTTTGACTTGTGACCTACAATGCTTTTCAAGGTCCAGGCTTGGAATAATGAAAGATTTATTTCCCATATCTGTTTTACCTCATGTTATTTGAACATGAGCCAGCAAAGCACCCTTGCAGCATAGAAAGCCGACAGCATTCTGGGCTGCGTTAGGGAGAGTATGGCCAGCACATCGAGAGACATGATTATTCTCCTCTACCCAGCACTGACGAAGCCACATCTGGAGTGCTGTGTCCAGTTCTGGGCTCCCCAGTACAAAACATGGACTTACAGGGGAGAGCCCAGGAAAGGGTAATGAAGATGATTAAGGGACTAGAGCATCTGACATATGGGGAGAGGCTGAGAGAGCTGGGACTGGATAGCCTGGGGAAAAGAAGACTCAGGAGTGATCTTATCAATATTTATAAATACTTGATGGCGGGTGGAATAAGGAAGACAAAGCCAGACTCCTCTCAGGGATGTCCAGAGGCAGAACAAGAGACAACAGACACAAATTGAAGTGTAGGAAATTTCACTTCAATTTAAAAAAAAAAATAATTACTGTAACAGTGATTGAATAATGGAACAGGTTAGATTGAATAGAAATAGAACAAGAACACAAAAATCAAAACGTCAAAAAATGTTAATACGGAATTAATCCCTGCCTTGTCAGGAGCAAGTTGTGGCTATGGGAAGATAATACAAGCTGCCAGCAATTGTGCAATATTTTGTCACTTCTCTTTCCCTTTTCAGGAACGCTTCCAAATACCAGATAGTTGATGAGCCATTAGGTCAATGAGGAGGTGCTTCCTCGATGCATTTCTTGGCTGCTTCTAGAAGCCCAACTTCTGCTTAATGTCTAAGACGTTTTTGTCTCCTGTTACTTCCCCATCGGTAACTTCATTTTTTCTTTATCTTCATGGAATTTTCTAAATGAGATTCTTCTCCATGGTCCTTGAGAAATTCAGATCCTGTACAAATTTGGAGTCAATGAACTTCTGACCCAGCAATCTCTTTTCTTTCCAGTCTGATGCTCACCTCTTACCCTCTTTTTGTGCCGGCCTCTCATCTGCTTTTTTTCTTAGCTTTTGTTTATCTACCCTTCCCATCTTTCCACTATGGAAGAAGCATTAGAAAAATGGGCACTTCAAGATAATTTAAAAGCTGCTATCAGGCATGAACATTGCTAATTTCAGGGCACAAGGGAGAATCTGAAATGAGGAGTCTTTCTTCCATCAAGAAAATCAGAGAACACTGAAGACAACAGAGCATCTCTGTAAAGATTTGCTGTACATTGTACAGTCTCTGCATAAAGCTTTTAGATTTGTATAACTTTTCTCTAGAACCAATAGGACTCATATGCGAAAAAACCATGCTTCAAACTAGGTATTTATTGTTTTTATGCTACTGTAATTTCATTAACATATTTTTAATCCATTGGGTCTCCTCCTGCTGTTTTTACACACCATCTCATGATTGCTATTTGACTACAGGGCTGCTACAGCTGGATTTCCTGTTACACAACTCAACAGTCTGGTTTTTAACCAACAAATGCCACCTGTCTGTACCAGCCAGGATGCAGCCCACAGCCACGGCAGTTTCTTTCCCCACTTACCAATTGGTTCACCTTTTTTTCTCAGCCAGAATATGTTATTAGGGCTGCCTATGCTGTATTCAGCTCACTCTTTAGCCATTTGGTCTGAATTATTTGTGTGTATAAGCCTGCAAGCAAATTTATGGTAAGGTGTATTTTCAAAGCTGTGAAAAGAAGACTATAAACATATATATAATCTGAGGTGTACCATGTCATTTTTACCACGTAAATAAATAACTGAATTTGTCTTTCTTGTTTCATTTGCCTAATTTCATTTTTTTTTAATGGGTGTGTTGGTGCCCCCAGCAGGCTCTCAGAAAAACTAAATCCTGTAATCTGCACCAAGCCGTGCAGAAATAATTAACTTGTTTACTGTATTGTGATGAATAGAATAGCTGCATTGAATGTATATGAAGCTGCACAATTAATTACTATATAAATGTGTTGTCATGTGCAAATGTGTGTCACGTATGATCTTCATCTATAACAGACCATACTGCACTGTACAAGTAAATATAAAGCTCTGAATGCTTTATAATGAGTACTCCTATGATGCTAGTTACAATCCTGCTCTTAGAGTACTGAAGAACACCTATGTAAACAGGACAGTCCCAGACTTACTGAATGTCCTTGACTTTCATTGAATATATTTATGAAATTATTACTTGCACTGAAATAATTTGCAGATTTTATCTGAGTTCACTTTACAGAATTAGACTCATAGTTGTCTATCTTCTTGATTGAAAGAATTTGCAGAAAACTAGAATTTGCAGAAAATAATTAAAAGACTTGTTTCTTTATTCACTGCAGATCACCAGTCATTATTTCATGTAAGGTCTAATTAAATTACATGTCCCAGTTATATAGAACTCATTGACAAAGCTTTTTAAAAGTGTTTATTTTATGATATGGATAATATTTTACAGATCTCAATTTTACAAACAAGGAATCAGTGGGACAGCTAAGGTTGCTCACTTCTATTTAAAAACAACAGGCATTGGAAACTAGAGAGGGAAGGCTATTGAAATCACCTGCGAGCCACAGGACAGGAATTTTATTTGCCAGGAATCTAAGTACCATGTCCCTTTTTCCCTTGAAAACCTCTTAATTCTAAGGAGAGGTGTGGTATTCACATAAATAAAAGTCTCTACTACTGAGAGGTTGTTTCATGAATTATCATGAAGGAGCTCAAGGGGACTGCAGTCAACTGATTTTATGCCACACATCTCGTGAATAATACAAAAATAAAGATAAATAGAAGAATCTTAACATTGCATCAGAACTTTGTTTTTTAAGTAACTATGCGTCAATACAAAAACACAATTGTGAAAAGAATTATAAATAGATATATTTGATTTCTGGAACTGATTGCTAGGAGAAATGGGGAACAGACTTTAGGAAAAATAACTTTCCTATAGTGATCATGTAAGGTTGAAAATGAAATCTATTTGAATTTAGTATGGAAAGATCAATTATTATGAAAATAAGGGACCTGAAGACAATCACTTTCTACCCATTACAAATTTTCTTGCTGAGCTATCGTCTATGAGGACACAGTGACCATAGGATGTTTAATGGGATACCTTGCTCCTAGGAATTCCCAGGCTTTCCCTCAGACTCCACCCAGTAAAATGATGAAACTAGTTATTTCATATTAACAAATTATGATAGCTTAATGGCTTCAATAGCAGCTGTAGTAAATTTAGGGGCAGGCCCCATGAACTAGTGCTCTTCCTGCCCAGAAGAATATCCATCTGTATCTAGCAGAGAGAGCTGACACTAAGTTGTGAAGATAAAACTCGGCCCGAACAGCTAAAAATGTGTTCATCTGGCTCTGCAGCTAAGCAAAACCACCCTTCCTTTCAGCCTTTGATGAAAATTTATGATTGTTGAAATACAGCAAAGCTGGTAAGGAAGGATAAAGGAATAAGCAATTATACATATAGACAGTAAGAACTTAATTTGCTTTTGTACCTTGGGTGAAAGAATGAGTGGACAATTACAATCCAATGATTAATTCCATCAGCCATAGTAAGTTAAGTATATCCCAGAGAAAGTGAGACATTTGAGCTGGCAGTGCAGTGCGGATAAGGTACAGTGGAATTTCTAAGTGCATGCTGTTGTGTTATAAACAAACACTGTAGGTCAGGCCCAGAGGCAGCACAGCACTTGCTTTCAGACAGTGGGGAGCTGAAATAACGTACCTGTCAGGCTCTTGTGGGTATGTGGAGAGCAGCCTAGCACTCCATGACCCTATTCCTATGACAGGGCATAAAGCCAGACCCTCCTGACCATGTCTGTGGTTCAGCCCCAGGTGATCAGTTTGATTCGGGTCCATTAAGAAGTACTGATGTGTCTGCCCTGTACTCACAGAGTAAGGAGCATGATGGCAGGCTGTGTGTGACTAGTGCAGCACTAAGTTCTATTGCCTCCTGAATGTTGTACTGAAAAGGGACATAGCACAGTCTGCGACCCAACCTGCCTCATATCTTTGGCAACTGCAAAGTGTTTTCCTGATATTTATCATCTCGAAATTCCTTATGTTGTCCTGAGTTGTGCATACAAAGTTCTGTTTAAACCCAGTATGTTGATGTGTCTGTAGAGTGAAACACTAATAAATTAAAAGAACACTTATGTAAATATTGCGTCTTCAAAGAACTATACTTCATCAGCTAATTAATCTTTAAAATACTCTTGTGACTAAGTTAGAACTTGTTTATTTATTTCAATAGACTTTCTTCTTCCTGTGAAATAAGATTCTGAGATTCTGCCTTCTGTTCCCAGCCCAGCTATCTAGGTTTTGACACAACTGGGGAAAGTGGATTAAACAAAATAGCCCCATTCACACCTTCCCCTGCTCATCTAGTTTTGTAAGACTGGAATAATTTGACAAAAGTCCTATGGAGAATTCCTCTATTCAAAAGAAAGTACTTAAAGTAAAAATACGAAACCTATGTATACCCATAATGTTGTCAACATTAATAATTTGAAGCCTATTTCTTACTGTGTGGTTTCTCTGACTCTTTGTGGAATTAATGTCAGGATATGGGCTCAGATTTCAGGTGTGCAAATCAAATGACCATCTGTTCAAAATGAGACTGCACAGAAAGGCTTTGATATTTGTCATCAAACAGAAAAATGTTTATAGCACTTCTGTGCAACATGCTGCTAAACCTGTGCCAAGTAATAATACATAAGGTGATTGCTGCATCATGTTTGCATCATGTTTGCTTAATGAGAAATGGTATCACAGACTCATGCTACGAATTTCAGAGTATTTTATTTAAAGGAGTATAAAATAATATAATCCTCCTTGTGTTGGCCCTTACTATGATATGGACAATGCTTTTATTTTATGTTCATTAGGACAATGTCAAATAAGGATGGGGAAAATGATGCAGAATAAAGCACTATATGTAGTGAATAAGCAATCCTTTACTGTTCAGAAAATCTGCGTAGTAAGGCATATATGAAACTGGACATATACTGTAAGTCCAGTTACCTCCTTTGCTTTCAGGAATTTAGGAAACAGTTCTGGTCCTGCTGAACACAACAGCAAACCGCCAACTAATTTTAAAGAGCCCAGAACCTTATTGATTCATATAAATATCAGCTCAGCCATGTTTCCTCCACCTTGCACCTGTGCTCATGCTATGCCTTCTATATAGGACACTGTATCTTTTCTTTCCAGTATATCTGTTTCTTACCAGTCTATCTGTATCTCACTTGTATCTGTTTTGTTGTTGGCACCACTGAGACCTTCTCCAGAATATCACTGTAGAGCTATCATGAGAAGTGCGAAGGAAAGGTTTCCTGAATGATGGAGGGAAAGGCTTGTGGTGCCGTGGAATTTCTGAAGAAGGTGCTTTGAAGGGAACTGGGGAGTTGTCCTGAATCACTGAGGAGGACAGAAGCAAGAAAGAGATAGAAGAGGGAATGATGCAGGAGTTTGTACATCATCAGATCTTTTCCACCCCTCACAGCATACGAATCCCAAAAGAACTCATATGTGGGTTTCTGTCTTTATTCTACTATATCCTGATTACTCCTTTGAAGGAGTAATCAGTAGGTGTTGAGTATGTACAAATGATAACACATTTTGGTTCCTACAACCCTAACCACACTGAACGTGGCACTGCTGGATTCTAAACATGCATCATAGTTCTGTCAGTCTCGATTTTACTTCCAGGACTTCTGAGTGATATATTAGTTTAAACTATTGTTTGAGGTAGAATTTATGTGCTCATTCTGGACTTATACTAATTAATTTGGCTTCCATATAGCAACATAAAACATGCTTAAAATCAGCTGAAGTGACAAACTTGAGATTCCTCTAGAGAAAGGAAATCTTAAATGCTTTAAAGCTGCTGGAGCTGGCCTTATCTTACCCTGTATCCCAGTGGTATTTTAGGGACAAAGGATTGTAGCCAATGCCTTGTGCTATCAATTAGATTCAGTACAGTCAGTCTGAATTAGAAGAGTCCTGAGGCTGAGCAATACCCCAACAGACATAGGAATCAGGGGAGTACATCAGTGGCTGGAAGCCACCTGTTTCCCCTAGGTACTCTCTTGAACACAGATGGCCAGAACTGAGGACTGAGCTTCTGGGGTTTTGTGCGAGTTTGCCCTGAAATTAAATTGCTTTAGTTTGCTAGCCACTGTGATGCCAATGGGCAGGTTATAGATTCTGTGTCCACTAATTCCTCACTAAATCATAACGGCAATTTCATTAGTATGCACTATCATACATAGCACCCAAAACTGCTGTAGAAAAATAGGGCAACCCCCACTGTTCTTTGTTTTAACAGTATTATTGCAGTTGCTTGAAACTTCTTAAAGTTCTTGATATAATTAGTGGTGTAAAGAGGTTTCCACAGTAGCCCTCTTTTGTACCCTATTACTGTGTAATGCACACCTTAATAAATACATTTTGTAATTTTTTTTCAAGCTCTAACAACTATCATTCAGTCTTTTGGTTCAAGTTTCTCACAGCAAGTTCCTGTTTCAGGGTAATTTATTTTTTACTGGAAGATTTTAGCAAGAGCACTTTGGCCATATTTGAGGAAAAAAGTGAAGGAATGAATATTTATATTGGCAAGAAAAAGCAAAGAAATAGTCAAGGTATGAAATTCAACATGATCTGCTTTATGTCCCATCATGCAAACAACAGTTTGGACCCTACACTTTCTGACTCTTAGTCTTACAGGCACAGGATAACTTGAAGGCTGGCTGATTTCTGGTTTTCTGTGGCTTAAGGGCTTCTGCATGGCTCTGTCACTCCTTTGTAAACTGTGGAAAGTTAAAAGGCCAGTTGATCTTTCACATACCTCAGCTGGTAAATCTCCATTTCCCAGCAGCAATCTCTTTTGCAAGCAGCTGCCATCCCAAATTTTTGGCTGCATAACCAAGTCTCACAAATCAGATTGTAAAAAGTCCCATTAGCCTTCTGTTCAACAGGGAGAAATTAAATCTGAAACATTATTGTGGAGTTCTACAAATGCTGAAAAAGAAGGATGTGTTTCTGAGAAAGGTATTTTCGCACCACCAGTCATTTTAACGATGCATAATCCTTCACGTTTTCTCAGGTGAAACTTCGCAAAAGGTGTAGTAGAAAGCATGTGTAGATATAGGTGAGACTGAGCATAAGTGCATTTTTGGCCATTAACAGTCCTGGGTCTCAAATATCTTTTGGGTCATCTCTTTTTCATACAAGTGTGTAACTTACTAGAAAAGTAATGAAGAATGGGCACTGTGAGGCACCAAGAGGAGATAAGGTCCTTATACTAATGAAGTGTGCTTCAGCATTTTCCTTCTAGCATATGCTCTTACTCACAGGTGAATGGGCACTTGACTCCGTTAACATAAGGTCAGTATTCTCAAATGATATGTTTCCTAGGCTTGTTATGGTCTGAATTCTTAAGAGTCACAGGATAATCTGCATTCTATTTGACTTGTCATGTGAGATATATATTGCTTATTTGGTACCTTTTATCTCCTGAGAACATGCCCTGAGCTGGGGTCCAGGATTTCTGATTTCAGTAGTCAGGAGATCCTGACATTTCTGTGCAGTTTGGAGACCCTTAGGTTAACACAGGCTGATATCTGAACAAATCAAATATTTATTCCCTGATTCCTAAGTCTCTCTGAGAAGTTTCACTCATGTTTTAATCAGAAAGCTACATGATTACACATAATCCAACTGCCAGAGGTATATTTTGGCTGTCTTGCTCCAATTGCTCTGTAACTGAGACACTTCTGAATGAGTATGGATATACCCAGGGTTCCTAGCCCACTCTGGGCCTGTCTAGATTGCACAATCCACGAAGTGTTAAACTCTCATTTAATGGTTACTCCACAAAAAGGCACCTCTCTGAGCAGTGTCTGCCCACAGCCAGGCATTTGAGCAACATCCCCTTCATGCCTACAGGCACTGCACTCCTTGGAATCAAAGGCATTGGTAACTGCAGAGGGCTGTCCCAGGGCAGGTAGGTTGCTCGGTCAAGGGTAGGTTCGTGAGCACCGACAAAGATTTTCACAAGTTGCATCCCAGGAGAGCATTCCAAAGGTCACGCCTTTTCAAGCTCAGCCTATTTTCTCCTAGCCATCTGCTTACCAAGGAAATATCCCTGCTTGCTACCTTTTATGGAGGCCTAGCCTGTCCTCTAGCGGTTGGGTCATTGGTTTTGCTGACTGAGCTACGCTGTTGCTATGTACAAAACTGCTGGTACTGGTATGTGTAATACTGTTTGTGTCGGTGAAACAGCCCGTGAGAAAAGATAAAGGCCTTCAGCTAGGAGTCATTTCTGGGCTCCTTCTCAGGCCTGATGCCAGTTAAGAGGACAGAGCATCTGCTGCATCATAAACTTGGTTGAGGGGAGAAAGGGCAGTAAGGGCTGCTTTGTGTGATTGCTCTGGAAGGAAAACTGTGATTTTGTTGAATAATGTGATGAATGTTTTATAATGGAAGTACAAAATTAGTGAGCTTTATTGATTCATCTGTAATGTACCTACTATGTTATAAATCATTAATTTGAGAATTTAGAGTTTCTGACATTTGAAGCTCTTGTTCTGTTGGTTCCCAAACACTCACGTATTGAGGAATGAATAGCACTGATTTTCCTCAAGTAGATTGATTGCTTAGATGCAAGAATTTCTTTTTTTCCCCATGGACTATAGCAAAGGAAGGACTGCAGCTTTGATCTCACTGACTGGCAGCCTCTTCTATTCCTCTGGCATGCACTTTAATTTTTTTAAGGCAAAATGAAAGAATTGGCTTTTGTGGCATTCTCCTCTGCTATGCCAATTTCTTAGCTGTATCCTTTTAGCAAAAGGGATTTTTAGATATATTTCCTTAGATTTTTCATCATACTGTTCAGTATCCTGATGTTAACATTTATTTCTGTTAAACTGCTGAAGAAGCAGTGGCAGCAATGAGGCTATTAAAAGGTAGACGTGAAATGTAAAGTAGTGCGTGCATGTAGGAAAATTACACTTGGTACAGCAAAAGAGATTAGAACAGAGGGCACAGAAGATAGCCCATGGAGGACTGTAAAACGTACTGGCATATTATCAGCATCTGAATTAATCACTTGTGTCCACACTGTAAAGCAGAGAGGAGTTATAAGCCTGAAGGAAGGCACAGTTTGAGTTTTACTTTGCTATCATCTACATGTAACCCCAAACACCCTGCTGAGATTTGTGTAGCTTCCTACCCTTCTCCCACGCTACTCAAGGCAGGTTGTGTTGACTGTAAGCTGAAGCTTATGATTATACACAGATTACTTGGGAAGATATGATCTAGATCCCGAAATACTTTGTAGAAAATATTTCACATAGAACTTTGCAAAACGGGGAGACCTGCTGCTCTGCATTCCTTCCCCTGCTCATCACTTTTTTAATCATGTATGCATCAGCATCCTTAAAAAACCTGCATCTTCCAGGCCACACTATCACAACAGAAGGATGTGGTGTTCATTGTATACTAGACTCACCTTTCTCATGCTGTGTGTTGGGTTCCTTCTGATTGTTAAATCTTATTCACAGGCTGTATTGCCCGGCTCATTTTTCACCTAAAATAAACGAGAGCCTTTAGGACAATTTCATGGGAGATTGATAGGACAGACAGCAGGCCAGAGGAAAGCTGCAGAAAAATTTCTTAAATATGGGCTGCACCTTCCTTCCACTCAGCTATCGTGGGTTTACTCTTGGGGCGACAGACACACAGGGCTCTGGAGAGCTGCTAAAATACTCCTGAGCTGCTTATTATAATTAAAAAGCTTGTATCTCCCTCCCACCTCAAACCCAGTCAAGGACATCTCTGGTGAAGCAAGGGGACCAGTAAGCCGGGCTCAAGTGTGCCGGGGAACTCACGAGGAGCTCACGAAAGCCGGGGGAGAACCACACCACCTTCCAGGAGGGGAGTAACTCCTTTCCGCCCCCTCCCCGGGCCGCTACCTGCCGGCTGCGGAGCGGCAGGGCCGGGCCGGCGGGTGCTCCGGGCGGCCGAGGCGGCGCTAGGTCACAGCCCAGCCGCGGGCCGAGGCGGGAGGGCCGCCGAGGCGGGCGGCCGCCAGGCAGACCCGCACCCCCACGCACCGCTGCCTGCGGCGGGCAGGGCGGGCTGCCGCGGGGGCCTGGGCGAGCCCATCGCGCCGTGCGCGGAGGGAGGGAGGGAGGGAGGACGGACCGACCGGCGGGCGGGCGGGGGGAGCCGCCGCCAGCCGGGTGTGCGGCGACCTGATCCCTGTCCAACATGGTCGCCGCTCACGCTTCCCATTCCTCATCCTCCGGCGAATGGATCGCTTGCCTGGATAAAAGGTATCGGCATCTTCACAGGAGCGGCTGCGGAGGGATGCTGTGTGCGTGTAACCTGCCCCCCGGCATGCGTGCGTGCGTCTATGTATGTATGTATGCATGTGTGTGTGTGTGTATGCGCTGACACCCCCCCCCGCTCCCCATCAGATCCTGCCTTACATAAGAAGCGTGCAGGTGGGAAGCAAAATGCCCGGAGGAAGCAGAGCCGGGGCGGCGGGGCAGGAGGAAGGCTCGAAACGCTCCTGGCAGTGGAGGGGACGGGCTGTCCCTACTGGGACAGCTGCTCTCCGCCGGGCTCTGCTGCCCGGAAAATGCTGCACGTGGTGGAGGAGGGGGAGCTCCAGGGTGGGGAGAGGGCACCGGGGGCCTGGGGCTGCCGGGCGGGGACCCGCCGTGCCGGCCATGGCAGACCCGCTGCCCGCGGCGTTCGCGCCCCAGTCCGCCCTCCGCCTCTCTTCTGCACACCGCCCCCCGCCTCGCCTCATCTCAGCACACCATCGCCCCCCACCTCGCCTCACCTCAGCACACCACCGCCCGCCTCGCCTCACCTCAGCACGCCACCGCCCCCCGCCTCTCCTCACCTCAGCACACCGCCTCCCGCCTCGCCTCACCGCCCCGCGCCTCACCTCAGCACACCGCCCCCCCCTTCACCTCACAGCCCCCAGCCCAGCCACCTCACAGATGGGGCGGGAAAGGACAGACCCTCGCTTCAGAGCGCTCCGTGGCGCAAGCAGGTGCCGGACTGTTAGCCAGAGGAGGGGAAAAAAATATCCGCCCCGAAAGAGGCTGACGGAGGCTTCCCTCGGCGGCGACAGCCTCTTCTCCCCGCTGCGGCATCCTGGGGGCCTGCGGTTGTCCCCCAAGCTGGCGGCAGCGTTTGCTGCAGGTCAGGTACAGGCGGGCGGTCAGCACCGAGTGGGTGGGAGTTACAGCTGGCTAACGCGTGCTCACAGGTGGTGTGCTCACCTCTAAAAATACAGGCAAATTATTTATTTTTAAAAAGAAATTCTTTGGAGTGCTTTCCCTGGGTGTTGCAGCAGAAAGTGAGTCTTGCAGTGTTGAGTTGCACGGTGGGTGGTTTGAACGTCCTTTGCTGTATTCCTACCTTCAACACTTACGCTGAATTAGTTCAGAAGTGAAGTCATTCAATTTCTGAACGCTCACGATGTCTCCTGTAGTCTAGGGAAATGGTTAACAAAAATTTAGGTGGTAAATACGCTATACGGTTCAAATAAAGCTATCAGAGAGAATTCACTTACATGGCGTATAGCGGTTTACTGAGCATCATTATGCAGCTTTTGACGGTTGATGCCATTTGGGGCTGCACTGTGGGGAGAACCCTTTGTGCACATAGAACAAACCTTCCTTGTCTCATCATTTCTACCATTTCCAGGTAACCTCCTAGTGTTGTAGGACTGCACCTCTAATTAGGTTTTCCTTAACAGTCCAGGCAGCAAACTGTAAGAAGCTAATGAAACTTTTGGTCTAGACACCTACCACAAATACTGATCCCCTTCTGTAACGCGTTACTTAAAAGAAGACTAACCTCTTAGAGGTTAAATAATGCGTATAAGTGTTGAAAGTACTCTAAGTGTAAATACAGACGGAACTGGTGATGGTAACCTAGCCATATAAAAACCGAAGTGAAGCAGAGGGCCTGATTGTCCGCTCCATAAACTGACATTGAGTGGATGTGAAGAAGCTAGTAGCACCAGTTTGTTGAGTGGAAAGAATCAGTTCCAGGTGCCCTGAAAGATTATGTATTATGATCCTTCTTTTCCAGAAGGCAATCTGGATGTATGTCGTGGTTTAACCTGGCAGCAGCCAAATACCACGCAGCCGCTCGCTCACCCCCCCCACCGGGTGGGATGGGGGAGAGAATCAGAAGGGTAAAAGTGAGAAAAACTCGTGGGTTGAGATAAAGACAGTTTAACAGGGAAAGCAAAAGCCGCGCACGCAAGCAAAGCAAAACAAGGAATTCATTCACCACTTCCCATCGGCAGGCAAGTGTTCAGCCATCACCAGGAAAGCAGGGCTCCATCACGCGTAACGGTTAGTTGGGAAGACACACGCCATCACTCCGAACGCCCCCCCCTCCTTCTTCTTCACCCAGCCTTATATGCTGAGCATGACGTCATATGGTATGGAATAGCCCATTGGCCAGCTGGGCCAGCCGCCCTGGCCACGTTCCCTCCCAGCCCCCTGCACATCTGGCAGGGCATGGGAAGATGAAAAGTCCTTGACTAGCGCAAACACTACCTAGCAACAACCAAAACATCAGCGTGTCATCAACATTATTCTCACACTACATCCAAAACACAGCACTGTACCAGTTAATAGGAAGAAAATCAACTCCATCCCAGCCAAAACCAGGACAATGTAGGACAACCCAAAACATGAGAGATTGTAGGTTTTTTCCTGGTTTCTGCCATGCTTTGCTTTGTGATCATAGGAAATACACTAACGTGTTTTGTTCTGTTTTTCCATTTAAAAAATACAGTTAAAGCTATGTTAGAAAAGTACTATAGGAATCTAAGTACTATTAGATAAAGCATTTTAAATTAATTTACACACTTGCATTTCTAGAGTGTATTTCTTTTCTATAGATGATCTATCAGTGTACTCATTTTAATTATTATGTAATTTCTATGTATTTTAAGCCTTTTAAAAAATCTTATAGCATTTTCTAACCTAGGTGTGGATTCTGTAAATATAGGATCATTTAATGAATTAATTCTCTTTAGGATACCATGTGTTTTTATTAAATAATAAAGATAGTTTTAATATGTTTTAGTTAATGAATATATTTATATTTTCAGGAGGAAGGCAGTTCTAAAACTGATATGCTTTAGAATTTTAGATGAGCCTCAGCAAAGACAATTAAAATGGCATGTAATATGGATTATCCAACTTCGTTCTTTAAAAAAAGACAATTAAACTCTAAATGGAAATAACAAAATACATAATGTACAGAAATGATGTATTTTGTATATGTTCTTTATATTTTTCCCCAAGTGACATATCAAACTAGAACTACTAATATCTAAAATGAGAGCACATATGAAAATGGAGAACCACCAAAATGTTGCAGGAGAAATGCCGTTACTGTGTAGGGTACTGTGGGCTAAGGCCACCAGTACTTCGACCATGCAGCTTCCATGTGTGGTTACTAACCACAAAAGCCAAAGATCAGCACTTAAAAATCAAATACACAGGACAGTATTTATATATAAAGTCACAAGTGCAAAGGTAAGGAAAAGGAGGAACAGAAAAGGTCAGAACACTATGCTTTATCAAGAGTATTTTATTTTTGCAGGAGAGAGAGGTAATCAGCAGTGAGCAACTGTACATCCTGGTTGTACCTGGAGACGTAAATAATTTTTGTGTTAAGGAAACTAGTCTTTTTATTTTTGAAGTAAATAGTTGCCTTACCACTGATTTCCTAGGGAGCTGAAGCATGCCTGTCATCTTAGCATTTTTCTGTATGTCCGATCTGCGCATAATTAAAAGAAGGTTGCTGATTTCTGCAAGTGTATATAATTAGCCTAGGAACAATGTCTTCTTTACTCTAATGGTTTCTTTTACACCAAAGGCTATCTAACCAAAGGCTAAGGAAATTTCCATGTTGACATATCTTTACTGAATGGTAGACAAAGTGTTTTTTACATAACTATTATTTCTCTAATAACTGATTACAGTTATTAATTCAGATAAGTGTTTTAATTGGATTTAGATACAAACTTTCTAATGATGTACAGCATTCACAACAGTCAGAGATCCCAGGATTTCATACCTGCCTATGGCATCTTGTGTTTTTCTCTGTATTAAATATAATCTTCAGTGCCTTAGCAGACTGGAGGAGCAGATCACAGAGCAAAGCCATGTAACTTTGCTAGCCTGTTGTGCTAAGAATGTTATGATCTTTGCTCAGCTATTTATAAATTATTTAAATATGAATGGGCGTTTTGAGGACATATTGTACATACTGAGCTTTTATATCCTTGTCATCCTTGTTAGACTTTTGACTTGCATCATTTACATCTAATAAAACTAAAATCACACATTAAGGATAATATCTCAGATCCCTACTGTAAGCCAAGCGCCCATAGACTTGAGTGTAAATTCAGGCTGAGGCTATGTAACAGCAACATATTTGAATCAGGATTTGTTTTTTAGTTCATTGCAACATATATTTGAGATGTAAGTTTTTTGTATATGCTTAGTAGTCAACAGGTCTCTTGTGAGTATACAGATAGGCTAGAATGAAGAATTCATATTCTGAAAGAATTGTAAAAGAAATATGGAAAATGCTTGTCATCCCCCATAACCTATAATTATGTCAAAGGCAATGGGATATAGATTTATAATCAGGCAATATTGTGAATATTTTAGAATTGCTTTACGATGCTATTTTGTTTACTTTTAAAATATAGTTTTATGGGATTGGTAAAACATACACTGACTTCTATATATTTTAAATGTCTACCCTTGCTTTTGTAACAAATCCTAGAAACAACACCACCATTTTTCACATAATTTGGATCTGAACAAAATCATGGACATATACTGCAGCTCCTGCTGGCTTGTGTGCTTGGTGTTTTCTCTCTGTATGTAGTACATGGCTAAGCTGGTGTGTGCTTGGATCACGTCTGCGTGGGGGTATATCAGCAGCAGGCACTGTGATGTGGAAACTTGGAGACAGAGCAGTATAGACATAGCCTAAGTGCTTGTCGCGAATGCACCACCACAGTGCTTTCTAGCATTCATGCAAAGGTGCAATCTTCTGGCAGTGATGAATAATAACAAATTTATCTTTCCGCATCATGCAACTCATTTTCTAGTCCAGTGCAAAGGTGCAGTCTTTAATGAATAATAAAAAAGCCCTTTTTCTTTCTGTATCTCCTCAGAGATACCAAAATAATTGTTAATATAGCTTGCCATAAGCTTGTAGGTCTGTGCATTTTATTGAATATATGAATTCAAAATAACTCATAGTGAGAGCAAGAGTTGTATTTTAAACAAATTCAAGCTATTTTATTCTCTGCTCACAGGCTTAGGCATTTCTCGTATCAGCTTCCATTTGTTACATGTGGTTGCAGTAAGTTACACACTTGTTCTATGGACAGGTATTAAGAGGAGAAAAAGTGATTGTCCTAGCATTCCTGTGTATAAACATTGTCATGGGCCACCAGAGCAAACTAGTGTATGCATATGCCTACTATGATATGATATATTTAAATTTAGTTAGGAGTCTTGTGAAGTGGCTGCATGATTGGTGTGGTACTTGTGCCACTGTACGTTTTCTCTTTTACCAGATGAAACTGGAAACTTGTCTAAACTGTCGTTGCGTGAGTTATTGTTAGGATTTGATGTTGTTAGGATTTGATCTCTAAAATCCTGTATTCCAAGCAGATTAAGTTTCTTTTATAACAAAAACTTGTATTCCAGCAAAGGAATAAAAACCCAACAAAGCAGCTAATGGAAATCATGCCCTCAAAGTGAGGTGGCCACCAGATATTTTTCAAATACAAATATTTTTCTTATCCAGTGTGACATCTGTTTTTGTCTGCATCTTACAATTTGCTGCATTTAACAAGCTCATCATTGTTATGATACTGCCTTTGTTCTGTTAGTATTTTCTGCTCTATATTTGGCATGATCACTTACTGCTCCTGCTGCTTTATCAGTATCCTCAATGAATGTTTCCTGAACTGATTTTCCACTTAATCTTTGAATTCAGCAGTTGTCAGAATGTATGTCAATGTAAATCTGTAGAAGTTATTTCATAGCTGCTGTAAGTTTTAAATTTTCATTAGCTGTAACAATGCAGATCCTAAAGGGGTAAAGATGCATTTAGCATAGTATATTGGTGGATGGCAGTGGCCAGAGTTTGAATCAAAGGATATCATGACTTGTGCATATTGTTCAATTAGAAATTTCATTTGCAATGTATCTCAGAGTCTGTCTTCATATTAAAGTGCTTTTAATCTCTATTATGAACCTACAGTGCTGGTTAATGTAATTTCATCCAGATCTACTTCTGTCAAATGGAATTTTAACTGTCCTGAGCACCAGTTCACGTTTATGAAAGTTGGTGAATCTTATTCAATAAGATTCACACCTTGGTTGCAAAGCATGCACGATACATAAAAATTTTCATAAATGAAAGGAGAACATTTCCTTGCAATTTTATTTTTTCTCTTGAAGTATTTTGTCTTTTTAAAAAGCATATGAAGGTGAAAAAATTGTTTTTATGTTTTGTTTCCTATAATAGCTGTATTGGTCAGGTAGTATATTTTTAACTTGAGATAAATCTTTATGAATGTCATTACTTAATAACTACATCTTTTACCATTCCACTGTTTATACAGATCTAAAAATTGACCTATTGGAAGGATGCATAATTTGTAGAGCAGGGTATGTAAAGAAATGAAGCACACTTAATTGCTCTGTCTAATCCTCCAATAATTTTTCAGTGCATTGGCCAAACTGACTTGAAGGCACAAATACAATTGAGTAATATAATAATGAGATGATTGTGTAGGTAAAGGAGAGTCCCCCATATTTGCAGTCTTTTGGCTGTCACTGAGGAAGACAGAACTCAACAAGTTCTGTCTGACTGCAGCTGACAGCCAGTCGGTCTGCATTTAACTGACCGGTCAATCAGTACTTGCATAGATCAGGATTATCTACAGCATTTCTTTTGCCTTGCATAGCAGAACATGAGAGATTGTCACAGGGATTCTGAGTATAGGTGACAGTAGTAATTTGTTGGAAACTAAGCATCAGCAACTTGTGTTGCTTTTTTTTTTTTAAACTCTGGAATGATTTGTATGTATAAGAATCCTAGGGAACAGGGTTCAAATAAAATTTTATTTCCTGTGCGTTACAGGACGTGTGAAAACCGGAATCTCAGAGTCTCATAAAATGGAAATCAAAAGAAAAGAACTGTAATTTGATTATTGTTTGAAAGCCTCATAATGAGGCTTTTCCTGTGACAAGGGAAAGAGGAGCTGAAATGTGAATGTTGAAAACATGGATTTGGTAATTCTACTGTAACAAGTGCAAAGTGCCTCTTGGGGAGGGTTGATTGCCTTCTGTCCCCATGGAAGTAAACCCCTATCTGGACATTACTTCAGATTAAAAGTAACTTCATTTATATCTAGCACTTAAATCTCTTACCACAGGTCTAAAGTGCTTTGATAGGTCACTGGTATCCCTCTCTTAAACTTTCCTTTCTCAAAGAGAAATTAAAAGTCAAAGAGCCTTACAGCATTCCCTGGAGGAGAGAGGTGCTTCAGTGTTGTCCTGATCTCACTAAGGGAAAATGGTATCTTGGTACTAGTATTTTTCTGCATCCTACTGCTTTGCTTTTCTGCATGTCAGGAAAGGGTAGAAGAAAGTAAAGGTAGCATAGAGGAGTGGTCTGGTTTCAATGGCATTCCTTGCTGTTCTCTCCTTGCTCATATTTCAGAGCAGAATATACTTTAAAATACTATTAAAATTCACCAAATGGTCCATGGTAGTGGTTACTGGTACCTTCCAGCTCATAGAGTTTGCCTTTCCATCTTTGAATAGATGTTTCAGTTTTAACCCAGAGATGAACAGTTTTATTTGTCTGTTATGTAGCGTGATACTGTTTTCTACAAAAAGCCTCGCCAGTGGAAGAAAGACATCGTATCTGCTCATCCTTCATGGGCTGTTCATTGCATTGTCTGAAATGCAATATTGCCCTTTTAAAGACTTAAAAAGAGCAAGGGAGGGAAATGGATCACAGTGTTGTCATTCAGTTAGAGCAGGGTTCAGATTTTTGAACAGATGTTATAGAAATAAACATTTTAAAATTCTAGAGGCATCTTGGCAAAGAAGGTAAAACTACATTTCTTCTGTTTTTTCTTTTTCAAGTGTCAAACCAATTATGAGGAAGAACCTAAAAAAAGGACATATCATATGGGAGAAGAGAAAGTAATAGGTTTATAGTTAGATAAACTTGATAAAAACAAAACAAAACACTCCAACTTGTTCCTTTCTTCTAGGTTAACAAGTCTTTCACAGCATACATAAACATTCAAATATTTAATCTTAACACCAGCAGAATTAGTTTCTTTTATAAAGCTATATATGCTACACATGAACAGAAATACTTGCCCGAATTGTATATGTGAAGAATTGTAGCGATTATCCTCTGTTTGTATTTAAACTTTGGGCTTGAGTAGTTTGCACTTAAAAATATGAAATAGCCTTTTGAAGATACACTTCTGGCAAGTTTTTTTATAATCTCCTTTTACAGATAGTCAAGCGGACACTGTCAAGTATATTGTTTTATCTCGATAAAATTCATGCCTGAAATCTTCACAACCAAATAAATCAGGGGTAAAACATCCTTTAAAGAATCTTTATTGACATAATTGAATAGAGATGTATAACTAGCATTGATGCTGTTGCTTGTATATATAGCCTGTGATGTTATATTGAAGAAGCAGAAGGAGAAGATAGATGACGTCTTGTGTGAAAACATTACTGCCAGATAAGACTTACTATGCTCTGAAGAGGCAAATCAGTAATATAAATAAGGAGCTGGATAAAGCGTTCAGTGGTCAAACAAAGCAGAAAGGCTTGTAGGATAGTGAAAATAAATTAAATACTCTTGCTTTTCATCATTTCCTAATCATTTTGTAGCCCTGCTTTGCAACACTGGAAATGCCCATCTCACGTTGGCCACAGTGAAATGGGATGTCAGCGCAGTACCCTGTTGAGATACAAATTTAGGGACAATCATATTATATTGAAGATCGGAGGGGGGGGTGTGTAGGAGTGTCAGCCATGCATTATCCTTCATGGTAAGAGATACTAAGCGTGAAGTTTTCATTTCCAAATCAGTCATTCCTCCCGCATGGTTTTGCTATGGTAATGGCATGATACCTACTCAGTTATGGTTGCTGGGCCAGTTAGTGAAGTGTGGTTACTGCAGCAGCTGCTAAAGCTCTTTCTGGGCTTGTACCCTGGAGACAAGGGAAATGGAGATATAGCAGCAGCTGCCCCACAAAGATGCTGAAAACTTGGGAAAAAGGAGTAAGAAGCTGTTTTTTTAAGCAAGAAAGATGGAGACAAATGTAACACTTCCACAGTTTGTTTTACTTAAAATTTATTTTAAATTGGGTGAGGCAGCATAGACGGTGGGTGCTTCACTGGATAGTCGTAGATTTTCTACAGAAAAGATAGCCTTGCCTTAGAACGCTTCTACTCTAGCTGATACCTCTACCAAACTGTTGAGAGCTGAAGAATTTTAATTCATTTAGGAGAGTTGTCCACACTTTTAGATTCGTCTATGGTCCTATTCCATACATTGGGCTAGAGCTTTCAGAAACAGGAGTACACTTAGGAAAGGACAGAAGCTTTAGTAGAAAATCCAGTGGTAGTTGAAGTCTCACTGAAACACATTTTTTAACTTCTTATGCTCACAGATATCGAGTTATAACTGCAACATCAACAGTGAGGGGACACCAGTGGCATACCAGCATCAATGTCACAGACAGAACAGAACAGAAGGACATCCTCACCAGCAGTAGTTTAGCAGAGGGGGTCTAAGTTCAATGGGATTGCTCTCGGGTGAACAGCAGTGGTGATCACAGAGGAGTGACTTCAGGTGCTCCGATACGATCTCTGGAAAAGTCTTTCCAGAGGCTTTTGGAGCCATGTAGGGGGTGCAGAGAGATTCACCTCCTTGGGGTTGACTTTTGCAGCCCATCTCCCTGCTTTTGGGAATGGTTCTTTTCTGGATTAATACCAGTGCCTCCTATCAGTGTGACTACAGTGACATTAAAGCTTGAATAATTCTCCATCTGTCATCAGTAGTACTTTTCTAATTAATATGTTTAATCATTAATGTTCTGAGGAATATATTATAATATTAGCTGTTTAAATATTATTCCAAACTATGCTTTAAAAAAGCCAAGTTTACAGCAATTTAGTAAGATAGCTGCAATGAGGAGGTAAATTTATGTTGTCCTGTACTGTTGTTGTTCCATGCTAGGCAGCTTGTACTTAGAAAATAGAAAACAAAATTTGGCATCATAAATGGATTCATTGATGTTAATTTAATGGTGATGACGACAGTTACAATGGTGATAATTTTATTAAAAGATACTTTGTAGAAAGTGGTCAAACTTTGCCTGAGTTTTGCAGGCATGTGCAAAAGCTGTTAATTGACACTATGGTATTTTATTATTCTCATTATGCTCTCTCACTAAGTAAAACTATCCTTTTGAAACCAGTCTAATTGTTATAGATTATAAACACTTAATAGAAATGAGTTTGAGTGCTACTACTATTACTGTTACACTGCAATCTGGAGTTTTTACACAGGCAAAATTCCATGTCCTAGTAAGGACTAAGAACCACCTCAGCTTGGGACACCTAGTGTTAGTTAACTCCTTACTCCTAAACATTGAGGACACAAGGGGATATTCTGAGAATGATCTTTTTTTTTCCTTGTCGGGTTTTGCTGTTAATTTTGAGATTCCATAAATTTAGGGAGTTAGTGTTCCAAGTGCTAGTGTAGTTTGGGTAGGGATCTTGTACAAATGGTTTTTAAATCTGTTTGCAGGCTGCGCCTCCTAATCTTCTTAAAAGGATTTTGACAACAGTTAATGCTTATTAGTACCTGTCAGCTAGTGCACAGTTGAAAAAAAGGAATGGATGAAAATCTTACTTGAAATATTTCAAAAGGGAGCTGTTGCAGTTGGTTGTGGTTTGAAGTGATAAGAGGATGTCATTGTGATGTAGAAGCAACTATATACACCAGAGAGTTATTATTCTCATCTGTAGTTAATAAGGGTAAGTTGGAGTATAAATGAGGATAGAGATTTAATCCCTCCTAGACTTAATTTAATACGAAAGATGAGAGACAAAGATCCAATATGAGTAGGATCCGGGCTTCCCTGAGACAAAGGTTTGGATCCCTTAAGTCTTTGATTCCTAAGAGGAATCTTTTAAAAAAAAATCCTGTTGGAAGGAGTGCTTACACTGCGGGTGTAATGATAAGATGCTAAAGATACATATTTGTGAACTTAGTCTTGGTTCATTGTAAGCTACCTGTCTTCTGTTCATTTAGAAGCTTATCCACTGGGTAAAAGATTTTTGTCAGTAAAATTAATTAGCAGCATTTGAGTGAGTGATAGGTCTAATGATCGCAGACAGTTGTCTATCTGGTACCCCTTTATACATAACTTATTTCTGCATGTGATCCAGCATGATCTCCTAGGAACGTTATATGTTTCTTTCTGTGTGTAGTGGTAGGCATTTAGTCTGTTATGAAGGATTCTTTCTAATGCTATCGGTTAGTGGTTGGCTTACCTGCTGATTCGTAATGTTTGATAACCACATTTAAAATGTATGTTATGCAGCTAATTCACTTTAGTTTCATAAATATGTAGTAGTTTTCTGAACTTGCTGAACTGCTGGTCCACATGCTACTTTGTTGGAGGGAGTTGTAGAATTTTATTTTTCTTGAAATCTTGTTTTTTTAAAGGTGTTATTGTCATAGATTTTAAATATTTTAAATATTTGGATTAAAACTCTTTACTCTTACCATTGAAGAGTTAGGATCCTTGCTTGCGTATTTAATTTGTCCAACATTAAGAGACAGGAAAGGCATGAAAGAGAATGTACTTATTAAAGTCGTCTTTCTTGCTTGCAAGTGAGAAGAAAACAGAACACTCACATTAGTTTGTACACAGTAAAGTGGGGAAGAGAGATGCAGATATAGGCGTTACTGCTGATATCTAAAGCTTTTCTTTTAGCCAGGTAGAGAACTTCTATTTTGAGCACCGATTCCACAGACCTCTTGTATGTTTGGACAGCTGTTTATTCGTGTTCCCTTACAAACTTAAAACTATATGTCATTCTAAGCTCCTTAGGATAAGGACTGTATTGTCATATGTACTTCTACACTAATTGCTACAGCATGACTTTGGTGCTAAATAGGGCTTCTGGACACTGCCTGTGTTGAAATAATCTTACTTATGTTGATAACGGACGATTGTTAGGATGTTTTGGAAGGGTTTCATTATGTACCTGTGAAATGCATTTTAATTGGTTTATATTATAACGTGACGTTTAATGCAAACATCTGTAAGTTTGGTGCATGCAGGTGGGGATGTTTCTCTGATAAAGCCCTTGAGAATTTTGTCCTTTATTTTCTTGCAGACCTTTGGAACGTTCCAGTGAAGATGTAGATATAATATTCACACGACTGAAAGAAGTGAAAGCTTTTGAGAAATTTCATCCAAACCTCCTCCAGCAGATATGTCTCTGTGGATATTATGAAAATCTGGAAAAAGGAATCACATGTGAGAGAGCTTCGTATGATGATCTATCTTATGTAGATAAAATTGGGGGTTAGGCTGGGGTTGTCTCTAGGAGATTGATGAAAAAGCACAATCAGTGGAATGGCCATAAAAATGTTTACAGTCATAGTCATGGGGGAAGGCAGGACTGAAGTGCTGCTTGCTCTACAAATACAGTGTGTAGTGAATCTATGGTAACAAGGCACGCATTATTGGATTTAGGACTCTGCCACTGTTTTGTTGAAAGGTTAGAAGCAAGTCATTGCACTTAAGCCTCATTCTTCCCCTGTAAATGTATTATTGATCTCTTTTGTAGGTGCTCTGTCATGTCAGGGCAAAAGTGTATCACCTAACCATATCACTAATAGCGTGTGGTTTGCAGTCACTCTGGATAACACAAGACAGATTTGCAGAGCTGCATACTGCTGTGGGGTGCAACAGCTCTGTGCTTGCTCTGGCAGCCTGTGTGCCAGATGAAGGTGGACAGCTGTGCTTGGTCTATGAAGCTGAGATGGAAATAAGTAGTGGTCCTGGGATGGGAATGTTTGAGTTCCCAGAGCTGTACCAGGGGAATAGCTGATGGAGAACTGTGCTGTTTGATAGAGTCTCAGGTAAATCTGGAATGCTTTAGGCACACAGCACTGGGGTTTGCTTAGAGTAATAGGAATTCTGATGCTCTGTAATCACACAGTTGGAACACCTGAACATCAAAGTCCTGCAGTTGCTTCTCAGCCAGAACTCTTACTGAAGTCAGTGGGAGATGTGTCTGTGTTGGAAGACTCTGAATTTCAAAGGGACATTGTTCAGAAAGTCTTTTTTTTTGTTTGTTTGTTTGTTTGTTTGTTTTGTTTATTATCTAAGATAGCAGTAAAAGAGAAGCAAACTGGGGAGAAGAGTGAAGCAATTCTATGTGCTTTCATTGTTTTTGTAGTGTATCGACCAGTTTACTAAAATATGTGCTTTCCAGTATCATTGGAAATATTATTGTAATAGTACGTAAGTAGCCTGATATGGCAAATTCTATAGTGCCAGCAGTGACTACAGTAGTAGAGTAATATGAGGGAATATGTTTGTTAATGTTGCTAAACTTAAAGAGATAGCTCTTATTTACAAGATTTCATCTTTCCAGTATTCCGTCAGGGTGATATTGGGACGAACTGGTATGCTGTTCTGACAGGATCACTGGATGTGAAGGTTTCTGATACAAGCAACCACCAGGTAAAATAGATTTTTCATTTAAACCATCCAGTCAGTAGTATAAAGAAAGGGTATGACTTACGCTGAGGTAGATAACAACAACATATATCATACAGGTATTTTGTCTTATCACAAGATGAGTTTCCTTTAGTCTCAGTTGTCCTTCATCTATGGAGGCAAATCATGCCATTGATTTCAAGAAAACTGAAATGTAATGCTCTGAAAAGGGGTCTACATTTTAATATGAAACAAGACTCCTCTGTCTTTTCTAATAGTGCCATATGAAGTTAAGCTAAAGATCTAAGAGTTGTTAATTCATTCCCTGGAAATATTTTAATTCAGTCCTTGTTCAGAAAGTTCAAACCAAACCCACCAACAGTGCAGTCTGATAACAGCATGCTGCAGTCTCCACTGCAAGAATGGGAAAATATTATAGTCATAGCAGAGTATTGGAACTGCTGCCGTGTTAGAGCAGAAGTCTGGAGGTAATACCTATTCAGTGTTAAGAAATAGAAGAACAAGTAAAATTCCCCCCAAATTGCAAGCGATTTCTCAGTATCTTGGCACTCCTGGATTTACAAAATTGGGAATTTAGAGTAAATACAAAAAAAAGGATGAGATATTTCTCCTGGAGAGAGTCTCCCATCTCTGTTGTCTGAAGTCATGCTGACAAGTCATGCACTTCCTGCTATGAGCTGAGTCTTCTGGGAAAGCATCATGTCCCATTCCCTGCTCCCATATTTGAGATCCATTGAGATTGTCCCATCATGTAGCCCCCATGTCCCATCATGGGGTTGTACCTCTGACATGTGACGTGTTGTGCCTTCACATGAGTGGTATAGCTACCCAAAACCTGAAGTATAACACTACCCCTTTTTCCCACCTTGACTGAATATAGCATGCGTGAGGGCGTTGTGGTGGTGTATTCCTTGCCCAAAGTTTGGCTGATTGGGGAAGGTTTCTTGCTCATAGAAAACTGACAGAAATTGGATTTTTCACTTTGTTGAGCACTGCATCACCAGTGAAATTGGGTTAGAATGCAAGTCAGGGCAGTGTGTGAGCACTGGGTCTTTCTACTTCTTACAGTAAAATGATAGATACAAAAGGAACTTCTTTCATAACATTATTTTTAGCAACCTCTTCACTATACTAAGTAGAGACTGATTGAGAGTATAATTAGCCTAATTTGAGTAATTCTCAGCATGGCCTAGCTGTCATTGGTATTGTCACAATTTGGAACAGTACTGGGCTCTTACGAGACCCTTTTCTGTGCAGGTCTCATAATGCAATCAGGAGTATTTTCCGGTGTTTGCCAAAAGATGGCACTACACTGTTGTTAAGAAGCAATGCTGAATCAGAAAGAAATATATCCACGAAAGTGTTCTGGATGTGGAAGTTAAATTAAGAATCTGTTTGGAGCGTTGATTTGTTCCATTAGATGGAGGATGGAACACTTCAGCCTTTTAAGAAATCTAATGTAAATATTTTTTTCTGCTTATTCAGGTTCACTGCATTTTCCTGCCAATAGGAAACTACAGAACTACAATTCATGTAGTTCCAGTTCCAGAAATTATATTCTGCAGTAATTTCTTAACCTCGCGTTTCCTTCTCACAGGAACAATGAACTGAATTCTTACCACTGCGTAGTTGCCATAGAATACAGCTTCACTGCCAAAAGGACAGCAGCGCATGCATTTACATACCAATGCTGGATAAGTTTGGTGGTTGGGGACTCCTAAATAGTATTTGGGTCCAATATTTTCTCTAGTTTTGCTCCAGCTTGGTGTTTATACCATGTTCCTCCTTGTCCATCCTCCAAGATCTCCTGCTCCTTGTCCTGCCTTTAGCTCCTGGGTGCCCTGTTCCAGTCTTGCCTGTATTTCCTTGTTGGCATGGTGCTAGTTATTTTTAAGCTTGAAGTACTTGCTAGCACTCCCTGCCTGCTGTGCTCACTACAAACCCAGATGATGGAGGAAATAGCGTAGCTCCATAGGTGGGCAGCCCTGACAGACTCAGTTGCCAGGCCTGTGCTCCCAGCTAGGAATGGGTGACCAGTGCTTTAGATGTAGGAATACTTGTAAACTACCCTGGAGCACATTTTCCAATAACCGCACCCAGGAGCCAAAGCTTCCTTTGCAAAGTCATAGTAATGATTAATTGCTGTTACTATTATACCATAAGTGGCACTAATGCTAACAAGAAACTTTCAGCACAGCAGAAGAGATACAGAAGTTTACCTGAGTTTACAAGTTTAGAAGTTTGTAGTCTCATGTGAAAGTACAGAAGGACTATGCCATCTTTTCTGGGAAGAGAGAAGCTAACTTTGTATTTAGGTTCCTATTGGTTAAAAAGTCTTTAGACACGACTAATAATCTTTTAATACTTAAGATGAGCAGGAGGTTGTACTTGATGACCTCCTGAGTTTTCATGCAGCTTGAATTATCCTATGATCATATGATGATGCCTACAGCCTCCTAATGCCTTCTAATCAATTCTCTTGATTAGAAATATATTAGTCCCACTTTTACTAGGTGTTTATCTGTCTATCCGGGGAACTTAAATTTCATCAACCTGGAAATAAATGCATTGTGTAGCAGCTACCATGTGCTAACTCTTTATGCAGTCACCTTTGGTGTTTGGTAGCTTTCTCCCATTAAAAGTGCAGTAAGTTATTGTGCACTTGGTGCTTACTAAGAATGTCTTAATGGCCTTTGCTCCTACAGGGGCATGTAGTTACATGTCTTGCACTAGAAATTATATCTAAATGCCCTAACGGATCAAGACTTCAGTGTAGCTAGTGAAGTATTAATTCATACACATTCTTGCTGCACGTTAGCTTACTCATGCAGACACCTGTGATTTCTCACAGAAACTGTTGGTAATGCTGATTAGGACCAAGTTGAGAGTTCATATAAACAGAAATATTAACATTACCTATTATTTGCTATTATGATAAGAGGAAGCATTCCATATACTGATTTAAATGTTTTAATAAAGACAAACACACATATTTAGGATCTCATAGATAAAGCCTTGCTTTCATCTTGGTTTGGAAAAATCCTTTCAGACTGCTTGCAAAACTGTATTATGTCACAAGAGGGCAGTGTTACAATACATAACAAACTGAGTACGGACAGTATTTAATACTGAAATGGCTAGTTTGAAAATCATATTCAACTATTTACAATATACCTGTTTTAAAGAGTTTGACCAGAGCAGATTTCTCTGTTACTGTTAGTTCTGTTCCACTGAGGTGGTAAAATATGCTAGCTGCTGCTGATCATGCCATTGAAATGGGACAATACAATTTACAATACAGAGTTCTGACAGGATTACCCATCCAGTACATTCTGAGTGGTGGCTGGTCTGCTTTCTGTACAAATTATTTATGAATTTTCTGGCTATTCAACAATCACAAAGAGACTGAAGAAGACTTTTTTTTTAAGGTAAAAATGTCACACTATGAATTGCAGAGGTAAGTGTAATGAACTGTTTTGGTCTTGCCTCAACTTGTTTGTAACAAATACCCTAATAAGTATTGTACTTAAAAGTCACACAAAGCCTTAGTAAGTCTCCTTCAAAATAAACAGAAAATGCAGCCTGTTTAGAATCTATCGGAAAGAGGTCTTTACCCTCAGTTATGAACAGATTCTGAATTTAATTTTTATTTGGCACTGTTACCTACCCAATGTTACAACCGAGGTATACAGTAATAAAAGTTCCTCTTAGAGATATTCCTAGTTTGGTGTTGTCTTAAAAATACTGCTGACTGCCTTGTGTATGTTTAATCTTTGAACTCTATTTTGAAAATAAACAGGTTCTGAAGGATGACTGTTGGTAATGTCTCAGAATAAAGCTGGGAATAAATGCATTATGACAAAAGCATCAGTGTGACATCTTTGCCAGATTCTGCAGCATTGTGTTTTACTGAATTAGATTCAGAGCCTTTTACCCCAAATGATTAAGATTTATATTCCTGTCTGATAAAACAGGAAGGAATGAAGAGAAGAAAGACAAAGACCAAACAGCAATTTGATCTGCAGTTTTGCTGTAGTCTCCCAGCTGAATCACAGTGTGTGCTGGGGGCTATTGCTAATTTATCTTGCCTCTGTTTGGCTGGATTTTTTTTAAGCTGATCAGATTTTAAAAACAGACCAAACTGAACACAGGGCATTGACTTTACAAACAATTAGCCTTTTTTAGAAAACCTTTAAAGGAGGAGCTGTGGGTGCTTGTGTGTTACAGCAGTGTCAGTTGTAGGAAGATGCAGAGGGCTGGGGATCAAAAGCCAAATAAGTTATTGGGGTTGCTGAGAAGAATGACTGTGAGGAGAGAGGTTCAGATGTCCACGTAAGAAAGGGAAGAATTTCCTGGCTGTTTGAAACTGAGGGCAAAGGAGGTATGTGATAAGATGAAGTGGAAACAAGGAAAGGGATTTAAACAGGACAGTCCTTGCAATACTGCTTTCTGCATGTAAATGCCATTATGTATACATGTAAATAGCCATTATGTATTTTGGAGATAACCTATGTGAAGTTGTGACATAAGTTTGTACTGTAGTCTGTAGTGTAGTGTAAATTATTTAGTTTGAGCATGAGAACTGTTCTACCTATTGTAACAGAGAGATTGGCATGGACTAATGTACTCAGCTGAGAAGCAGGGTGTGTTGGCCCATGCTGAGCTCCACAGTGTCGTGGTTGTACTAATTTTGGTTTTGAACTTAGCTTATTGAAAGTTAATATAGACAAATCATTTCAATTCTGTCTGCCAGGTAACCTAGCAAAAAGTACAAGACATTGCAGGTAGCTTTTCGAGGATCAGATAGAAAGGTATGGAAATAATGAACGTTATTACAGTACAATTAATCTGATCTGTAAATATTTTAATTAGGAACTAGAAGAGAAGTTGGTCACGGTCTTTCTAGAAGCATAATGCCTCCTTTAAGCAAATCACCTTGTCTTGTGTAAAGAGGATGGCCTAACATACGTTGGCAAACTGCAGTTCTAGTGTGGGAAGATATTTCTATGTTATCTTTAAAAGTAGTTTGATAAGGACTTCCTATCTGAA
Source organism: Calonectris borealis (assembly GCF_964195595.1). Lineage (NCBI taxonomy): Eukaryota > Metazoa > Chordata > Aves > Procellariiformes > Procellariidae > Calonectris > Calonectris borealis. The sequence continues at coordinate 23,909,289 of NC_134317.1, forward strand.
TGGCTGAAACATACTCCAGTGGAGGTAATGGACCAGGAAAATCTCTTCATAGAGCAAATAGTTTACTTTCATGTGTATCCTTTGGTTTCTCTGTTATAAAAGGAAATTTCCGCTGAGAACAAACTGAACTGTGTCGAAGTAATAATAAGCAAACTTTTCAAAATGCCAGCTTTTGCAGATCTCCAATTAAACATGGAGGTGGTATGGAGTCCTGGAGGGACACAGGTGCAGATGTGAGTTAAAGGTACAAGGTATGGGAAAATGATGAAATTAAAAACGAACTAGCTACATCAATTCCCTTATAAACTCAAAATATTGAAGAAACTAAAATTTCAGAGAAAAGTGCCCAATCCCTTTCAACCTAGCACTTATAATTTTTTTTTCCTATTTTCTTAATTTCTCTTTCAGACCCCATGATTTTGTATACACACAGTACAAAAATTCTATTTGCCAGGTTGGAAAATAGAAAGTGTCACAAGTCAGGGAGGAGTATGCAGGGATGTGTCTTGTGATGGTGGGGGAGGGAATAAGGCAGAGCCTTGTTTCTGATTTTCATCCATTCCATAGAATGGTCTTACAGATTCAATAATATTTTAGATTGATGAGGGGGTGAGGTTTAACAACTCTTTCACTGCATGTGTCTCACCTGCCGGTGAGAGTCAATGAGACTGAATACACAAACTGCCTCTGATTTGAACGCTACCATTTTATAGTGTATTCAGAGGACAGACAGCAATGGAAACAATCTCATCTTTCTAAGTCTTTAATACTGCCTTTTAAATGGCTGTGTGAATTTTAGCTGGTTACCAGCAGCTAGAACCCCCTGCTGCTTCTGGGATTGCAGAGGGGAACAGCAAACTGAGTTTTGAGCTGCCAGCAATCCTCCTGACATCTACACTGAACAGCAGGAGATTCTTGAGTGTAAGGTTAACAGGTGTAATAGGAAACACACGCCTGATTCCCCAGGCAGCTGGAGATGTATAAACAAGGGGCAGAGAGAAAATGGGGCTCTGAAGTCTTGAAGAAGACAGATGGGCTTGCTCCCTAGCTGGCTGCAAAACGGCATCTCTATGGAGAGCAATGATGGCTGGGGAAAAAACCTGAAAGAACTTTCACTTGATAGAAGCCTGGACTTTTCTTTAATGAACATAGACAGGACCATTCCAGCTCTTTGACTCCACAATGTTAATTTATTTCTCAGGCTGAACAGCTGCCTCATCAGAAGTTATTTTAGAAATTGGTTCCTTAACCAACACTGTTCCTTTTCTCTTCTTCTCTATTCTGTCTTTAAAGATATGTTCTTTAGGGTTGTAGAGAATCAAAAAAGGTGAAGCGTTTCAAAGGAATTTATTTTTTTGGAGGGAGGGTAGGGAGTGAGAAAGAAGTTGGAAGATGTAAATAGTGCTTATGATCCACCTAATGGAAAAGTTTCTTTTTCTGCCAGGCTATTTGATTATTCTGCCCTAAACAGAGATCTTTTATCTGAACTTTCTAAATAAAGTTGAGAATAATGTGTTGGAGACCTGGAGATCAAATTTTGTGTGAGCAGCAGGCACATTTTCTTTGTAGCTCCTTTGAGTGCAATTGTGAATATGGTAGCATGCATGTAGTGTTTCAGCTCTGAAAGGTAAGCATGTTAAGGCAGAACTTTAGCATATAGCCTGTATTAAAGACTTCTGTTTAGGTGCCTAGGTCCTCATTCCCATATATTCTTTCTTTTAAACAGTGCCTGTTCATATTTGCTTTCCTTGCAAATTTATTTCTGACAGTTGGTAAATTGTTCCTAGATCTTTTCTAAGACATAATTGATTTTGTTTTCCTGAACACATAATTTTATATGGTAATATCTGTGCAAAAGCAATTTGCTATGGTTCAGGGAACTGGACTATTATGGGCATTTGTCTTTGTAATGCAATTATAAAGCTACTAACTTGATCTTAATAACATTTGCCTATTGCCACTTGTTAGATGCATGAAAGGAAAACAATGCAATTTTAAACACAGAAAATGATGCTGAAATATGCTCGTGCATCTCTCCTGGATTATCAGCCACAAGGATGTAGTGGATGGGATGACAAAATTTTCTGCTTTTATTTTTGTAGACATTTCACGAATCCTACATTTTAGAATTAAACTATATTTCTAATGTATCGAGTAAAATTAACATGTGTTTTTATATGCTTATGCGTATTTGTCTGTGTGCCTGTATGATTTTCTTAGTAAAGTGCAGTTTGTATCAGTTTAAATTTTTAATGCTATTGCTGTTTTTTTTTAATTATTCAAAAGACAGTCAGTTAAAGACCAACTTAGAAAAAGACATAGATAAGTGTTCAGCTTCAAGCCTGTACTCAGGAACATAGCAACTTGTAAGCCTAAAATGGAACATGTGTCTAAAGATCTTGATTCAGCAAGTTACTTAATTTTGAGTAGTCTAATTTTTTGTCTGCAGTAGCTCATAATTTATATTGGAACTATTACAGAGGGGTTCCTGGCCAAGGGGGATTGACTTAGACATCTTCCCATCACATGAATGGCATGTGCTCACGTAGACTCTTTTGAAGTGGACTTTACTGCATGTTTGGGACCATCCTGAATACTCTATTCCAGGTTGTTTTGGACTTTTAATTGTTTTCTTGAAATCCCTGACTTACTTGAAAAGAATATTTTTTTTTTTCGGTCTGGTACTTAATTGGCAGGCATCCATTAACAATTGAGAGATTTACTGGCATTTTCAACAGAAGGGCCAAGAATTGATTAAACTCTATGACTGCATTGCGCACAGACCTTGTACAATAGAGAAATGCATTATAAATACAAGAGGATATTATAATTACTGAGAAAACATAATAGTCAAATTTTCTTTCTGATGAGGGTAGCCTATATAGGGCAGAAATTTATATTCCAAGATTGCATTTCTGATGCTAGTTATCTTCTGATCACCTCTGACATTTCTAAAGGATCTCATCATCACAACAGTCTTTAGAGGTAGATGAACAGAGATCATAACGTTCTTCCGAAGGTGAAGATGACTCTTGTGTTCTCTGCTTTGCAGACAGAAATGTCTAATTCAGCTGATGGTCATAGAAAACAGAAGTCTTACTTACTTCCACATTGAGGCTTTCCGTGTTGTTAATCAGTATATTGGTTTTTTTGTTGGCACTTTTAATTAATTTTCTTTTAAAGCAAATTGCTGAAGAATCTTAAGGTAGTGCTGTTAGTAAATGTGACATAAAGACTCCTAAAACATCCTGGAATATTTAATATGTGTCCTTTTATTTTTAATTCAAAGGATGCTGTGACAATATGCAGTCTGGGAATAGGAACTGCTTTTGGAGAGTCCATTCTGGATAACACTCCTCGCCATGCTACCATCGTTACCAGAGAATATAGTGAGCTCCTTCGAATTGAGCAGAAGGACTTCAAAGCACTTTGGGAGGTAAATTCAGATTTATTTGCAGTTTATACAGAAAAAAGTGATTTAAGCACATTTGTACTGTAAGCAAAGTAATAACTCTTTTAAATTAGTTTGGACAAAAAGAAAAGTCTTTTTATGTCTTTCCAGTGCTTCATATTCTGCATGATTACATACTCCTGTATTTTTTTCTTGCAGGCTTCTTCTAATGAAATAACTTAGGTGAAATTTCTGGTGGAATTTATTTGTATACTGCAGGTGTTGCTTTCTTAGTCTTAAACTTGCTTTTATTGCCAGCGTTTATGAGGAGAGTTTATCATTAATATACTCTGATATTTTAAATTATTCTCCTTTATTCCTGTGTCATCACCAGCTGTAAGGGGTTTAGAATTTGCAGATGGATCAAGATCACTTAAAAATTAAGTTACTGATTACACGTGAATTCCCTTAAAACTTTCCCTTGTGGAGAACGTACTGCTGAGGTTCTTCAGTCTATAACCTGTGTGTACTTTGGTATTCATGCTGAGGAGACTTCATTAACATGTTACTGTGCTAAGTTACTGAACTTTAATCAGTTTGCATTTTTGTAAGCATTACACTCGATTTGAAAAGTGTTCTGGGAATTGGAAGGCATCCTGTTGGCCTGGCCTACACTATAGCAATTTGTACTGCCAGCTTGTTTTAAATGGTGACTGTACAAATTTAGGTGTTGTGTAGAGCTGTCGGATGGTGTGACAGTGTTCTGAAGTTGCAGATCTAGGGACACTAACTATATTTAAGAAAAAAATGCTGGTTGTAGCATTTTAGTTCAGCTTCTCTCCTAAGTGCAGACAGATGGGGATTTTTGGCTTTCTCTTTTCCTGAGAAAGAGCAGTATTATACTCCAAGTAATTGTCCTAAAGCAGTACTAAAGTAAGGATATCAGAAAGAAAATCAAATCCACAACTAGCTACACTGACTGAGGAAACAGCACTAATATCATCTGTCTGCAAATATGTTGCCTTGAACATAGTTAATGGTGCAGCATGACCAAGGCATAAAAGACCAATATGTGAATGAAACGTGCTTGCCATGGAATGCTCTGACAATATCAGATTTCGTTCTTTGAATTGCATAGCCATAATTTGTAGTGGTTTTTTGGCAATGTCTACAGCTAAAATAAAATGCTCATAAAGTCTCATAGCAAATTTGAAGAAATTCACAATGCAATATTTTTCTGCAGTTCATGCTTTTTTCTCTACAGGAGCTGCATTATAGTTTTAGACCTTGGCATTAAAAGATTAAATATGCCAGTGGTCTCATCTGTTTTAACATATGCTACACTTGCCAGTGGTCAGAAATTTTTAATGTAGATAGTGCTTTACAAGCTCATGATGGAGGAGAATAAATCCAATTGTAGGTTTCTCAAGTAACATTTTTTTTAATTCACTTTTAATTGGTATAAGCTGAGTCATTTTTGCTATGTATATGACTTTCCTGCTATGCAATCAGAGATTTTTGGTTTCCTGTCAGAAATATTGGGGGAGTGAAGGTTAAGTTCCCTTCTTAAAAATTTTGAACCTTAAAGTAGATTTAAGTTGTTTTAAAACAAAAATGCCAATGTCATTTGCTCTTTAATCACTAATACAATGTTGTTTCTAACTATTTTGCTGATTTTGATGAGTTTTTTGATGATAGATGCTTTTGGAAAAGGTCACGTGTGTTGAAAGTATTGGGAGCTATCATAGGGAACCTTAGCACACATCTTGTATATTGCAGATTTTATGAAATTGTGCAGTAGAGCATGTCACAGATGCTGCAGGTATCAGTCACAGAACACAGTTTAGCTTTGTGGTTCTTCTTTGCCTTTTGTGCAGTTTTACAGTAAACTTTTCATGTATTTGGTGTGCTTTCTTTCAAAGCGGCTATCCCTGTGCTCTTACTGAGTCGAAAATTATGCCACGAAATGTAGTTGCTGGTTAGTCTGAGGTAGAATTAAATTGTTCATTTTTTTCAAGACAATATTTGTTTCCTTGCAATCTACTAATCCCAAAGCCTACGAAAACTGCAGCTAATGTATGATAAACAGAGAATGTTGAAAACAGACAGAAAATTATTTAAGGAAATTCCCCCCAAATATATGAGCAATAGCAGCGGTAGTATATTATTATTATTATTGTTGTTGTTGTTGTTGTTATTACTATTATTATTATTATTATTATTATTATTATTATTATTATTATTATTATTATTATTATTATCTGAAGAAAAGTAAATACTTTTCTTCAGGGAAACTTCTTGTTGTTTATTATCAGTGGTACCATGGGAAAAAATGGGAGAAGGCAACAGTGTCAGTGTGCTTACAATCCAGATCTGGTAAAAACTAAAATCTAGTGCATACAAATTTCAACTCTCCAGATAATGATAATTTAATTCCAGAAAGAAGTAGTTTCTCCATTAAAAAAAAGGTTGAATAATTCCAAAATAATATAATACTGTAATTTAAGAACAACCTAAATAAACCGTAGGGTTGAAATTCTTAAAATGGTTACTGCTTTTATGAATGTAGGATTTTTATGATTAATAGTAGAAGTGCAAAAAATACATTTTATATATCATTAAGTTTTTTGTTTGTTTGGGCTTTTTTCCCCATTAAATTTGCTTTTGGGGAAATTTACTTTTTTCCTTCTTTTGAGGGAAAGAACAAATGAAAACTCTCTGTTAGCTGATTAAACATTTTTGGCATACAGAGCATGGAAATTCCAAGACTGCAGTTTTTAATATTCTATTTTATTTTTAGGTTATGAATATAATCTTGGAAAATGAACCAGTATAAATTGATTCAGTATTGACTTTAATTTATTGTGCAACTAATCTGAAATGATAGGACTAAAAGCTATGAACTATCTTCCTTTATAGTAAAGATTTGTTAACACTGAAGCCTACTGATGAAGTTCATGTTTGCAACAAATGTTTTCCTACCACAAATCTATGCAGTTCTTTGAAAGACAAATAAATATTCATTTATACTGCTTATGAAACTTTTAGTATAAATTCTGAAACTAGATTTTAAGAGAGAGAAAGATATAATACCTATTTTAGTTATTTCTAAGTTTAGAAAATTTTCAGAATCTCTAAAATGTCATATTATGAACTTACAGATATTTCTGAGTTTTGTTTAAATTGAAAAGTAACTTTTCCTGTATTAGCTGTATTGCTCTAAGAAACAATTGTATTGATAGAATGTTTCACAGACCAGATGTGGCTTATTAACATACTTAATGCACAATATACAGCAAAGTGTATTAATTTCTTTGAGTACAATTACAATTGCACCTATACCTGAAAGAAAGAGATTGCTTCTTCTAAACAGACTTTTTTCTTTTTTATCACTATTCTTCTGTCAGTTTTATAAATATAAATACTCTTTGAGGAAAAGATAGGATATTCTTTATCGAAAATACAATACAATTCCTTCTGTAATACACAAAACCACATATTCAGTCAACCCTTTAAATACGTAAAGGTTTTCTATGACCTCCATTTTTAACAATCAGGGAATGCTGGTCAAAACAAATGATACTGTCCTGATAACAACAATTACCAGTTAAAATGGCCTAGTCTTTTCTCTAATGACTATATCTGTTGAAGTAGCATCCCGTTCGGGAACATCTGTTGAACTTCTAAGCTTACTCATCCTTGGAGACTTGTTTTCTATCAATGGCTGCTATAGCAGATTGGAGATGATGAAATCTCTGGTTAGGTTCTCGCACAGCTGAACACTGTTCCCTGATGAAGAAGCTCCAGGAGGTTATGGGAATCACTGGTGACATGCTTTTGTGCACCGATTGTCCCTGGCCGCCTTCTCTGAGGAGCACTAACAAACATGAAAATAGTTATTCATCACTTCTATAACACTGTAGACTTCCAAGATGCTCTATGAATCTGTAGAACGAAGCACTCTTTGTGTTGATAAGAACTCGCTTTCCCTTTTTAGCATCAATGAGTTAGTGTGGTGCTAGCTACCTTGCCCAAAAAAATGTTTCAAAGCACAAAGGAAAATACATCCAAAAATAAACATGAAAGCAGAAGGCTACACACGAGGAGCTCTGGTCATGCACATCCTGTTGGGTCACTGGCTTGCTCCACCCCTGATAGCTGGATTCTTTTAAACAGAATGAAATGAATGTATTTGAGCAGTGTTATCATTAGAGAAGTTCTCTGTAGTTCATCTTGAGGCTTTGTCCTTTCATATCGTACAGTTGCAAACTGATTCAAACCCAGACAGGAAGGGAGTGAATCTGCTGAGAGGTGACTTATTTTTAGAGGTCTTTCCTACCACAGTGAATTACTCAGCCTTCCTTGGATAACATACAAATAACCAATTTCCTTTTGTGTGGAATAAGATTATGTTAGAAGTTACTGAACATGCCTGGAGAAACATTTGATCTTGAGTAAATGAAGAACAGCTATTACTTCGGTATGCAGTAACTTTGGAGAGAGGGAGTCTTGGCCCCATAAGGTCAGAATGAATATTTTAATTCTTTTTTATTCATATTAAGCAGCACGTACACATCTTGTAGTCTGATAATCAGGAGCGTAACTTGCTTCCTGCTTTTGCCCATGTGATGATAATTCAGTAGCCCTCAGCAGACTTCAATGCTCTGAAATGATAGCTTTGGGAGAAGCAGCTTTCTTACCATCTTTGTTTTCTGAACACTGTGAAGGTTAGTTTTTAATGAGCTAGTTTAAAAACAGATCCTTTGTCAGAACAGAAGAAATTTCACATACAGTTTCAATGGAATGCTGTGTAGAAAATACACATATGAAATGGCATGCTGACTTAAATGTTGTAGCATTGTTCAGTGAGATTTCTGAATAAGGCTTAAGTTCACCAGAATTGAGACCACAGCTCTCAGTGCATTTGCGTGTAGTATCAGTTTGTCTTTTTAAGGAATATCTAATCATATCCCTTCTATCAAGGTATAATACAATCTTATGCCTCATTTTATGTGTCAGGATTATGGCAGTAGGAATTACGAAGGCACTGTAAAAATACATTAATGAAAATGAACATGTAAGGATTTTTATTTGTTTTATCCATTTGGCCCTGCTTTAAGTACATTATTTATCAAAGCATGTTACTGAATCTCATGTGGGTGTTTTGCAGTGTAGTGCAGTGGGCAGCATTTCGGAGAGGCAGTCTTTTCCTTGCCTTAGGCTGCTGGAAAATATATGTTACATTGTTACTTGAGAATGTTCTTGCTTCTTTCTCTGGTGGACTCCTGAATACTTCAACATGTTTAAGGAGTATTAGAAATCTCATGTAAATGTCAGTACTTTGTAATGCACTTTTTCACCAATGGGTATTCCATACCAGAAATTCTTTCCAGTTCATTTAAGTGAGAGATTAAATTTGATCTGAGAAATGAAATATTGGGAGGGGGAATCAAACAAAAAATCAGATTCATGTCCAGCCCCTAAACTATCAACTTAATTTATGGTATACTACTGCACCAGTTTATTGCCCAGAAATCAACTGCAGAAGTCTTTGCTCTGATTTACTGATTTCCCATAGGTGAACATAGTAGAGGTATAAAGCTATAGTTAATAAAATACAGAATATTTAGCTTTGCAGGATGGATGATCATGTGATTTAAAATAGTGAAGTGCTTGGACACCCACCCACCCAAAATTATAAAAAGGTGGTCATGGAACACTCAGTTGTCTTTACCTGCTTCATGTCACACTCTCCACTGACTGCTCAAACTCTACCTTGATGATTTGTCTCTCTAATGGGGTTTTGTTGCAGAAATGTAAAAGTGATCAAATTGTAGTAGCCCTCATTTGCAATGTATCTGGAATACTGTGTTCACCAACCTCTGAAATAGCCATCTTGTCAGAATAAGGAAGAATTATTCCATGTTATCAGATACAGAATACAACACAGAAGGAAGACGTAGAAGGACCCAAGTGTGTGGAATTTGTTGCCTTATGCTGTCTGCAAATCTTCAGCTGATGACCAATTCAAATTTGTATGCAAAGAAACAGAGCTAGTGTGAGAGACATTATAAAATGAAGTGATGATAGGCAAGCAGGAAATTTTTTTCCTGGAGTAACACATGGAAGGAGGAGGAATATGAAAAGTCCTCGTCCCTAGCTTTAGAATATGACAGTAAACACAGAATTGGCAAGATGTGAGCAAAGCTTTGAGAGTAACTAACAACCCACCTTCATACCTTCTGTGTTAATACTGATAAAGCATGCGAGTGAGTAACAGGGAAAGATTTCAAAATTGTTATTATACCAAGAAGAAGTGCCAGATTGCGCTCCCAGTTTTGCTGATGTGAATTGAGCATATTTCAAGTGAATACAGTATAATTGGTTTAATACACATGGAGCTAAGTGGGAGCAGAGTCTGGCCTTTAGTGCCGTTGTTATATTGGTTTTGACCATCCTTGTAATATGCTTTTAGGGTTTGTTGTCTTGTTTTGCTTTGTCAAACATTTCTAATTTTAACACGTGATGCTCTGTCTGGTAGAGCAGATTTAAACAAGTATGGAACAGCATTCTATCCTCAGTAGCCAGATATACATCAGAACAAGCCACGTTTGTCAGCATAGCAACACAGTGACTGCTGCTTTCATTCAGATGTATTAATCACTTCGTGTTTTAAAAAAAGGATGCAGATTTTGTGAACACTGTTTATGACAGTGTATCTCCTAAGGTAACCTTCCTGGCCATTGGCAGTGGAGAAACATATCTAGGAATTAATCTAGATTTTTCACTTCAGTAACACAGCTTTTCTCTTGGCGTGATATGTACTGGTGGAAGTGCACAAGTCTTTTGATAGAGTCTTGCTGTGATGTATTCTTTTCTAAATAATGGCATTATGACCGAAAAGTTCATAATCAATAATTATCCACTCTGTTTCAGATAATTTACTGTGCCATTATGTATGATATTCAATATTGTCAATGAGGCACAGAAGATCAAGGTATCCAGTTAGTTTTAACTCTGTGAGTTTCCCTTTCTTTGTTGTTATCATTGGTTTAAGGTGACAGACGCAGGTACATCCCTTAAGCACCTGAAAAGATTGAAAAATAACAAGTTGATTGGAAAGGCCTGATCCTTCCTCATGTCTCTCTGCAACAAACTTTCCTGATGCATGTTCTTGTATGTCATCCCTACAATCAGTTTCCACCTCAGTCTCCCGGTTTATTCTGAGGCTATTTCGATAGCAACGTTTTGTGACTGTGTCACTGATCACCATGTGGAGATGGAATAAGGCTTTGTAGACCTGGTTTCTCTTAAACCATGCTAGCATGTCATTTCTCTTAGGTGCAATTCTGTATCACTGTAGTAATGCCCATCATCTTGAAGCCCCTGTTGAATCCTATTATACCAGACACTGTGCAAAAATATATTGTCATTCCTATTTACAACCCTTGTAAATGTTTATATGTTTATTAGCACTTCAGAGAGTCTTAAATTATATTGCAGAAAGCTTTACTTATTTGAGGTTCCTTCTTGCATAAAAAGAAATAGAAGCATCCAGCGAGCATGTCAGTCTCCCTGTTAAGTAATGCCTTTATTGGTTTTCTCATATTTTATCATGGTTAGAGGTGAAGTTGAAAAATATGAATTAATCCGATTTTCAAGAAAATAAATTATTTTGATTAATTCCTAAAATATTTAAATTACAGAAGAACATCTGACAAACTGAAATGTATACACTTAAAGTCTGCAGATGTTTTTGAGGCTGCTATTTTTCTTTGAAGCTTTACTGCCAAACTTGCACTTTCTATAACCAGCTTTTTTATTAGCAAAGAAAGTGCTTTTCATCCTCAGCAGATTGTATTATTAAATGTGGTATCTCTAAGCATGATGTGCTAAATGGCAAAAACATATATTGCAAAACACAACTGGGAGCCTTATGAATCTTATTTCAGGGAGCAAACTTCTGGTCTTTCATTTGTTCATTTTTAATAGGTAAAAATGTCTTTCAGAAGAATCATAGGATTTGAAGCTTATAAAATAGTTTCTGGCTTTTTTCCCAGACATACATTTTAACTATCAAATATGTGTCTCATTCTCATCTGTCACAGAGAGAAAAAATGCATAACACAGAATTATGTCTTTGTAGAGGGGGGTGTGTGTATAATCTGCTATCTATCTAATATGTATTGTGTGTATATATTACTACATTAAATTCATATTTGCCTTGTCAAAATTCTGTGTCAAATTGCCTGGAGCTTTGGTTCTAACTGCATTTGTGGTTAGCAGTGTCCTTTCTTGCCTTAGAATAGATACCAAAGAGATCAACTGCATAAGGTTTGCTTACACTTTTAAACTTTTGGATTTGACACAGACCGTCTGTTCCTTAACTCAACCGTGGGGTCATATATAGATGAGGTTATTTTGGAGATTGTCCCTTTCTGATCTTCTGGTCAGTGTTATCATCTCAATCCTTGGCTTCTTTTAAGATGAGTTGTGCTTTTTCTTCCTCACACAAAAGGTTAACTATTATTACTAGTTCCTCCAGATTCTTGAGAAAATTAGTAAACCCTTAGAAGCTTCCTTTTAGCAATGAGTTTTTGTTGCTTTATAGCAGTGGATATAGTTGTGTGTTCCTCCAAGGCATTCCTATAGAATGCGTGCTTGCATGCTGCATTTGAATGGGTGCTTTCTGCTTGTACTATATAATGGGTCAGGCAAATAATGTGATACCATTTATTAGATCAATGGATATGATTTAATATTGACATTTTAAAAATCCATTAGCTTAAACCTGCTGGCATTAAAAAAATTAGGGATCTTTGACAGTAAGATCTGTGACAGTGGAAGATCTTGCGCAGATTAACACATACTGAAAACAAGGCTATTGTATTATATTATATATTATTCTTTTTTATTCTGACAGTCTTGTTTAGTTTATAAAATATTTTGTAAAAATATTGTAAAAGTGTTCACTTTCATGTAGCAAGAAAAATGTAACCTACAAGTCCTATTTAGTGGAATGTAAATTCCTCCTTCCTTATGGAAGCACTCCCTTGAATGAGCATTCAACACCTTAAAACTCAAAACAAGCTAAACCCCAGACGTTACCAATTTATTAGGTGTATGGATTAATAAACGGGCTCAAAAAGAGAGTGTCCTTTGCTTGCCTTAGATAGAACAATTCTGATAGATATTTTCTCCTGGTCATAATCAGAGCTGTAAGGTTCAATTCCTGGTCATAATCAGAGCTGTAAGGTTTGCCCTTTCCCTTAGATGGTTCCTCCCCTCTTTGCATCCATGGTGAAACCCTGCCTTATTGAAGTCAATGAGCATTGTGGGATTTCAACCCAGGTAATTACTAATTGCTTCCTTCTCCTTGTATAATATTCAGCACAGGCTGTTGGCACTAGGTTTAAATCCTCTTTACCCTCTTTCCTTCTGTAACAGTTTCTATCCACTGACATAGCTGACGTGAGAGCATGAGGCTGGAATCACTCAATTGATTTTGTGGCTTAGTAGTTCAGAGGTGCTTAACAAAATGGTCAACCCAATACTTGTACTGAGGTAAATTGTGTCAAAGCCTTACAAACTCTAGGCATCCCAGAGGTAAGCTTAAAAATGAAGATATAAAAGACTAAGAACTGAATATGGAATATCTCTCCTGTGGCAGAGAATGAGAATTACAGGGCCCGCCCAGCCTGTCATCTGTGCTGATTATGGCCAGTCCCAGATATCAAGAAGAGAAAGAGATTTAAAATAACCAAATAATCCATGTGCTTGCTCTTGAATCAAGCCTTGTTTCAATCTGAGCACTGGAACTCCAGCGCTTAAAATTCTCAGGGTTAGTGGGTATTCCTCTAATTCCATTAGTTCAGTGAGCTAAAAAATTCCTAGAAATCTGTTCACCAGCAATGTGAAAATATCAGGCCTGAAACATGCCCTGAGGGGCCTGCAGGCCCTCTGAAATGTTTAAATCTCAAAGGGATTTATGGAACAACCTGTTCATAGATAATTTTTTTTCCTTTATGTGAATGGTTGTTTATGCCACAAATATTCAAGAACAGCACATAGTAAGACATGGTGGTCTTCTAAGGCATGTGCTCCCTGTATTTTTATACTCTGTAATGAAGTGGATGTTCACAGAATTCATTTTTTCATCTAACATTTCTGTTACAGGCTGTTGTTGAAATCAGTGGTTTATCAGAATTTGTGGATTCATACCATCAATCTGGTGTGATGCTTAAGGCTCAATTTCTTTATCCTTCATCTCATGCCTGATTAGATAAGACCATTAGTGTGTATTTCCTCTGAACGTGCTTAAAATAGTTTCTCAATTAAATCTCAAATGAAGAAGTTAAAACTGAAACTCACAAATAAAATTTTATACACTAAATATCTTCTGACCTAACTTTACTTCTGTTCATTTTAAATTACATTGATAAAATACTCTTGTCCTTCTAGATGCTGTACTTAGCTCTAAGCCAGGCTTATATACCATTTGTTTGAGGGTGATACATAATCAGCATTTAAAATTAAACCTTGCCATCCTGCATGTAGTGTTTATTGGTAGAATTCAGCTTGCTCACATTTTAACCTCTGACTGTTTCCCGAGTAATTTCTATTTAATTTTGCATTCCACCTCTCTCTTGACCTTTGAAAAATATATTTTCTGACTCCCAATGCAAACCATTTTCTTGGAGTATTAACCACTTCATTTTCCAAAATAGACAGACAAGCTTTATTCTGTTAATTTCCACAAAATCCTATCCAGACATTCCTGAGTACAGGTTAGTGGAAAAGGTGAAATATCATTGTTTTGTTTTAGCAGAATAGAAATATGCATTACGCTATGATTTTTGTGTGACCTGGTCTTTGAGAAACTGAGTCCTTCAAAGAAACCATGCTGTTCTGAAGGGACTGAGTTATAAGGGAACTTGTTTGAGTTACTTAGGCTTTTACGCTTAATTCTCTCTGGGGATAATGCTGGAGACTCAGTACAATTAAGGAAAGATTAAAAGCTCAGTACAGACTTATTTTCTCTCTTGTTTCTTTCTGCCAATACCCTTCAATCCTGTGTCCTCTCTAGAAGCATGAAACATTTTTCAAAGGCCTTTTTTCTTTCTGCCATCATCTCTCAGGCAGTTTTCTGATATGCTTTTCTTCCACAGATTTATGAATGTGGTTTCTCTTTCTGCATTTGTCACTTTGATTCTGCTGGCATTTAATGGCAGTTTTGTTGATCTCTGGTTAAGAGTTCATTGGGTATTTCTCCTTAGGTTTATCTGTGACATTTAGATCCTATTAGATAACCAGGGATCACCAAGCAGTTAGGAAATAATTCTTGCATTGTTGAAGTTGGTGATAATTATGCCATCACTTAGTATTTCTTAGTACATTGGCTCTGCAGAGCTAAAGGAGTGAAATGTAGTAAAAGTGTAGAGAGTTAAACAGATATGTCTGAATATGCTGGTGGAGTAGCAGATTTGATTACTAAGAAGGTACCCATTTTACATAATGCTTTATCAAAGAAGAGCTACACTTCAATCTGAGCATGTAATAGCTGGAGCATTTACCTGTGCTGTTGCTGTGGTATGGTTGAAAGATTATATGATTTGAGATTGCAACAGAAGTTCACATCAAAACTCTCATCTTTGCAAGTTGTTTCTGTCTGATGTGTTTACATACATCTGCCATATGGAGTTGCCTTATAGAGGGTGTTAATTCCATCTGATCTCATATACAAAATGTACCCTGTGTCATTTTATTCTGAGACAGACTTTTCCTGTTTTAACAACAGAATGTGGATTTTTCTGCCTTTTAACCTTTCTGAAGAATTACTTGATATGACTTCAGAAAATGATGCATGCTGCCAGTCAGCCCACAAGTATTGCTACTTGAATGGATTGTTGTCAACTTTGTACTCTAAAATTATGTAAAGGTGTGAGGCACAGGAAATCCTGGAAATGCCCCAAGCCCTAGCAATGGTAGGAATACAGATCTTACTACCATAAGAATTCTCCAAGGAATTGATTTTACGTGAGCATCCATACTGTTAAACCAAGTATCATTACAGAATGGTAGGTGAATTACCTTTCCTGGTATGCATTAACTGGACAATGTCTTTGGATAAGAATTGAGTTAATCCGTATTGAATAAAATGTAATGAATGGTTGTGATATCCAGAAGCAGACCATGAGTTATATTTTCCCTCCTTATTTAACAAAATAATTCATACTACTCGTATGAATTTTATGCTTTTTAATGTGTGAGAAAACAGTAGACCCACAAAAAAACAACCCTTGCGATGCTGTTCTTGTGCAAGTAGCCTTTTCAGGGAGATGGAGAGGTACTTTATATCTGCCTACTCCCCTGAGGGGTTGTAGAACAATGGCAAAGCTCACACTTTATGGTAGTATGTCTATGTAAAAATAATATCAAATGTCTAGAAAGAAATAGATTCTTGACTATGATTGACTTTATTCTTCCTTGTGCCCAGCTAATGCAAAGCTTTAGCATGTTTCTTCTGTCCTTGCCAATTAACATTTCTGCTGATTTTTCCTTTTAAGTATGCCTTTACTGCTTAAACTTTCTCTTCTTTATTTCAGTCTACATATGCATCGCTTCATTATCTGATAATGCTGTTGCCATATGTACAAGTGGAAATTATTAATTTAATATTCTAAAGAGCTTTTTACAGAAGGAAAAAGCAACTCTTACTTTGAAAGCTGTTAAAGTAATAATGAATGGTATCTTTATATTAGATGTATTCTTTTTAAATGAACGCTTTTGAATGGCTTGCTTTGTGTGAGTAGAATTTGCTATAAGAGATGCCCATGTGACTGTCCCCAAAATCAGATTGCTCAGCATGATGAAAATAAATAGAAACATATATGGAAGTTTTGATACTATAGAAAAGAAAATCTCTTAATGTTGCTAGTTTAATTTTCAAACTGTGAGCAAGGCATGTGCTGCATTACTGGTCATGAATGTCCTGCCTTCTGTATTGGCATTTTTACTTCCACAGCAGTGCTCATCTATTTACAGTAGGCACTAATCACAAACTGCTGCATAAGAGAAGTGGGGGGAAGAAATTTGTATTTCATTAGATACTCTGGATGGTGAGAGAGCAGCAGCATGGATTAAGTATTTGGACTCTTAGAATGAGATGGTGGAGTTCCATTAAGTTGTGTTTACTCTTGTTAACAGTATGTAGAAAGGCACAATATTCTTAAGCCAAACCTGTCGAATTGCACTATTTTCATTGCAGTAATGGACAGTAGAATTTGCCATGCTTGTGGCAAAAGACTCCACATACTATGTCTTTTGTCTCTTGTGACCAATACCTGCTATTTCAGAGAAGCTTGTAGAAAAGTCCTGGGTGAACTGTTTATGTATTGTAAAAATGGAGTGTAACAGCATAGCATACTGCATGCTATTTCCCTAGTCTTATGTATTATATTTATTTTTTGTCCAGTGTTTTTATCTTCTCCATCTCTAGTGTTTTCGTAATATGTTATAAAGATTTTTGTTCTCCCTTTGAGATTATGAATAAAAAAAAAAACAAACCCCAGCCCTTTAGTACTTCTTTAGACACCTCCTTTTTATGTGTTGCCATGTTTCATTATCTTTTGTTTGCAGTCATTTAGCCAATTGTTAATTTGCATGACAGTGCTTCTACCCAAGGCATTTTCAGTTTTTTAAGATGAGCTATGACCATTAAATACTTTACTGATATCCAAATATGTGACAGCTACTGCATTCCTTCCTTCCACTTCTTTAGTGATTAAAATCAAAAACCAACTGCAACCCACATACAAAGCCTCCAACTTTGGTTAAATCAGTTTTGCTGCTTTGCAGATTTGTTTCTGTTAACTATGAGTGAGGGCTCTCTGATCTAACTGTAGTGATGTTTACTGCTTCACTCTTGAAAAGCAATTTCCAAGTATTTTTGTTTTTATGTTAGTTGTAAGGTACCTTAGTACATGGTGCTAGACACAGCCTGATCTGAGCTAAAGTGGTTAGTGGTGGTGTAAATTATGCCATCCATGTGCATTGGATGGCAAATAGTGGAAAATTACCACAGTTCTGGTGTTGTAAAGGTTTACAGAATCAATTGTGAAAATTCACTCTCAAATGAAAGAAGGAAAAGTGTATTAGAAAATAAGGTATTGACAAGAATATATAATTCCAATTATTTTTCTCTCTTACTCACCTTACTCACTGTTCTCCCAAAGACTTCATTCCTCTCCTAGCTGTCCCAGGACAAAATTCACCACAGCATAAACTGGTGCAACCTGCATTCCATTATTCTTTGGCACCTTTGCTAACATTTAAATTAAAGCAAATGAAGGTTTTTATTGGCACTGACCTCTTATGATTACTGTTCTGCTGCATTTGCCCCTCTATCAATATGTACATCATTAAATAAATAAAAAACATAAATTCTGAGTGATCTCTTGTCTCAGTGAATACTGCAAAGTATGTATTTCCACATATTGCAGATGTGTACTGGTGTTTGTGGAGTATCCCTTTGTGCCCATGTTGCAAGAAAGCGTGAGGAGGAAGGAGTGACCCCAAACTCACCTCCAACTTCACCTTTTTGCTTCATGTTGCATTTTGTTCTCCAGTCAAAAATTGTCTGGCTAACTGCTTAGTAGCAGCTAATCAAGGTCAGGAAGATAAAGCAGAAATACAATAATTATACACTATATTTTGCAGAAGCTGCAACATTCAAAGTATGCACAGTTGATTTCAGTGACTAGTAGAAAATATTTCCAATTCCCTTCTATGCAGCATTTCTGTAAATATTCAAGTGAAAGTATAAGCAACTTCATTCTGTTTTCAGAATGAAATTGCGCATCAGAAGTTTGATTATTAATGTTGTGCTCATCCCTCTGACATGGCTGAAACAAGTAACTCTTGTTTCTGTGCCCACTCAACAAACCTGATGCTTGTTGACCTCCTGACAATTACTCAATTATGTTCTCACAGTGGCTTTTATTTCCAAAATGCAGTAATGTTAAAAAACCATAGCTCATTTTTCAATAACATTTTAGTACCAGGTCCATCTCCTCTTTGGACACTTGGCTTTTTGCTGTTGCATGATTGCCTTTACCTTTTGCAGCACACTTCTTTGAGAAAACTTATACAAGTCTTACTGATTGAGATTAGAGGGTGGTGCTAGGAACCAGAAACTTATAAAAGCTTTCCTGCACAGAAAAGTGAAAAAAATGCACTAGGTATCGTGAGTTCTCATAATTAAATCCAGGCTTGTTAAAAACAAAGAAGCGTGAAAAGAATCCCCTGCTGAAAAGAAACAGTGTACCTACCATGCCTAGATTTACTTATTCCAAACTTAGTTGCAGGTGGAGAAAGTTACAATATCTAGTGAACAACTCATGGCATTGATCTCTGGATAAGAATCCTGTCCCACATTCACTGTATGTAATGTTACCTCTTTACCTAGGGTAGTTGTCGACATTGGCCAAAACAATTTTTCCCTGTTCTCTTCACCCAAGTTTGACCTTCTCTAATGTTTTTTCTAAGTGTGATCTAAAGTGGGTCTTACAATGGCTTTTACACATGGGCTTTCTGAAGTTCAACATTTTTTTGTGAGGCTGTATCTGTACATTGGGCAGATGCACTATTCTCAGTTGAGGAAGCTATTTTATTTGGCCAGCTTTGGAGGCATTAAAGCTAAGTTTAGCTCCTTGGTTATTAAATATACATTTAATGATAGATTCAGCATGCCAAAGATTCTTTAAGGGAAAGCAAGGGACAAAACACTTATAATGTTATGTTGCCATGCATTAAGACAGTTTATAACTGTCATCCTTTATTTTGTCTTCAACCTGTAGTCTGACCTGATGTGGGAAGTGGAAGAGGACATTCACAACACTGCCACTAAAATGCAAGCAGACATATAGGGCCATTTTGAGCAAAGTGAGAAATTCAACTTCATTGTAACACTGTTGTTCTAAGGAAGAACATGAGGCTGATTGTTAGCTATTGAGAAGGATAAAATCTAGGCTTGTGCTTTCTATCTATTCAGCTTTTTCCAGTGATTCTCAGTACAGAGTTGTTTGGCAAGTGGATTCTGTAGTCCATGGGACAGCATATGTATAGTCTCTTCTATGTTGTTGTTAGTTGATTTTTGCTGCTTACATAGCCCACATTATGGCCTGTGCAATTTGCAGCTAGTAGACTCTCCTGATTTTGAGAGATCTCTGTATTTCAAATCCCCTCTCAACTTTTATTTTGAAAGAAAGGTCCCTGTTTTTCTTGCAGAGTTTTTCTTGTTTTTCCCTGCTGTTTTTCTTGCAGAGAGCGCCTTGAAATGTAAACTGGAAGTGTTCCTACTAATTTTTTTTTCCTAAACATTACTGATTATTTGGTCTCCTATTCACTAAAGAGGTCTCTACTAAAATTGTGCTGTCAGGGTAGTGGGGAAAATGTCATAGTGTCAGGTTGGGAAAACAGGTTTTTTGTGTGGTATAGTTAGCCTAAGGAAGGACTGGTATAAAGAATAGTTGTAAAAGAGCTTTTGCTGGCACAAATTGTATTATCCCTAGAATAATTTGCTGACTGAGGTTAAAATGTAGGGCAAGCTCTGAGATGGCCTTTTGAAACTTGTAGTATATTCCCTTAATTTTTCCCTGTCATGGCAGTGCTCCATGGGAGGAATGGGCTGTCACTGATTAGATAGACTAACAGCAAATTCCTGTGTTCTTCCCTGTGGAAAGCCTAAGATGTGCCAGCTCTTCTATGCAGCTGTTGTGATTTCTAGCTGCAAAAAGACAGGTCATATAAACCTGTCTCATGAAAATCATAAGTCTTTTTGCAATTTTGATCAAGGCATTTAATTTTACCCTCTTGCTTTCTCCATATGCAAAGTGAGAAGATAGTATATATTTGTTTCCTGAAAGCTTTTTGATGATTGTTGAAGGGTTGAACAAGCTATAAACATCCAGTTGTATCATATGCAACACTTACTTGAACTCACAGACTCTCAACTGAAGAGCTTGCCCTTTACTGTGCTTTCTTGGGGCCTCAGCACAAGCAGTAGGTGCCCTTTCTGTGAGCATGTCTTGGTTAGTCTGTTGATGTGAAAGCTGATAGGGAATATGATTGCTGTCTACAAGTAGATAAGACCACCGTTCAGGGGAAATAAACTGTTAAAGGACAGTGCTGCTCAGGAGCAGGTGGGTACTAATGCAGCTTGAGTGTACATTAGAAGTTTCTTTCTATCATCAGAGCAATGAGGTTCCAAAACAAACTTCTAATGGGAATCTGAGGGCAAAAAAAATTGTATGTTTAAAGTAGAGTTGAATTCTTTTTTTAGAGTCATTTTCTGTGCTGTTTCTGCACCAGATTTCAGTATTTTGGCTAACATACCTTTTTCCTAGTAGAGCAAAGACCTACATGAAACCATGGGATCCAAATTTTGTTTCAGTTCTTAGCAAAAAAGTGTCTGTACAATTGATACTGCCTTAATAGAATTGACGGCACTTTTCACTTTTGTTTGCCACATCCACGTCACACTTCTTTTTGTTGGTGGAAGCCTATTGGGAAGGTCAGCACTGTTCTGTCCCCTCTCTGATATAGTGAATCTTGAATTCTTTTTTGGTATTGTAGCACATTTCTCCACAGAAGGGGTGTGGATTGGAGCATGCTAGGGGAGTAGAGCTATTTCTTTAGGACACTGTCCTGAGGCATGGGAGTTGGGAATTTGAATCTCATTGCCCAGAGAAGGCAACTGAAGGTAGCATTACTGCTCTTTTGGTGAGTCTGGGGAGGATCCAAAGCCAGACGGAAGCGCAGCACTCTGCCTCTGTCTTTCTTGAAATAGAGACCTTCAGTTCTTTGCGTGTGTGGTGGTAGGCACCTGTCATCCAGAGAGACTTCTTAAATTCAAAATCATAAGATGCTTACTCAGCATGTGCAAGGAGCCGCCTGAAGGCTGGGAGGGCATCAGGTTGAAGGTACATCAGCTCCTCAGTGTTTCCGTTTAGCCAGCTGCTGGCAGCTCAGCACTGGGGATGCTTTGAAACTCTTTTTTTAGGTACCTTTCCTCAGGAGATTCTCACTCTGGCTTCTGGATGGCCTTCTGCAGTCACCCGTTTCATTCATTGTCAACAACACAAAAAGAGGAGGAAAGCTGGGGAAGCTTGAAGAAGTCATATGCGGTCCTGCACCTAGATCTAAAACTGTCTTCGTAACAATTCTGTGCTAATGAGCATGCTTAGGTCTTTGTTACATTCTGTCCCTGAGATTGCTGTGCTCCTGTGGCAGGTGTAAAAACAAGTATATGTAAAATCCAGAAAGCACTTTGAAATGGATGTTGCCACATTTTGCCACAGCAGACTTTCACATTAGAGGAAAAATAGCCCCTCTTTGTTTTAGAGTTTACTGTAAAGTAATGAGTTAGTTCTGTTTCCTTCTTTCTTTCTTTCCTGGTTTCCTACTTAGGGTAAGACACTCCATGTAATGTTTGTTTAAAATGAATGCTGATAATAAACACAGAATAGGTCTTTATGAGTAGCTGAAATTTTTCTGCTATTCAAATATTATTGATGTTTAAGCAGCACATATTTCTTGTTTAATATTCAGGTATGGCATTTGTTTCTTAAAGACAGAGAGGAATACTTCTGTGATCAGAAAGAGTAGCAGCTAGGAACAGCAGTGATGTGAGTCATTTCGACAGTGAGCAAACTTGTCAGAATGTTCGCATTTTCAAGACTAGATGGCCTAAGACATCCATTTTTTCCTAAATATTTTTGAAAGTCCTAATGAAAATTTAAACAGCTGTGTCTCATGGTGTCTTGAATTGAAAAGATCATGAATTAACAATTGCATTTTACTGCTAAAGTACTGCTTGTTTACTGGAAAGTCAATATAGTAACAACAAGGTTCAGTCAGGTTCTTTGAAATACTTCTAGTAGCTGAAATCTACAATCCCATAGTGTAAAATGTGTCAATCCTAAGGAGAAAAGAAAGAATTCGTAATGAACACATACACTGTAAGGCACTGAAATAATTTTTAACCAAATGAGTTTATGTGTCAAGTACCTTTAACATATAAGGTAGATGATAACTTGCCTTTTTTCATAAGCTCTGTTTGCATCAATTAATTTCACATTGTCCACTTTTTTTTGGATAAACTAGAATTTCACTGCATGCATATAATACCTTTGTTACAAAGTGAAATCCCATGGTTTTGGCTGAAATGTTGGTGTATTACTGTTGTATCTTGCCTAGGGCTGTCTGCATAGGAGAATATTCCTTCAACAGAATAAATCACAAAAAGACTATAGCAGACTTACTGGAACCATTCTTCTTTATCTCTGACTACTGTTCTTGCCAAAGATACTAAAAAAGAGGCTCAATGGATAAAAACATGGTATTTGTGTGAGACTGCCTGCTTTACAATGGTTTCAGAAAGAAAAAAAATTGTGCTACATTCACTGGCTCTTTAATTCGGATTGCCAATGATAATGCAGAGTCTACCGCTAAAGAAAGGTAGGATGCAGAAGCAGAAACATTAGTGCTAATCTGCTGCAGAAGGACTAGATAAATCAGCACAGCTCTCATACATCACTAAGAGAGAAGCTGATTGCAACTTGACCATGTGCCTAAGTGGTCACATCAGCAACAAGAACGGAGCATGGATAAAAAAACTAAAATGTACCCTTAGGGCTACTTGCTGTGCAGGACCTAGAATAACACATCAATGTAAGTTTAAGATTTCTTTATTTTTTATTTCCTTCTGTTGTAATTATTGTTGTTTACAAGATTATATTTTTATTTTGCATAGATTTAGGGGAAATATAATGGAGCGAAGTATAATACTAGGCAGATAATAGTTTGATACTGTTTATGTCTGTGAATAATAATGGGTTTTATTACTGTGTGACTCAACATAGTTCTTTCTTTGAAGATGTTTTAATATTTAATCCTAACAGTCATAGCTCAGAAATTGAATAAGGTTTTGGGTGAGATGATAGTGAGATCTCTCTTCTTCATTTCTATCATCTTACGTTTCAAAATGATTTGAAAGACAGAATGCCACAAACATATATATATATTACTTCTACCGTGAGAATTTTTGTGTTTTTTTATTCTTTCTGTTAAGAAAAATGCTCATAAAGAGTGATTTCTGTGGACCTTTTTATTCCTGAATTAAGTGCAGATGGTAATTTTCCTACAATTTTTAAAATTTGTGCAATTGTTTAATTTAATGTCACTTAAGCATCTGCAAAAAGGGAAGGCAGGGATAAGATGGAAACTGAATAAGCATTGATTGCTAGTCTGAAAATTAAATTTTAAAAGTTTTTGCAGTAAATCTGATTTCAGTTCATTTTTTACTAAATTAGATTATCATATTTAAATTGAGGCTACTATATAGCAAAAAAATGTGTGAAACTATCTTGGATAGCCCACATTTCCTGCTACATCAGACTATAAAGATGATGTTTATTGTAGCTACCCAGGAATACCCTAATTGTAGAATTCAGAGCAGCATGTTTAAATAATGCATGGGGAAATAAAAAGAAAAGGTGGAATTTTACTGTTCAGATGTTAAGGTGATGCTTTGTTCAAAGGGAAAAAATGTATAGTAAAAGCTATTGATGTGGAATCTCAGGCTCTTTCTCATGGCTTTAGGGAAAGAGGCAGG
Source organism: Calonectris borealis (assembly GCF_964195595.1). Classification (NCBI taxonomy): domain Eukaryota; kingdom Metazoa; phylum Chordata; class Aves; order Procellariiformes; family Procellariidae; genus Calonectris; species Calonectris borealis. The sequence goes on from NC_134317.1 coordinate 23,933,354, forward strand.
GAAACCCAAGACAGGTCTTGCTGTGCAGTCTGAAAGTGAGGGAAATTTGGAAGCACTCCTAAAAAAACCCAATAATGCTTTATTTATTTACTTAGTTTTAGGGAAAGATGGGGGCTTCAAGCAAACAAATTTATGAAATATGAAAACAGAGGAGTGAAGGATGCTTCAGTGATAGGAACTTGATGAAGTAATTGTAAAGATACAGAAGAACATCCATTTATTTTATGGTGTTGTAGCTATGGCCAAATATAATAACAGGAGGCTTAGAAACAGAAGTAGCCTGCTTGTGTTTAGTCTACAAATGATTTATTTTTGTGCAATTGAAAAATGTAGGGATAGTTGTATGGCCATTCTCCCCTTCACAGAGCTAAAACACTCAGAATGTGGGCCAGTTTCAAGTCTTGAGACACAGATATTTTGTGTAGGTCTTAGCTAAAACAAAAGTTAAAGTTTATCTATCTATTAATAGTTGCAACTTCACTACAAGAGTGATAGATGGGAATGGAGAAGGGGGAAGGTAAGGCTTTGTGACAGAAAGGACGCTCATTCCTCCCAGCGTAATAAATAACCAACCTGGCCAACTGGCAGATGAAACATGGACCAAGTGGAGGGTTTATTTTTGTACAAAATATGCATATGCATGATCACACAGGCTCTCAGTTGTACTCAGCCCCTGAAGCTGAGGTCCCATTGGGAACCCATAGCTTTAACAGTCTGACTTACAAAATAATAAACACAAAAAGAGAGGAAAGCTGTATGGCAACAGGAAGCAAAGAGGATTGGTGATTTCCTTGACTTTGTTACTTCTGTTCTAATGTACCCGATGTGGTATTAAGTTGTAAACTCCATGGCAAAGGTTCCTATATTTTTGTTCTGTGAAATATTCTCCTTTCACATGTGACACAATAATATAATCAGTCTGGCTCCTCTTAATGCAGTTGGGCTTCTGTTGGTAAAATAAAGGCATCCTTTTTTTCTGTGATCTGTGTTCATTGGAACAGCAGGAGATAATTCTGGTTTACAAAGATAAAGAAACAAGTAAGTAGTTTTCCTTTTCTTGGAACTGGACACAATCTGTAAAGATTCCTAGCAAAGTTGTTTTGAACAGTTAGAAATGCTATGTCTGCTAAGGTAGTCTACAATTGTGTTCATATTGTGATGTTAAAACAAGCATTTGCTTCTGTGTGTTTCTGTGAAGTTTCATAATGCAGTCACACTTAAATTAGATGCTAAATGAATTGCATTGCATGTGACGAAACTGGACTTAGGTTACTGCTTCTTTTAATTTTCCTTTTTAGTTGAAGAGGCAAAAGTCTATTGAGTGCCTTCTGTAGGCTGAATTTGGTCTTGGACGCAGTTTCCATTAGTCAAAACAAGGCATATCCTCTTTCTCTAGAGTGAAATTCTGAGTTTATCTGTTTATTATGCTGAACGTGTCACTGTTACCTGTAAGCTCTTTCACTAGACTCCAACCTGGTCTTCATTTCCATCTTCAGTTTTAGTCAATGGATTTATGCTAATTATAGTTTCTTGTACTTTAGAAAAAAGTGTGCTAATGGACACTAATCCCTGGACTTTCAGAACTGCAGGGGTCTCACTGATGCCAATTTCAGTATATTGAATTTGCCTATACCTACGATATTCAGGCAAACAATATACAAAATATTCTTGCTCCCATTGAGTTTAATGGAAGAGCTCCTATTAAGCAAGGTTACCAAGGCAGGGCCTGAAACCTTAAAGCAGCATGAGCCCTGTAGTGGTATCTCACACAGACAAAACACTGTCCTGAGAAAAATACCTGAGTATAATCATAGGGGTTCAAACTGTTTTGATTAAATAGCATTTCTTCTAGTTTTCTGTCTTCAAAACAGTACAACTTCCACTTGAACTTGAAAGTCTGGCCTCTCTATCTCTGTGTTGGTCGCAAAAGAAAACTGCATTGCCCCAAGGAGAGGCCCTTCAAGTTCTGTGATACCAAAGGAGAAAGTGTACTGCTGTATTGCTGCAATGAATACGTTGTGTTCCCATTCTGAAGCTTACCAGTTCTGCTGGCCAGGACATGGCTTTCCTTCTTCCTGCTCCTCCTTGTGCTTTCTGGGCTCTAGTCATTTCTGATAAAAGGAGACACCATTTCGCAACTATCCCAAGAGACCTAAGAACTGTAGATCTTTGACGTATGCGAGAAAAGCTCCCGTCTTGCTTTATGCATGCAGGCCTAAGAGCTCATCGATTTCTTCCACAAGTTCAATAATCGCTAATCCATCCACTGAATTGTGTCTGGAATACTCCATAGCACAACCAACTTCCGGCATAAAATGTTAACTCACAAGCTACAGAATATAAAATAGCCACAAATCAACTTTCACAGCATCAGTTACCACCTGAAGTACACTTAGAAAATTGTGGTAAACTACTTTGCCCTCAGACAGCATTGCACATGCTGTGAAGAGAATACACATGATAACTGTCTCAACAAAGTGAACTCTCATCCAAATATCATTTTCTTCTAGGGAAATAGTGAATCTCTGGAAGGGGCAAGAGAATTTTACATGTAAGTTGACTATAAAAGGAATAGTACCAATTACAGCTTACAAGAAAAACAATCTATTTCATACCTTGACTGGGTCCTCTAACCAGATCTTGGAACCTGTGTTGAAAACCATTTAACAATTATAAGCTATTATGGAAGATGATCATACCTGGAAAGGAATTTCCTTGGTATCTCTCCTTCTAGCTTTCAGATAGCCTTCCCAGCCTTGCTAAATGCTGTCTCTGAAGTGGATTTCTTCCAGAACATAGTGAACTGCATGGTATCAGACTCTGCTGGGGCACACACAACAATGATCTCAAACAGATAGCTCCTAAGGACAACCAAGTCTTGTTTAAGGTAGACTTATAATGAAAATATGTTCAAAAAGGGGATCATGCAGACTGATGCCTATAACTCTGCTATTCAGTGAAAATCATAGACTCCCGATTAGGGTGACAATGTCTTGTGAAGTTTTGTGAAGCTTTTAACAGTTTTTGTTACCTCTCTGTTATTATCCTGGAAAGTAAATAGTTACATATTGGATAACCATATGGATGATGTGTTAGTGTATTTTAAGAAGATTGCTCAGATGGCTCAGAGCCCATAATGGCAATGCCAGGATTTTCATGTACTGAAAATCTAAACAAATAACTGAAACATGGAGGGAGCAATCACTGAAAGGAAGAATGGGCGATAAAATGTAGAATTCACCTTTAGCACTGGTGACAGAGATCAAGGGCTTGGGAGAAGTGTAGTGTGACTTCTCGTACTACACTTGGGCCATGTCCCAACTAGCTTCCCAGTTTGAGCTGGGGGAGCAGTATGGGTGGTTGTTGCTTGTTTCCAGTCACAGTAGCAGGCTGCTAAAACTCGATGTTCCTGCCTCTGTTTTTCATTTCCTCAGTGACTCCAGCTGAACTTACCAGCAGGAGGGTGGAGACTCAGGTTGAACTTTTCACCGCAAGTCCATACAAACCCCATTTCTCAACTTACCAACTTACGGTAACAACTTCTTGTGATAACAAGGCCATTGAATAACCTGGCATTATTTTCGTTGGACAGATGATGAGTGGTGAGAGGAAAGAAGAAGGCAGAAAGAAAGGTGTGAGGAATAATGCAAAGAAAATTCTTCAGGGACTGAGTAATTCCTTCAGGGAGGTGTCTCTCATCATTTTTGTTTGGTGCTCGAACACTGCTTATACAATATATACATATATTTTCAGTCTATTCGAGTGAAAAAGGACCCTGTAATCCAAGTCCACTCATTGCACTGTAAACGTAACCTCACTGAAGGAAAGGAACTGTTTGAAACACTGACACTTTCATGTTTTAGTCAGGATTTATCATGATTTGTAAAGCACATAATTCTCATGACAAGAAAGCTTCAGATGTTTTAAACCCTGGTAATTTTTCATCCAGCAAAGAGATTTGAGAAATACCCAGGCAGCAAGGCTTCTCTCAGACGAGACAGAGTGGGCTGTTTTATATCAGGAGCTGCATTTCCTACTTTGCTTCCTCTGCCAGAAATTCTCTTGCCAGAAACTGTCATTTCAGCTTTTATCTGTGTTTGAGGGGAAGGAAGTTAACCATCCCAGTAATATCACCATCACTGCAACAAAAAATCTGCAGACAGTGAAAGGCTATGGAAAACTGATAATTGCACACAAATGCATAATTTCCCCAGGCCACGATAAGCAGTGATAAAATTGCCAGCTCCATTTTATAGTGGAGCTATACTTCAGTACAGATCTATGCCTTTAATATTGAAGTAATCTGTGGACAATTCTGAAACAACAGGGTGGCAAATATGTTTGTTTTATGCCTGTTGCTGCTTTTGCTGTATTGCTACATATACAATTAGCTGTTACAGCCAGTACCATGTTCTGGTACTGGATCTGTGTCTTTGAAGGAGCATACAAGCACAGGTTAGATTTTTCAGGACCTTAAAAAAATTAAATGTAATCATGAAAATTTTCAACGTTTGGAATCAAAACTTTGTCCTCTTTAATCTAGATATGTATGCACAGACCATGTAGGCTTCAGTAGGAAAGCTCTTGCATGCATTTGATGGAGAATTTGACCAAGAGTGGTTGATAGCTGAGCAAGCAAGCTGGAAGCTTAAACACACATGAGACAGCCTATTTTTTGTACCATGTGATAACAGTGTTTCTGATTGCTGAGTTCTTTACTCTACAGGTAGGCTATATGTTAGTAGAGCTCGCTGAGAGTTAGTAGGTAGTGCTCAGCATTCAGAGAGACGCTCTCAATTTCATTTGTTGCTAGTCACATCAAGAATTACTGCTGTGGTGAATGGCAACATTCCAGATTGCATCTCAGTCAAATGGATTATTCTTCAGAGCAGTGCTTTTCTGAGGAAGAGAATATGCAGGGTCCAGATTTGAAGTGTCTTTTGCAGTTTTGGTGAACTCACCTGAGAAGAACAGTCAATACTTTATGCAAGTGTAACTGCTGAAAGTCTGTAATGTCTATGCCAAAAGGCTGTCAGTGAATGCTTGTAAAGGGAGTTTTTTGGGTGAGGAGTAAAAAATCATAACCAAGGAGAAACTGTGCCAGGGATTAACATATGATGTATCACCTTTTTCTTTTCTTTTTTTTTTTTTTTAACCAAATTAAGATCTGTAGTGTGCTTATAACTTCATGGCAATGATGACTAAAATGGTTATTATCTTTGTTGTACATGCATTATAGCCAATTTTGAAAGTTCCTAGCACCTATCCAAAAGATTCTGTGACATTTATACAGCAGCGGTCATAGTAGTGGTAGTGGTGTGGGGTGTTGCAAAACAAGAAAGTTGAGCAGGGGTGAAGCACAGACTTTCTGAAGGAGATGGAGCACTGGAAGACTTAACAGAAAGCTGTTAACGCAATGTAGCTCTTGCTTCAAATATACAGAGAGCAAGTGATCAAAAATACAAGCCCACTTGCATTCTTTGTTACCTGAGAACATTTGTTCCCACTGAATGTAGTCTTGAAGGCATTGATGCTGCTTTTCACCCCAATATGCTCTCCCTAATTCACTGTATTTTTACTCACATATGTATATAAAGTCCTCCAAATAATCTAAGCACAAAAATCCTGCGCAAAAAGGATTTTATAAGAAAGCTGGATGTTAATGCTCCAAGGGAGACTAGAGTATCTGATGGGAATAGTGAGTACATGAGAGGAGTTGATTGCCTCAGGCATAGCCCTGGGCCATTAATTCCAGCTAGTCATTAATCCCCCTGTAATGCCCTATGCTGATGCCACAGTTCCTGTTACAATACAGAAATAGAAAGCTGACTGACCTATGGATTTTGATGAGTTATGTTATTCTTACAATGATTGCTTATTTCTAAATGCCCATCACTATAGTGTTGGACAGAGTTTCAGTTTCTAAGCTTCGTGTCTTTCCAGAGAGTTAATGCTTTGTTTGTTGCTCACAGGAAGCCTGCAGTGATGTCACTAGTATTCCATTCTGTTCTAGGCTTTAAATAAATCTTGAAAACGTTGTAGCCTATATGAGGTATGCTCCATATATTGAGTCCTGGAAAAGCAAAATTGATATAAATATTCTTTAAAGATGATTAGCATACATATCTAGAAAAAATGAAAATTGAACATGTGGTTCCTTTACTCTGTGTTTGCCATGTAAGGCAAAGTGCAGTCTAAGTTGCATTTATTTTAGTTTTTTATTTGATTGTTTTTAAAAAAAAAGTCCTGAAATTTTGATAAATTTATTTCAATACCCAAAGAAATGGTAATAAAGGAGAGACTAGTTATAAACCATTTAGAAGCAACTGCCATCACGTGCCCTTTACATGCATGCTCATGTACTCAGCAGTATACAATAAAAGCATTGCTGGGCAGATCTTAAAGTGCAGGAGGAAAAAGTTCAAGAGCAAGAGACAGCCCCCAGCTCCCAGCTTAGCAGATCATGTGAACACACATGACTCTAAGCAGCACAGAGTTTAGGTAGCAAACAGCAGCTGTGAGGATTTCCAGAATGCTAGACTTGCATGTCTGTTTAAATTCTCCTAAAATGTTTTTGCTCAAGAAGAAAGTTATTAATCTGACCTTTACATAGAGTCCTTCCTTGTCAGGGATCCCAAAGTGTTTTACAGATGCAAGATTTAGTACTGACATGCACATGTCAGAGGGAGAATTAACAGACTGACCGCACCATGGTTGCACAGAACTTTGGCAATACAGAAATATGACTACAGATGGGCTTCACTGCTACGTTCCCTGAAAGGCCATACAGCCATACTGCATAGCAGCTCAGGTCGGGAAGTGTGGGATACTTTACTCAGCTGAAAACATAGGTGAGTTAACAACACTAGACTGTATGAGAACAATGGTAAACTGCTTTAAAAAGAGAAGAAGCAGCAGCTGAGCTCTCTATAATTAGTGGTGAAGATATAGATTGTGTTGCTGAAATGTGAAATTCCAGCACTACATTGATTCCAAGAAAGAGGGTATGAGGTTGTTTGAGGGTTGATTTAGGATAAATAACCACTTCCTACAGTGCTGTCTGTGCTCATTATTTACCCAGCTGGGCCTTGTTTAGTTTATGAATTCAAAATTGATTACAGCAGAGTGTTAGGGCATATTAGAGCAAAAGAGGAGGCTTAGGATAGACTGTCTTTTGGTATACTAAAAATGCCTGAAATGTATAGAATATATTCATAGGAGAAGTTGTACTTAAAGTTTAGCAATGGTGGTATGGAAAAAGGTTGATATATGGATTTTTTTCCCCCTCCTTATATGTGAAATCTCATTGACCCTTGTGCCCATCTCATACACAAAGAGGGAAAAGAGCCTAGAGCCAATGTTCTTTCATTTTTGAAAGACTATTGGAATTCTTTTCTGTTCAGTTATGTTTGTCAATTCTAACATTTCAGCACCTTCCCTTGAAAACCAGCTTTTTCAGAATAGGTGTTTTTCAAATACTTTATTTTCCTTTTCCTTCCTCTGACTTTACTGTTATAGTTTGGCTTGCTGCTGTGGAGGAGGAGGGCAGATGAGGGAAGGAGGAGGTGGTAACTCTCTTTGCCCTGCTTACTAGACATTCTCCCCTTTTCCACTGGCTCTGTACTGTTTATGGAGCTGTCAGAGAAAAAGAGGGGTGGGAGGGAGGAAGAGGAGAGGAGAACAAAGTGAGAATGGGGGGAAACCTTTGCCCTCTGGGGTCATTGTGAGGCAAACATGCATCCATTCACCCATCTAAGAATCACTGTAATGTAAATTAGACCATTTTAGTGCATAATGAGGGTTTACTCTCCTACAACTGGGAGTTAGCTAATAAAGTCTTAATTTCATTTTTCTGTGACCCAAGAATTTTTAAAAACTGAAAAGTTAAATGATGAATTGACTCAGCAAACTAGTCCCCTAGGGACTGTATTTACCAGGTGAATCAGGGGAGCTGACTGAGGTGATCCTGATCTTCCACGAAGGTGTGGGTGAGGCTTTATCAAGCAGTCCCTATTGGCCTAAGCAGTCCTGCAGAAACCCACAGGGGATTGTGCTAGCTGGCAGTGTATGCACGGTACTGAAAAATTCATGTGGAATTAGGGGTTCGTGTCTTTATCCCAGAAACCTGAAAGTAGTTTCCTCTGTTATGATTCTTTTTCTTAGCAGATCTCCTGTCTGTTAGCTTTGATCATCCGTGGGGTCTGGAGTATTCCAGACTTCTGTTTCAAAGTTTGTTCTATAGATAGGAGTGTCTGAAACTGAAGGGAGGGTATATGAAGCTCTGTGCAGACCTAACTCAGCAGAGTTTAATGTGTGTTGGACACAAATGGAGGGCTGCAGTACCAGTACATACAGGGACAACTGGAGACCACTGGGCTAAACCCATCCGAAGACGGTAGTGGCTTCCTGCTCCTTGTCTAAAGTGTTCCGGAGAGGGACGAGCAATCCTTATGTGCTGTTTCCAAAGAGACATGTCACTGCAGCTTGATGCTGACTTACTGCTATTTGAATTTATCTGGTTTGAGTTTCCTTTTTCTTTGAAAGGACTTTTCTTCCAAATATTTTTAAACTTCCTTCCTGATGTTTGTCTTTTTTCCAGATTCCAAAATTAGATCAAGTCACATTTCCTCATGGAACTTCTGCTGCAAGAAGGCATTGAGCTTTTGCAGCCTCTAGTCTGACGGTGCCTGCTCCAGTGGATGACCTGCGCTGTCATGCACGCTATCCAAAAACAATTGGACAATGGCAAACTTTAAAAGTTAATGCATGTCCTGATTACTGTCCCATCCCCTTCAGCTTGTGCTTTCTGACTCTTGCTTGATGTCGCTGAGTCCTATTTGTTGAACATACTATTTAATCCATGACTTGCCTGCTCCGTTCTCGTTTGACCTGTTAACTGTTAAAGCAAAAAAGTTATTTTAAGAATTGACTTGTCGAAGAGAGCATATCTCCTCCCTTCAAAGACCTCTGAGGATGAATATTTGATTAAAATGTGACTGCAGCATTAAAATGGGTGCCCTGTGTCTTTTTGTAAATGAATGACTAGCAGACGTGTGGACTGTCTAGTTTTTAATTGGCAAATTATTCAGTGAATGCTTCAGGGGGAATTGCAGGGGAGGGTGAGGAGTTAGTTGATTTTTAGAAAAATTCATTACTACTTTTATTCCTAGAGATGGTCTTCAGTCTAATCAGATCCATATGTAACATTGACATTGTTTAGAGGCACCAAGGATGATGGGTCCCAGGAAGGCTCTGGCGAGATACGTGAGGAGGTACATCCTCAAAACTAGATAAGACCTACCAATTAACCCCATTGTTTGAGAAAAGTCCAGCAAATTCCTCTAGAGTAGTCTGACCTATTCTGACTATTCTAATTAGCATAGTAAAAACCCCACTCACCAGCAGGAAAACCCCCTGCCCAACAAAGCCCCTTCCCCACTGAACGTGCACAGTAAAAAGAAAGGACACTGTGACTTTAAGTGAAGACAAGGCGTTGCAAGAACCAATAGAAGCAAGGATGACTAAGCGTAGACGTAAAAGTACTGATAACTGTTGCTTGGGATGTATAAAATGCTTACCATGTGTTAACTGAGGTGTGCTAGCTTTGTGGAGTTACCACCTAGCACCCATCTCTGCGCACACATGAAATAAACAAATGTCTCGGCTCTGTGTGTGAGTTTGGCTTATTGCACACCGGGGAGCGAACCCCGCTTGAGGGACAACAGTCTGAAGATGACTAAATCCCCGGATGCATCCACAGATTCAGTTTAAATTTCCACTCTGGAAATGAGGAAGAGGACATGCTCCAAAACATGGAATAAAACCCCACGTCCTGACTTGGGCAGCCCCACATCAAAACCATGAGGTTAGGTTTGTGGTCATCTTAGCGGTGGCTGTACGTATGAACCATGCAGCTGCTGCACCATTCTTTTTGCCTGCTTCTGTTCGCGTGCTGCTTTCTTTATGAACTCCAGTGAATGGCTGCTGATAAAATCTGCTCTCAAAAGGGCTTGGAGGCCAAATGCCGGTCCATTTTAATACTCTGATGGATAAGAAGGACAGCCAAATCTTTAGATATGATTATATGCTCTAGAGAAGACTCTAGGACAGTCAGTAGGGAGAGGGAAAATAATGGGTAGACTTATTGTACAGTTACCTAAACACACTACTGGAACTCTTAACACTGTATTAGTCTACTGGAAAATACCGTGAAATGGGGTGTCAGGACAAGGAAAGACGCATAGCTTGAATCTGTTTAATTTTAATTTTGAGTTTGAAAGTCTTGATAGCACTTTGTAAAGAGAAGAGACTCTCCCATTTGATGTGTATGAGTTTGATGTTGCTATCTTTGCTTCTGTAAGTAATGTAATCCAATGTAACAGCTCATGAGAACTAAGATAAGACACAAAGGGCTCCAGAAATAGTCTCTTTGAGTATGTCTCTTACTGGGTCAGCATGGGGCTCCTGCAAAGGTCTTTGACTAATTTTCTTTTGATGGTGGCTGCTGACTTCTTAGTATTTTAAAATGAAAGAACAAAGCCTGAAGGGCTACTGTTATTTCCAAAGTACTCTCTTTCAAACCAGAGGGCTTGGTAGAAGTGAGATATGCGGGCAACCTCTAGTACCTAGATTCTCCCTGCCGTATGGACAGGCCAAGGAATAGTGGTGCCAGCTGCAGTCAGAGATTTTTTTTACATGCTCCATGATCTGGAAGACAAACAATTGGAAATGGTTGACTAGTCTGGGTATTCATCTTTGTACAGGCGGAGATAACGAGTCATTGCATGCAAATTCAGGGTGGATGGGAGTCAACTGTAGGTTTAGCTTTTCTTTCAGTGGAAAAGGGGCCATTATTTTTAATGAGAAGAAATATTATACAAATAGATCTTGAATCACCTTCACGTTACATTTTTCTTTTTTGGCCGGTGTTAATTAAATTGCTTCAGTGAGATACTCTGAAATGCAGGATGGAGTGGAATATATGCAGTATGTACATATGCGTGCATCTTCTTTGTTTCTATTGAAAGATTGTTAAAATGTTATATATAAGATGTAAAAACAACTTATTGTAACATTGGAAAGCAAACCCAAGTGCTCTGTTGCTTTTTTAGAGTTTTATAGTGTGCTTTGGTTACTTTTGTAAATGTCTAACTGGTCTTGTGGAGAAAAATGTGGCTATTTTCTCATGTTACAAAGAGGCAAATATTGTCTCAAGATTTGCCTTGACCCTTTCTGGCTATTCTTTCTTGGCTCTGCGGCAATTTCTTAAAGACCCAAATCTGTTCACTGATCCCTGTCCACAGTAGGGCCTCCTCCCCAACCTTTGCAGACCTGGCCAAGAAGATGGCATGTTGGGCACAGGAGTAGGAGCCAATGGCTGGCAGGGCATAGGTCATATTGTTGTGTTGAATGCTTTGTATTGTGGAACTACATCCGACAGCCATGGGCTGCATGGGAACGTGTGAAGCGGTTGGATGTAATCTGCATTTGCACTGGTTCTTCAGAAAGGGGATTCCAAGAAAAGAGATTTATAGACAGAGTAACATCATGTGTTGCCACTCAATATCATTGGTGTCTGCTACAAAGTTTTAAAACTGGGAATATAGGTAATTAAATGCCGATGAAGAATAGACTGCAGGAGGAAGGGAAGAGGGTGCAAGAGGGTTGCAAGAGGGTGGTATTGAATAGCTACATCCATTATTGTCTTGAACTCCTTGAAGAGTACATTAGAGAGAGTTGTTCCTGAATGAAAGCTTAGCATTTGAGATCTTTGTTGAAGTAGGCCTTACTATGTTAGGGGGAAAAGAACATTTCCAAAAGTGTTTTGTTACAACTTTTATTTATAGTTTCAAGGTTAAAAAAAGATGCAGCTGAGATGACTTCTAGGGCTAACATAAAAGTCTCAATGGGTTCGTTCCAGGTGCACTACTCTCTTAGGACTCCCTGGTTTTAGCCAGTAGCTTTGGTTTTACTAATGTTGGTGATTTCTGTCACCTCTTAAGAGGACACTGAAGAGCAAGGAATGGGTTTTCCAGCATTCTGCAAGATACACCTTGAAACATCACAGAAAGGTTTTGAATCTGCGCTGACCTTGCTGTTGGGTAGCAATGCCCCAAACACAATGGACTGGCTGTCATCATCTTTGTAGGGCTGCTCCTGGAAATTTCAAGGGTTGGTCATATGGCCTGGTAATGAGACATATGCAGTAGTACCTCATTCTCTTTAACATTAATGATTTGAACTCGGTATCAGCTGTATGTATCATACACCCTTGTAATTTAAATTGTAATGGTGTGCAATAACAGCAATAGCTCAGTGAAAATGTATTTAGAAAAAAAATGCACACGGTAGATTAAATTATTGGTCTAACCAAAACGTTTAGATTCCAGGTATGTTGTGTTGGATTTGGGCAGAATGGAGGCCTGGGAGGAATATATAGTCCCTGTAATGCTAGACAGAAATTTTTTTAGTTGTAATGGAATTGTAACTAAAATTCCTACTGGTCTTTCAGTGATGGTCCTGGCCGTCCTCTGTGCAGAACGCTTCTGAAATGTAGTTTATTGTAACACAGATTCTCCAATTTTTCCTCAGCTTACTCACAATGGAAAAAGGTTTTCCAGTTAGCCATGAGAGACTTGTCAATCCCTAGTTACCCTTACGCCCAAGCTCCTGTTTTTGTGCCAGCTTGCTTGCTTACCCTTAGCCATTTTCATCTCCCGGGGAGATGGTGCTGGCTTGCCAGACTGGAGTTGCCCTGAACAGCCAGCATAATGGTTCAAATTAGAGCTGCTGTTTTCAGAAGCTGCCTCTGACATTAAAGGAAACTGATTTGGCCCAGTGCTTACCACTTTGGAAAAGCCATCCTCTTTGGAAAAAGCATTTTAATTCTGAATAAAACATTGGGTTGGCTTTTAGCTCATGAATAGCACTTTATTCCACTTCAATAAATATCAGTACCAACAAGTAACCACATCATGTTATGACCTTATGTAAGCACATGGCAACGTTCCAAGTTAATTTTGGCTATTATTTCACAAATGTGTAGGACAGGTTTTTGTAGGTATTTGATTCCTAGTTAGGCAGTGCTTTTGCAGACAGGGGCTGTAAAACATCCTGACAGTTATCTAGACTCCGTGGACTAGTTCTGGCTTCAGACACTGACAGTATCTCAGGTACTTCCTTCCCAGAGTCCTCCTGAAGAGTTTGCTTCTTCAAGGAGCACATGACAGTTGAGTGTTGACAGAGAACTGAAGAGCTAGAATTTTAAGGAAAGGTTTGGAAAGCAACATTGCTTTATTAACAGGGAAAGTTCAAGCAATTAAAAGTCACTGGAAGACAAATGCCCTCTCATCCTACTTGTGCTCTCTAGAGTCCAAGGAAGGGAAGTCTACCAGTGTGCAACCAGGGAAACAAGTTTTCTTCTTGCCTCACTGGGCCCCTGATTCAGGCAGTCTGCTTTCTGCTTGGACAACTGAATGAAACACCAAATGCTTCATCTTCTGCAGCTTTAGAAGCTTCTGATGCTACTGTAAGATTACTCCCTGCACAGTCCCAACCAGCAGCTGAATGCCTTTGCCATGTGCTGTTATTGCAAAGGTGAACTTCTCCATCATGGTTCCCCTTTTTATGATTGTATTTGAATAGAATTTGAATCTTCATTTAATAACCCTCATATTGGAGTTGGAGGCTTGGTAAAGATATGAGTTCATAACCTCATATGGAAGACTCAGATTGTCATATGCTTCTTGTGGGGTTGTTAAGAGGGCTTAGGTAACTGTGTCTCTGAATGCTTAAGTATCTTTAAATTCTGTCCCTGGAGTCACTGAAAGTCAGTGCTGCATAGTTTCTGAAATGCCTAAGTCATTGCTATAAATGGAGTGTGGTTGCTTAAGTCATTCTGGTACTTTGGGAAATTTTATGCCCTCAGCTTGTTTGCCAATTAAATAGGGAAGGTTATTTTGTTGCAGATGCTTTGTGTAGGCTATCACTCAAAATATTAACATTAGGAAGTGTATAATCCTGCCAGATTTCTCTTGACATTTTTCATTTAGTGCAGAGAAAAGCAGATTGAGGTTCGTCATATATATGTACTGTATTCTGCCAGGAAATCTGCTAACCTTTCATATAATATGTAATAGGTTTTATAGCCAGTGCTGCAGAGCCATTTTCCATACAGGAGGATTTTGAGCTTTTTTTTTCTGCTGCCTTGGTAAGATCTGCAATGGTTCTTTCTACAGTGCCAGATGTTGTACATAAAACAGGAAATTATGTACTGTTCTCTTGCTTATTGAGCAGAGAGAAGAATCTACTTTTAAAACCTAGCTGGGAGAGGTTGCTAGAAATGCCAAGTTTAAAGAGGCAGATCAAGTGTGAGAGATGAGAAGGCAAGACAAAACTTGCCTGAATGTGACGATGAATGCTAAGTCTCAACTGAAACAGAGTTGATGTACTGACATTAAAGGGAATGTACTGAATATATAATCATTGTGGATATATGCATGGGGTTTTGTATTGTAAGATAATCAAATGAGTAGCTCTTTGTACATACATTTACTGACACTGATGAGAATCTCAGGAGAGCTCTGATGATCTATATTTAAAGAGATACCAGCCCAATTACGTACTGTAGTGTTTATCTGTCCCTGAAGGAATGCAATGTCAGAATAATATTATTTTGGTTAGCACTTCTATGGGATCCTTAATCTATATATCTTGAAGAGTTTTACAAATATTAAGCACTTAATTCAGTAGCATTCCACAGGACTGTGTTCACAGGGATGGTGACGCACTGATTACAGAGTTCAAATTTAAGAGTCCCTCATGAATAACCCTGGTGCCCGACTGGTCACGCCTGGCCTGCAGGTTCTTTCTACTTGGCCTACAGCTTTTTCCTGTCAGGTACTGGGGAGCAGCTGTTTGGCCACCATGCTGCCTAGTCGCCAAGTGCCTCCTGCTGCCCCTCAGGCTGTTTCACTGTCTGCAAACTGAACTCTGCCACCTGTCCGCGCAGGAAGAGAGTATGGCCTGGGCTGCGTGACAAGGGGCCACCACAATACTGGCCTCTGGATGCTGTAGCTGCCGAGGCTTGACCATTCTGCTGCAAGGCATGAGAAGAGAACCATAAAGGAACACATCAAACATAGTATTAATTCTCATTTCTAAGCAATGCCTAACATGTGACACTGAGAATTATAGTTTTAAGGGGATACATCTTTTATCTTTCAGAAACTTCTAAAACATACTGATAAATTCAGAGATGATTTGGGTCAGGCTCTTTGTAGCCTTTTCTACTAGACAGAACCACTTTAGGAGTTGTTTATATGCATGTGTGTTACTGTTCTTTGAACTGTTTAGGACGATGGTGAGAGATCTAGGTAAAATGTAGCTCTGTGCAAGTTAGAGAAAAGACAATCAACTTCTCTATTGGGACTGCTGCTCCAACAAAGAAAGTGTCAGTTGAGTCCAAAGTCTTGTCACTTTTACCTTTCATCTTCTGGTAGCTTGAAACAGCTTTTCTGGCCACCATAATCTCTTTCTGCTACTAGTATACACTCTGGAAACCTCTCCTGAATTAAATCTCTGTTGCTCTCATTAACCTGGTATATGAGCATTATTTGAGTTTTACATCTCTTGGAAAAAAGTCACACTGGCATGAAATCGGAGTAACACATCGGTGCATCAGACCCTTAGTTTCTGTCTTGAGGCAGAGCAAATCAGCAGGCCTGAGCTGGCAGTGTTGGTCATGCTTGGCATCTTAGTTAATTTTACATCTGCTCTTTTTTGCTCACTTCTTTATTAAAATGGCACCCTTGGACACTTGTAGTGATTTTCCTTTTTAAGAGGCCAGATGTGATCCATGTTATTGTTGACAAATGGTTCCCTATGAAGTATTCAGGCACTAGCACTTTTTTCTCTTGTCTGGATTTTCCCACTTTTTTCTGTTTGCAGGAAGGATTAGCTCTATCTGAAGCTAGCACTACTGACACTCGTTGGCCAGTGCAGTCGTTCAGTAGGTCTGCAGACCTGGTTACGCTGCTCTTTGTAATCATGTCAGATTTGTAATACCTGTCAAGTTTGCTAAACTTAGGTGATACCAGTGATGTGAAAACTTTGTGATTTTGCCATGAGAAAACACCACCAGGTGTTTTTCAAGACAGTGGCAAGGGTATGTTCATATCTATTTCATAGAGCTTTTGTTTACTGCTTTTGGAACCTACTGTGATTTCCTAAAGTTTGGAGGTGAAAACAATTTCTGAAATTGTTATGTGATTCTTCTGTAGCATCAAGACTGTGGGGCCTTTTAAGTCCTGCGCTCTTCTGTATTCCGTATTGGTAAGGCAACGCAACAGGGCCTGGGAATAGAAGAGGGCCAGGGCACGGCTGGAACATAGGCTGTCTGCATGTGGCCCTTCCCAAGAATGAAATTTCCCACTTCAGAAATGAACAGCAATGTCCTTAAGGCTACAGGGTAGTCAGACTTCACATTTCCCAGTTTGAACCAGTTTTGGTTCAAGTATCAATGGACAATATGCCTTCCTATTGGAAGACGGATGATCGTGAGTGCTATTGGAACAGATCAGCGAATACAAAATCAGTTTTGCTGAAGCCAGTGAAACTGTTAATTTACATAAGCTGAGGATCCATTCCAACACAGTTGTATATAATGGACTTTAACGCCATAGGAATTATGCGAATAATAATCTTATATAAAAGACAGAGATTACAGTGGCTATCTTATCTAAAAGATATCAAGATTTTCACAGAAATCTGAAGTTTATAAAACTGAAGAGACAATATAATGCTAAAATTGTGTTCTGTGATGCTCCCTAAACAAGCAGCTAGCAGTATGTAAGGGAATACTTGTAAATTGAAAACTAATCAGTTAAATATGTTAGGCATATGTGTACAGCTTCCTTATTCTATAACACTGAATTCTCCTCAGTACTATCAAAGGAAGACAGATCAGATAAACAGCAGTTACCATGTAAAAAAAAAAAAAGTTATATGGAAAAAAAAATTTTGCCTTATTTCCAATATGTTTGATTTTTATTACAGTAAGGTTTGCAAAACTTGTCTCTAATACGGTTTTAGAGTTGTAAGTAAACAGAAGAATTATGTGAAGTGGATTTACATGTGAAGGCAGCTTTTCTTCTCTGTTAATGAAACCTTTCTTAAAGGCTGTTCTATAATTACACTTGTGGTTTGGTGGATAATGCCTTGTTCTCATATGCGAGTCATTTGATTCCTCTGGTGCCTCATAACACTCCAGAAGCATGGACTCTTGCAGTGTGACTCATGCTGTAGCTTATTTTACTGCATATTCTATATAAAGACTTTCTTTGAACGGTGAGTGGATACACAGTATCAAAGTGACAATAACAAGCGTTGTCTGTATTGCTTCGCGGCAGAGGAAGAGCCCTACAAAAATAGACTGAAGTGTAGGTCATTGCAAATTAGGTAGCCCTTCAATTAAGAAGTGTTCTAACTCTAGTATTACCAGTGACCTCATCTTGTCTTCTAGAGGGACTGAAAGTCTTGTCCCAGTATAGCAATACACTTGCCTCAAGAATTAATCATTCTCTTGCTGTCAGAAAAAGGGTGAAGCACAGCAGATTACTTCTCAGTAAAACCTGCCTCTCTTCTATCAGGAGTGCATAAGAATGCCCATGTATATTTTTCACCACTGCAACAGCAGGCGATAGCAATGCATTCCAAGCCAGAGCTGCCTGTTTCAGATGCTTAGCACCTTCAATACTGGTGTCCACAAAAACCTGAAAAACTGCAACTTTAGGACATCAGTGCGTGGTCATAATGAAAACACTTAGAAGAATTGCTAATAATAAGAATTGAAGTTGCAAAATAAGTTTGGGATATAAATATAATTGCAGCCAATGAAAATGATTGAGAAGTTTTTCTGTGGGTGGAAGGACTGAAAAAGCTTATTTCCTTTCCATTTTTGCTCTTTCCTGCCACCAATACTTACCATAACTTCCATGATGCATCTACTTGCTGGTAGACCATGTATGTGGCATTTGGAGTTATACCCGCGAGCATTAGCCAGCTGGTGTTTGTGTACAGACTGGTCAGCTGGCTGTTACCCAGTGAAGTGGATGAAGAGAGTGCTGCCCTCTTTTCCCTTAGTAGTGACACTATATTTGGGACCACTCTCCTATCACTAATTTTTATTTAGCCGCTAGGACCTCATTTGAGCCCTATCTCAAATTTGGTTAAATTTTTTCCACTGGAATCAAAAAGTTACTTGGAAGAAGGGAGAAAAGGGAGGAATTTCCTGCCAGGCAAAGTGGTTACATTTCGTTAGGAAAGCAGAGCAGCAGAACAGAGTTTTCGTACCCACAGTTGAGTCCAGGAGGTCTGGCACATTGTGGCCACAATTACTACACAAACAACAATTAAAGTTTGTTTGGATATGCTTTTAATGAGAAGGTTGGGAAAATTATCAGGGACTGTTCAGTGTAAGAGAAATGGACAGAAAGAAGAGTGGACAAGATGCTCTCTCCTCTCAGCCGCCACTACACAGCCAGAGCCAGGGTTATTTACTGCATCCTCCTAGCAAGGCCTTTTAAAAAGAATTTTGTAATGTCCATGTTGAGTCTCTTTGAATTTTCAAAATGTACTCGTGCAATATAAGTCTTAAACAATCCATTCATCTTCATTTGATAATGTACAGAAATTATTTAAAATTATAGTGCAGTAATATTGTGCACTGTTATTTTTCCTCCTCTACTGAAAACCAATTTAGTTTGCTTTCCATGTAAAAACAGCATATTTATCTAGTACTGCTGTTTGCTTTGTGTAAATATTATCCCTTGAAATACATCGTTTCCAATGGGTTTGGAACAAGAACAGCCAGGGTTCATGAGAAGCACGTGGTGGGGCCTCCCCAGCACAGCCTGATGTATTTATTTTAATAACTTTTTGTCATTCTTTAAACAAACAAATAAAACATGATTCCATAAAGAAGGAGCAGGAAATACAAAGATATCTAAGAAGTAAACAATTGAAAGCAATGGACTAGAAAGATGTTTTAGTTTCAAAATTAATGATCTACTGTACATCCTGGCTGTATTAAACCTATCCATCTAGTGGGGTAGGTTGAGATTTCAATATGGTAATGAAATTATTTTTAGCCATGTGCGAGGGGGTACCCAGAAGAAATGGCTGTTTGCCCAAGTGGAACAGAAACGTAAAAGTTCAGAAAATTGATTCAGTTCCTAGTGAGCTTGCTATCAAATAGATAACACTTAAAAACAAGTGTAAGTTTTAGAATATGCTTTTAAAAGCTAGGTCTTTCAGAATGGCAAACTAAGTGCCACGAATGTTTCACTGAGAGCATCTTTTAGCCAGTTTGACAGAAGTTGTCTCTCCCCCGAGAGCCAGTACTTGGGCATTTGTGCTGACAGGTTTTGGATGCTCGGGCTTGGCAAATTGTTTCTGGAGGATTCTTAGTGCAGGAATCAGCTTTTCTCATTGCTCCTCAGATGTGGAATTTCCTTGCCAAATTGCCTCACAGAACTGCTGTGTTGTTACATATGTAGTATATGGCCAAGTTTAATGGTCTGTTAGTGAGTCTTCAGCAACCCCCTTTCTCTTTCTCTTACAGTTGATTGTTTACAGTCTTCCATCATCATCATTTGTGTAGTCTTTCCACGTAAACTTGAGAGTAATAACTGTGTCTCTTTGAATCTGGTTATGTCTAGTTATGGGTTATGTTTGATTATCTGGTTATGTTTGGGATAGTGTTGGCTCAGTTTCTTTATTAGTTGCATCCCTTTCTGGTGGTATAGCTTTAGTGCAAGAATGTAACGACTATTATTCTTTCAGGTGGGAGAGTGTTTCCTAAGACCTTTTCGTTTCAGCCTTTGGAGGGCATCTGCCCTATGATGGATGCCAAAGCTGTGAACTTTTTGTTGTCAGTTACCTCATGCTCCGATATAATCTTGCTTGTTTTATTTGAACAAAAATCCCTGGTGAAACATCCTCTTCTTGTATTTAGTTAATTTGTGCCATTCTGTACCTTTTGTGCTGTGCCACTTGCCTGCTTGCATCCTGCCTCAAAGTGCACTGTGAGCCTTTCTGGATGGGAGGAGGGAGAGACAGGATCTGACCTTTCATTTTGTGTGTAGAACTTAGAAAAGCTGGACCCCAGTCAAGCTGATTCCAGGGTTCTGTTGAACAGAGGAGACTGATATGATGTTATACTCTTCTCCTCCCACCCTTCTTTCTTTTCCTGGAAAGATTATTATTCAGTCCAGTTCAGTACTTTACCCTTCATTATCTTGTGAGTTGTCTCCATTTTTTTCATGTTCCTCTTGTTTCATTTTTCTCGTATGGTCATGTGTAGGTTCAGCCTTAACATCTCTTTACTATTTTTTCCACTTAAGAAAATCTACAGTGCATCTTCATTACTGTGCCCAGCTGCATATCTCAAATGCTGTTTTAATCTTGATGATAGATAACATGTCAGATCATAGTGAGAATGAAGGCTGATAATGAGGAATGAAAATCAAGGTTACCATTTTTTGTGATTATATATTGTACTGTGAAAGAAACTCCCATTCAAAAAATGAAATAAATAAAAAACAAAGGCTTTTTAATACAAAATTCCTGCCCACACTGAAGTGTCAGCCTAGTCAAACTAGGCTACATGCTTGGTGCTCAGCTCAATTGGAAAAAACCACAATTTGAGTAATTTTCAAATGGTAACCAAAAGGATTTGGGTTATTTTCACCCAGCTGAATTAATCTGGGAAAATGTTCTGTAATTTCTTTAAACAAGTCACTCCTCAGAATCTCAGAGTAGTTTGGACTCTGCTTGGCTTATACTATTTTAGTCCTTTAAAACTCACATTTTCTATCCTATTTTCTTCTAATTTTGCCTATAATTGACATCCCAGTGCCACAAGATAAAAAATAACAAACATAAACAATGCTTCACTATGGAAAATAGAGATTAAGCTTGTGATTGGAAAATTGGCAGAGGCTTGATGTTATATTTTGTGCTGTTCATCTCGATCTGCAGAATCTTTTAAGCCTAAACTGTCTCAACAACAACCAGATTTAAGGAGCCTCGCTTAAATTGTAAATTGCTTATCTGTTTTTAAGACATCAACAGGTAGAACTGCTTCTTTGGTGGCAACAAGAGAGACACAGGAGTTCATTTATTAGGCATATCCGTCAGCCAGTTCACACTGTCTCTTTTTTTTTTCTTTTGTTTCTTATAGTGTGCTCTCTTCCCTGAAGTCTGTCCACTCCTTGTGATATCTCATCTGTTCAGTGGACTGAAGAAATCTCTTTAGGCTATGTATTGCACTCCCTCTTACCCTTCACCCTTTGATCCCTAAGACATTTTCACTTCCTTCCTTCTTATTGCTTGTTAATGTTTCTTTCTTTCCTAACATTTAACTTCCAGTGGGACGTTCTTCCTTCTTTCCCATGCCTGCGTGCCTCCACTTCTCACTGTCCCTTCTCGTGATGAGATTTGAAAATGTTTCTAGGGCTGAGGTGAAATGAATAATGTTACTTTACTTTTTGCCTAAAGAAAGGATGGCATGAGAAACAGCCACAGCAAGACTCTGGGTTAGAATTGCAGAACAGCATTTGGTGTGTGGGCTTTTTCAGTCTTGGTGAGGGACTGGCAGCTAAATAAAATGGCTTTGGTTTGAGGAAGTCACTTGCACTGACTCCAGCCAGAGGGAAAAACCTTGAAAATAAGGCTGTGGCATTGCAGATTGTTAATGCAGTTTACCTAATCCCTGTGTTTTGGCACAGCTGAATCACCATTATTAACGTTGTTTGCATTTCAGTTTGATAAAAGTCAGTCATTTCCATCCAATACGTTTTGGTATCTTCAGATAAGATGCTGTTGTACAAGTCTATCAGAAGAGACTGTGTTCCACAGGCCTTTATAGGGAGCTTCAAACATGAGGGCCATGAGATGTTAGACTGTGCATGTGGATGTAAGGCAGTATAACTGCCTTACATAAATTGTGTTACAAAATAGCTGAAATATTATTGTGAACTCCGGTGGGGAAGTACCACAGGCAGCATTTATTATACTACACTGTGTGTGAAAGGGGCTCTGGATTTGAGCAGCTGGATCCCTGAGAGATTTATGCTGGCAAGGTAATTCCAGTGGTGCCATTGCACTGACTGCTGGCTGAGTTGGAGGCCCAGGTATTTTGGGGTCTTGTTAAGTGACATCAGTCTGATGCTGAGTGATTTTCTGTGTCGGAATACACTCTTTTCCATGCACTAGAAGGAGTAGACTATGTTCAATCATACTTTCTGAATTATAATTATTTAGTTCATCTTTAGGTTTTCCCCTCTTATTTTGTATTGTACTTATTGTTTTGATTTTACAACAGCGTTACTGAGTGAGCTGCACAAGCTGCTTTTAAAGCAGCTCACACTGTAATCAAAACAATATTTTAAAAGTATCAAAGAAAGGCTAATGTTATAAAGGAAATTTCCTTGTATGCTTACTTATTTACGTTCATGAAATATCCTCATTACTGTTAGGCACAATTGAGTAGAAACAATCACTTTGAGGACTTATCCATGAAAAGGAAACCTTTAGTATTAGAAGAGTATTGGAAGTTGATATGAGCTTGTTTCTGTGAGAAGCAAAAGCACAGCGTTAGACTGACCCCACTGAACTCATTAAGAGGTTTATATTGATTGTAGAGGAATTAATATTTAACCCAGTGTTTCCTTCCAGATGAAAACAAGTTTCTAGACCAACATACTTCTGTGCTTAGAAGTTGTAAATATGAAAAGCAGAGTTACAGGTCAGCTCACCATTTTGCTTTTTCTTTATTTGTTTCAAATCTCCTTGTAAAAAAATGTGAGGGGCGGGAAGAAAAGAAGCTGTTTATGAACGATGGGTAAAGCCACTACTGCACACAGTGTCAACATAAGGCCAATGTGTCATTTAAGTTGCACTTAAAACCTATTTTTAGGACTTAAGTACTGCATAGACCTTGTGGCGACCTTACAGAATTTCACTACAGAGGAGCATGACTTCAACTCACTTTCAGAGCACAGCCTGCTCTGGGAGGTTTGCAGCTTTTCTCTTAATCTCAGTGATACGTACCTAGTTCTACATACATTTCTTCAGACGAAGCCTTTTTCGTAACATTCATGCAAAGATACATTGGTCGTGTGTATCAGGCCTTCTGTATTTGCAAGGTGGCAATCTCAGTGTGGAGCAATAACTTGGTTTAGAGGCTTTTGCTGACTTCTGACTTCTCTAGTACACACAATCCTTGCTTTTTGCTTGCTCTGCAGGTTAAGATACGTGATCAGAAACAAGACACGTATGTTGCTGCAATTACAGAATTTACCATTCTGTCAAAGCACTTTACAAACATAAATGTCTTTCTGGTGTGACCTTTTGTCTCAGCTGAAGCTCTGCTCCAGAGAAATGCTAAAGATCAGTTCAGGGAGGCACACCATATGGAAGAAATAGTGTAGGAGGCAGCCCATAGCTGCCCAGGGGAGGAGCTGAACAAAGCCAGCCTCATCCTGTATTTGCAAGTCTCGTATTACTCGTCTCTGATCTTCCTTGTACACTGCCTTCCTGCATAGCACACCCAGACTGAGCTTACCTGAAAGAGCACATCTTTGCTTCTCCCCTCATTAAAATAGTGTATCTGAAGATAGGAGGTGTGACTGCCTGAGGGTAAAAGGAAGTATTTTGTGCCCAGAACTTTAGGAAATTGTTCTTGGAACGGGTTTCCCTTGTGCATGACCCATGAGATGATGTCAGACTTAGCTTGATATAAGTGCTGTCAATGTAGGTTTAAAGGTTGGCTGTAGTGGTAAGAAAATTATGTTAAAATGGTACTTTTTCTTTGTTTTTGAGACGTATCTGCTGGCTTTGCTAATAAAGATGCAGGTTTACAATTGTTAGCTTTGCAGAACAGTTTGAAGAGGAGTGAGGTTCTGTTCTTCCACTTGCATAATTCAGAAAATTCCACCTAAGGTGTGATTTGCTGCCTCTCTCCTACAAGTGATAATGAAAGGGGAAGAAAGGAAAGCACAGCTTGATTTTCTGATCCTGTATTAAGTTTGAAGCACTGCTGGTGACAGTCATCATCATCTGATTTTAAAGTGAACAAATTCAACACAGATATCACTGTGAAAAAGTAGATATGGAATTGTATAATGCTCTTTTTCAGCCACTTTTGAAAACTTGAACTTCATGTTAAAGGCAGTTAAATTGTTATATTTTTTCCTATAAATACATTATCTGTTCTATGGTTACACAAGTGTAGTAAAAGAAAACACATAAATCAAATGGACTGTTTGTTCTTCTTTATATATTTTCTTTGTCCTCTTTTAAGTATATGCAATCTTTCCCACCCCTCCCAACCAAGTCCTGTCTCCACCCAACTGCATTTCCTGAGTGGATTCCTCTAGGAGACAGAATCGGAGGGCTACATGATGTCATTTCTATATTTAAATTAGATGGAGCAGAATAGGCTGTGTAATTTGTTTAATCACTGCTCATGCTCTAATTTCCTTGGATTTGATTTTTTGCAGTGCAGTCTTATCTTTGGGTTTCTATCTGGTAGCCAATTTGGCATGATTTCAGGGAGCTGGGTGCATTTTTCTTTTCAACTAAAACTCAAGGGGATTCTGTGATCAAGCAAATTCTGCACACAGAGCTTTTCAAGCATGATAAATTGATTTAAGTGGGAATGTGACAGAAAAATATATGCCTCCAAAACAAAGAGATTAAATAAAATCTAAAGCATAGTTGATTAGAGCCATGCAGAAACATTCAGAAAATGGTAAATAGGTAAATAAACGGAAAAGATGCAGATTCATCTGCTATTATATAAACTGTACTAATTCTGGGATCAGGATTCAGCAATTTCAGTACTGGCATTTTCTGTATATATTTTATCTAAATATGACTAAATGGTACTTCACTTCTGCTGTTTCAGGCCTTGTCTATCTCATTTTAATGACTTGATAGACTGACGTATACAAAACAGTCTCTGTTCAGTAAGTCGTGGTAAGATCTTCACATGGTTTATTTTCTATTTTTCCACAATACATAAAGATATGTTTTTGCTAATGTAGCATTATTTTTTCCTAATTTGTCTTTATCCTTTCCTTTAGAAATACCTAAATTCTGTTCTCTCATCTATACTGTGAGTGACTGAATATATATATTCTGTGAATGACAAAGGCAAGTATTTAGTAATACGCAGGGTACTTGGTGTTCTAGAGTGAAGCACCAGCTTCAGGCAATGATTTACTATCCAATGTTAAACAGCCATGGGTCAGGTCCTTTTTGTGATATCCAGTTAAGTGGCATTGACCTGAAATGTATGGAAATTTTCTGATTGAGCTTGCTTAGAAGAAATACGCTTACTAATTTGTAAACGTACTAAGGAGGCAGTATCTGAAATCAAAATTATGCCAGAGTCTTCTGTGGGTCTCAGCACATACTATCGGGCAATAGCAAGTGTGTTGTTGGTTTCACCTCTGTAACAAGATTTGGGTAAAAAACAACTATGAATATGATTGTCAGGTTTTTTTTTTGGTGAAATTCTGTAAGAACATTAGGCACTTTTTATTGGAAAACACTAACAAATAGCAGGCAGATGACCTGAGATTTTACCTGTCAGTTAGTTCAGTGGAGAGCAATCTTTGGAGCATCAGACCTAAAGGCAAAGATCTAAGCTTTGAGACAGCAATCTCTGCTTGGTTTGGTGGGTGAAAAGAGGGTCCAGAGATCTTCAGGGGCTCTTTCACATCTCTCCTTATTGTTCTGCAGAAAAGAGAAGACGAAACAATGCACCATGGGAGTGACGCACCCTTGTGAGTAATGCCCACAAGGGAGGTGGTTCATTGCCAGAATGGTATGACTGGCACAGCCAACTTAAAGGAAGAACAGAGTTGTACTGAAAGCATCAGTGATCAATTATTTATTGTCAAAAGAAAATAGAGAAGCTGGCGCACATTGTCAAGCTACAGCATATATTCCCCAAGAGAAACCATAACGGGAGTATTGACAGCTAGTACAGGAGGATTGCAGAGCTCAGGTAATAGTCAGAATAACAGCCTCTAATAAAACAGTTACACAAGGTTTTAAAAAGCATGTGTGGAAACAGCACCTTGATGTTTGGCCTAGAATTTCTACAACTGAAATTAATTATTTTGTGTTACTCCCAAGTTTGCAATAATGCAGGCTCTGCCTTGTCACCTTCTCTTGCTGCCAATGGTAGGCAGAACAGGAGGCAGCAGAAGTGCTTCTGGTCAAGAGTGACGCTATGGGTTGAGATTATGAGTGGGGGAGAAAGAGAAGGAGAAAGAGAGAGATCGTGTATTCAACCAAGTGCCTGTTGTGGTCTACAAAACTTTCTCCAATGTTACAAGACACTCACTTCCTAGTATCTGGCCACATGTGGGTTTATCTTGGGATGAGGAAGCATCAGAAGCCTGACTTGACTCCCTAGTGCTACAACCATCACTACCTGGGTCCTTGTTACACAGCCCATCAGATACTCTTTGCTGACTGGAGAACTGCTGCACTTGGGGGAGGATCTGATGTGGAACCTGCGTTCAAAGCTTTATACCTAGGAGTCTTCCCTTCATCAGTCCCAAGTCTTTCATGTTAGAGTGCTGTAGTTTTGCTATGCAATGCACATGGAAGACAACAAAGGCTCATCTATTTTCTTCAGATCTACCTGGCTTGTTTTGGAGTGTTTGTATTGTACAGATCTCTTTTTTGCTCCTTCTTTCCCTTTAAACAGGTATTAGCTCTTCAGTACTTGCAGCAGAAGAGAAGGGACTAAGTACAAAGACATATTTTATATACTTTATGTACACTAGAAAAATCTGTAAGGAATTTAGAGATGGCTTGCATCAGAATGATAGTAATTGCCTTTCTAAACATTAGCATATAAAAATATACCAAATTGTGTTCACGGAGTAGAAGAAAATATACTGTAGTCATGAAAACCTCTGAAACTAACTGCAGCTAACTGCAAATAAAGTCTAAATAAGAGCATGCGAAGGAACACATTGAAAAGCCTGACAATGAGTGGCCTTAAAACTGTTGGTATGAAAATTCACCCACAGCGCCTCCCCTGTAAGACAAGTGTGTGATTCTCTTTCCTCCTTTTCTCCCATCCCTAACTGTTCCTTGTCAGCACTCTTCTGTGCTTTAGGCTATAGCAGTGGCTGAAAAGGTCGTGTTAATTTTCACCACTGCATGGATATGAGGCAGTCAGTAACTGGAAGAAAAAATACTGTATTTATTACTCGTGCTGTCAGATTAGATGCAGGAAGTGTCTGATCTTTAAGCTGTTGCATGATAGAGTTTATAAATTGGTAGAAATCTGAAGACAAAGTGAGTAGGTCACTGAGTGTAGTTTTAAAACCTGCTGTCTTGTTGGATTTACAGAACTTGAAGACTTCTAGTAATAAACACGCTTATGATGATTTGATAGCTGTTGTTGTCTTTCATAAGGAAAGCCTTTTCAGAGTTCATACCACCAGTGGAATACATTTGCAAAAGCTTTTTGTAAATATTTAGTCTGTTAATCTTCAGGATGATTTTAAATGCCACCTAGTGGTACAACTTAACTTATTGCATTTTCTTTTCATTTACAGACATTACGGTAACAAGACAGGTCTCACAGTCAGCATTGTGTTTTCCTCATTATCTCAGCTTTGAGAGATTTCATGCCTGGAACTTCATTACTCCATCTGATACTGTGAATCTTTATGCAGTTAATTACATCTTTCTTTGGATACTTAGGTTTCCCAGCCAACAGTGTTTCCGTGAGTTCTTGGCATATAAGGATCCCTTGACATCTAATTTGTGGTGACACAATCTTAGGTGTAAATTATACCTCCTATGTCAGCCTGCACCCCACTGAGGTATCTTCATGGAAGGCCATGTGTAGGCAGTCATATCAGCCTTCCCTCCAGATACCCAGATATAGAAGGTAGTTTCATTTATGCAGAGGTCCCCTGGAGGAGTCTGAACAACTGAACTTTCTGAGGGCATGTCTTGAATTAGTGCCTCTTCTGGTAATGCTGCCTGAACTCCTTCACAGGCAACACTGCTCACCGGGCTTGCTGTGTCAGACCCGTAAGTAGACTCATCACATGTCAGGCTGGGACCTTCATGTGGAAGATGACAGAGTTGAAGTCCTTGGCAGCCTGTGCTTTTGTTCCTGGTGGGCTTTGGCAAACTGAGCATGAGGTGGAGCTCAATGGGGTTAGGTGCCTCCTTTAAAGTGTTATATGCAATTTTGGCTTATTCTACCTGTAGGTATTTTTGTTAAGCTAGGCCCCCAAATCTTTTGGAAATTACATGGTGTGTTCCATGTTTTGTTTCATGAGAAGAATAATCAGGAAATATATTAGAGAATTAATCAGAAGGGAAACTGCCATGCAGTATATGATGACTGTGAACGTGGTATAGGAAATAAAAGAGAAAATGACTGTCTTCCTACAATTCAAGTTCCTTATCAAGGTGGACTAATAATGTGTTTCTGGGAAAATGCTATTTTGGGAAAAACAGAACAAAGAAACGAATATCATCTGAACGGTGAGGAAGAACAAAAGAAAAAACCCTATAAAATTTGATTTTCTCATTTCCCAAATGAAACATTTCAATTTTCCATTTCTAAATCACATTTCAAGACCAAATTCAGTAGAAGGTAGAACAAAACGCTTATGTACTGTTTGAATAAAATGTTCTTTCAACCCCTTGTCATGCTTTCTTTTTTTTCATTTGGCCAACTAAAATGAGTTTTTCCCGTGTTTTGTGTGTGTGGTTTACTAGTCTAACTGAGAAAATAATTATTTCTCACGTTCTTCCTCTCACTGAGTTCCAGGCATAGGACTGGATGCAGAGTATGGGAAAATGAATGGTTTGGGAAAGAAAATGAGAGAGTTTTTTCCTCAAATGAAGTAGCATTTATTTTGTGTGACTGACCAGGGATATAACATAGTTCTGCTCCTACGAGTTTTCAGCTGGATTATGGGTGAGATTTAAATAATACATTACTAAGCTTTAGGATGTAATAGCTTCTCTAAAAATAGGGTTGGATTATTAAGATTAATGTAATCTTTGTAGCTTTTGTTATTATTTAGAATGCAAGACATTCAGTCCTTAGTGCTGGAATTGATGATATTTTCGTATCTATTTCCAAGAAAAAGAAACATTAAAAGGATAATTCAAGCATCTGTTAAAATCCAGCAGACAACATTTTAAAAGTGAATACATCCAAACAGCTCCATAGAGCAAAGGATAAAATTTTTAAATTAAAATTGTACTATGAGGGAAATTTTCTGTCTCAATTATTATGTGTGCTTAGTTGAAACCTACATGAATTTCAGCTGGTTGGTTGTTCACGTTCAGCTCACTGCACACCCTAAGGACTGCATGACACATTTTGTTTACGCTGATCATCAGCATCCCTGTTGCACAAGCTTGTTTTCTGACAGTTCCAAAAGGGAATTATAATTGTTTACCCTTAAGCATGACAGTAATATAGTGTGATTGAAAACAAAAATGTCTCACTTATTCATTGAATGATTTGTATTTGATAAAAGGACATTTTTTTCCTTTGGTGTTATTTTTTAGCTTCTGTGAATTTCTTAAGCTCTAGACAGAGCTTTGAACCTTATTGATCATGCCACCAGCATTCACTGAAGAAAAATAACAGTTACTGACATCAGTTACAATTACATAGTTTACAGTGGTACAAGGGACATTTTTTTTACAGTTACAAAGTTTCATCTGATAATACAGTTTTTGTGTGTATACATAACATGAGGTGCTGGGTTTGTGTGTTTCATAACCTTGTAGTTTCTGAAAACCAAACTTAGTGTGTTGGAATTAAATGTTTAGAGTTCTTGCACTAAATCTTGTGTATTTCAAATCTGACACCAAAATTGTAGTGGTACATGATTCTCATGAATCCTTAGTTAACAGCCTTGTCTCCATCCCTACAATAAAGTAGCTTTCTAGCTTGAGTTCAGCTGAGTAGTATAATTTCAAATGAGCTTTAAAACAGCCTTTATGGGAAATCACACAACTAAGTACAGTATTGATTTATTAGAACCCTCAAAGTCATGCTTTGGGGAAGATGAAGGAGGGAACTGTTTTAGCGCAACTTTTGATAAAATAAAGGCAGTGTGCTCCAGTCAAGAAAGCAGGCCTTGTAGCGTTAAGAGTAAAACCATGTCTGACTGCCTCGGGTTGCTTGTGTGCGTGTGAAGCACAAGGCAGCAGACACAAAAATGTAAATACCACATCATCCATTGAATGGCTTTTATACATCTGTACCTGACTGAATGTGCCATTGCTGTCTTTCAGAAATATCGACAGTATATGTCTGGACTTCTCACTCCTCCTTATGGTGTTATGGAAACCGGCTCCAACAATGACAGTAAGTATGAGAAAATAGGTATCAGATGTTAGAAAAAAGGGAAAAGAGAAGAAAGGGGAAGATGAAAGTCCTCTGGTTTTGGGTGTTGGAATTTTAATGTTAAATTCAATTCAGTATTAAGACTGTATTAATACTGCATATAGTAGGAAATACTTTGGAACTTGCCTAACTGCCTTCCCAACTGTATAAAAGTGTACACAGAGCTGTACACAAAT
The DNA here is from genome assembly GCF_964195595.1 of Calonectris borealis. Lineage (NCBI taxonomy): Eukaryota > Metazoa > Chordata > Aves > Procellariiformes > Procellariidae > Calonectris > Calonectris borealis. Next base: position 23,964,014 of record NC_134317.1, read on the forward strand.
CTGCACTATGAGCCAGGCCTGTTGACTAAAGCATACTGTATGATGTCCTGTAACATTTAACTGGTTATAGGTGTTACATGAATTCCATGGAACACGGCCATGAGTCCTGCTAGTAAAATAAATATAACCAAGTGGCTTATTTTTTTAGTTAGGATGGGCTACACAACTTGCTTGGGAACCTAGGTTAGTGCTTGGGCAGACAGCCTGCAATAAACATGCTGCTGTCTGACCTTAGTTACATAGCAAAGTAAGTTTGGGTATGTCTCTGCCTCATGAGAACCTGTCAAACTGTGGGATAGTGCTGTAGACATGAATCCAAGGGCAGCCTTTGGAACTCATCACTTCTGTAAATCATGGTACTTTTATTTAGTTGCCAGAGGATTATTTAGATGCCAACGAGGACAATATCTGACGGCTAGCAATTGCATCTGCAGATTTTGTCCCATATGTTATGTGTTCAATATGTTCTTATTTGTGAAAAAATAGCATAGCATAGCATAGCATAGCATAGCAATGCTAGTTAGTGCAAACTCAATGTCATGTTTGACTTCCAGGTACTAAAACATAGATAATGTTACATGAAAAAATATAAATAATTCAAATATTAAGTTGTGAGAAAGTACTATGTTTAGCAAGCTGTTTATAGTATTTATAAAAGTTAGCTTTTTGTCTTTTTTGTATTCACAAGAGAAAACTTTTGTCTGAATAAATCTGTTTTGCTCTTAATAAAATCATAGATTAATGTGTATGTTATCAAAGTATTGAACCCTCCAATTCCTTATTCTATTGATAAATATCTCCACTGTTACTTAAAAAAATGTGTGGTATGTATTTATTTTCTGTATTCTTTTTTTAGGAATGCCAGATAAGGACAGTATGTCAAGCAGTGCTCTTTGCCAAGTTTCTAAAAATTGTAATAAGGTAAATCCCACCTAGTTTTGCCCTTGTTTTTTGATGGGGGGTGGGATTTGGTAATGAAAAATGCAAAGTACAGCATTAAAATGTAAATTGTAAAGAACCATGTGCAAATGCAAAGCATGTGGTTGATGCATGTGAATACAGTATACAAATAATAAGGATGCTTTAGGCGACGTATCATGTAACTGGAGAAAGCAACTGGTTCAAGGATCAGCATTATTAGAAAGTGCACTGCTGCTGAAGTTTGTGTTACAACCTGGTTGTCCTATCTTTGTAAGAAAGGTGCTGAGGGTAAAGAAGAAAAGCAGTACTGTGACAAGACCAGCGCATAGCCAATGGATCATAAAATTCATAATTAAATCCTATTTTAAGGCTTAACAGAGTCTTAACTGATGCACAGGCATTGTTCTGGACCTTTGCTCAGGGTGAATCTTCTCCTGTGTTCAGAGAGCAGCTTTACGTCCCAGTTCCCCTTTGTAAAATAGTTCTGTGCCTTCAGTCTCACCAGATGAGGATCCGCATGAAGGAACTCGTGAATATTTCTATGCTGGGTTTAAAGTAATTATAATAGTGGGAAGAAATAGTATCAGGCATTGCTGTAAAGATTAATAACTTTTAGATTTTTTTATGGCAGGAGTAGAAAAGTTACAGTAATAAACAGATGCTTGGATACCTTCTTTCTGGACATAGGAGTTTAATTGGATGCATTTCTGTGATGTCTTTAAAAGGTTAAAGGTATTTTTGTTACACAAAAAACATCTCTTGACAGCAGATAAAGACAATGAATATTTTAGCGTGTTTCCTTAATGCGAAAATAACTACTTCTGCCTCTCCCTGTCTGTCTGTCCTGCTTCCTCAAGGGTACTGACCTTTCTTAATTGTCACATTCAGCCTTTATTAAATGTATAAATGTAACGGTATGCAGTTCCTTTTTGTAGAGTCTTATTCACTAATGCTATACCACTTCCTGACACAGCCTTATCCTGTATGAAAATAAACATTTTTCCATGCACTGAGTAATAATTCTTAGATACTTAGATAGCACCTTTCATTCTGTAAGCATTTTACAAACAGTTATGAGTTAAGTCTCAGTGCTTCTCTAAGATGTTGGCATTTCAATGCCACACTTGGAGTTAAGCCAGATCAGGGGTCTTGCTTGACCTCTCAATGAAAGCACCAGGTGTAGAATCCAAACTAAAAGATGATGATGTATTTTCTGAAGCAGGTAGAGGTAACAGATAGAAGTAACAAGGTAAAAACATCTGTCTTTCCTAGAAGGTGGTATCCCCCCTCTAATGGGTAGTGATGCTCAGCTAAGGGTCATACACACTTTCAGGTACAAAGTGGTTTAGAAACTGAGCAAAGTGCAGTGATTAATACTGCTAAATAGCTGGGCTTTTCTAGCGCAACAGGACTCTTCCCGCACAAAGTAACGTTCACCTGGGTAGGAGACAGAACTTGGCTGGGGTAGGCTCAAACTGTTCAATGACTTTTACAGGAATAAGGTCCTTTGCAAACCATATTAACTTCCTTTCCAAGACACATATATAAAACAGCCATCCTTCTCCCTCCCACACTGTACGCATTTCTGTGGAGAGAAGCTGAGAGAGTAAATATATGACAGATGCTTGTCACCTTGTTTCATCCTGGAGGAGCTCAGACAGCCCCATGACAAATGTGGCAGAAGAACCTACACAGCATAGAAATGGTTCATGAATCCTAGTTCTGTGTTTTTGCCATATGGCCACAGTTCTCTTTAATTACGTTAAGTTAAAGGTAAGTGCAGCAGAGATAAATGTGTGAGTACTTTGTTTAGCTTCATTCCCGCAATTTTAAACTGTACAACTGTTATAGTGCTTACACAATATGTCGATCTTCATGCCCTGCAGTCAGCTTTGAATGATCAGGGAGGTACTGGGATTGCAGGGCCGAATTCCCAGAATTGTTGCCAGCTCTTCGAAATTCAAAATAACAGGGTACCAGAAAACAGCCCTGTGTTTGTAGATTTTATATATTTTGCTTATTTTAGGGTGATATATGACTGTCAAAATGGCTACTGCATCAGGGAAGGGCATTCATCCAGGGAAGGGGAAGTGTTTGCAGGACATCTTCAGATTACTTTATATCATTAGATTGCCAGAATGATGCCTGTGGGACAGGCAGCAAATACAGCTCAGAGAGGCCTGCAGGCTACTCTGTAATGTCCAGAAAAAGACTGAGTGAAGAACTTTCTGAGATTCAGAGAAAATTCCTCGAAATCTTTCATATGGTAAGAAAAAATTACACTCTTTGACAGAAGGAGATAATATAACATCTTCAGTAGTTCTGATCATAATGATGCATTTATTTCAGGAGGTATGTGTGTTGTTTTAATTTTATAACTATAAATAATTTGCTTCAAATGAAATTTAATATATTCCACTCTTGAAATATGAAATGCATGCTTTTCTCTTTTAGCCTGTTCTGAATCTTTTACAGGCACTGTAATAGGTGATTTTCCATATTTGCTAATTTTTTGAGTTTCATCTTCATGGCTTAATTTTTTTCTCCTGTCACATCTACTAGTTTTTGATGAGTAACATAAGATTTTTCTTTTAATACATGCCTTGAAATTTTCTCACCATATGGGGATGTTTGGTTTTCGTAGTCCATTAAAATCTATAAAAAAATTCTATTTGGAGGAGGCAGCAAAGAGATTTTCTTTTACCAAACATGAATTCATTTGCATTTAGGGTTACATTATTGCACATCATTTAATGCAATATAGCAGTTAAATTGAGCATAAAATACTGAGACAGAATATGCTACTGTCCTCAGTTATATTTTGGGGAATGGAAACAAAGTGAATTTAAAACTGTCTTACATAAGGGAAAATAACACAGCTTCAGTCTTTTTAACTAGTCAGTCTAGTCTCAGTACACCAGTCTCTTTAGCTCTAGTTTTCAAAAATTCTCATGGGGTAAAGTTGGATATAACTGGATCTGTGAGATGAAAATAATCCTAAAGCCAAAATGACAAAATCAATAATAATTTCAAATACATTTTTGGAAAAGATACAGAAGAGTACTTAGAATGCAGGGGAGGTCAGATTCCAGCGTGCAGACAGAATAGGTAGTGGTTCTGTTTCGATACATTACCAGCAGAGCTGGCAACAGGGTTGCATGGTGCTTCCCACTACAAGATCCTCTTCTTACAGTTTGGCCACTTTTTCACTGTTTATGCAGAATTTGCCATGCTGATAGTATGCCTCTGGCTGATTTTTAAATTGAAATGGATCAAACCTCTTTGACATTGAGGTTGGGGGAAAATACATAGCACATATTAAATAGCTTTTCTCAGTGATACGCTAGCAATCCTGTCCTTTGGACTAGGAGCTTGACATCTGGGGCTTATTCTGGCATAAGGAGTGCCATTTGTGACCCCCTACAAAATAGACCGTATTGTTAAGCCTTGAAAAATCTCGGTTGAAGCTGGCTCACTTATTACAGTGTATTACACTTATTACTTATTACACTTATTACAGTGTAACTGCAAGCTTGTGCACACAGGCTGTGCGCGTTGCGTGTGCAGAATTCCCATACTGTTCGTCTTTGGTCCTGGGCTGCTTGAGCGTTCCCGTGTCGATGCTTAACAGCGTGGGTTTTCTCGCAATCACTCATTCTAGTTACTAGAGCAATGTTTTGATTATTATAAAGCCAGACACTAACTGAAAACCACAGTTCTCTCCCCTGTGCTTTTACACTTTCTACTGGTGCCCAAGTAGGAAATGAGTAAAGAAATAGCCCATTCTTCTTTGGAGACATGGGTTATATGATAGTTTTAAAGAAGAGGGCATTGCAGAAATGAGTTGTAGAGACACAGGAATGAATGTGGGTAAAAACAGAGGACAGGCCCATTGAGAGCGTGAATCTCCGCTCTCTTATGGAGTGTGGTGCTGAATGCTTTTTTCTGCTATCAGTAAATGTCTTAAACTCCTTTGCAAACTGTGGATGCTGTGCCTGAGAGAGCCTGAGAGAGCATAGGAATATCCACAGACAGAATAGAAATCTGTGATTAATAACAGTTATTCTATTTATTCAAGTAGTTGATAGACTGCTAAAGATCCAAGCTGAAGTTTTACATGGTTTTCCATAATGGAATCTCCATATTGCAGTTTGCTAAAAGAACCCCCACACCCTCAAGAAACTACACAAAAAAAATTCTGCTTGAAAGGAAGGCTGAAAAATTAAGTGCTCAAAAGCAGAGAATTTCAAGAATGGAGGCTGACTGAGTAGTGTTAATGAAGTCCTCTTATCCGTGTTTGTTATGGTACAGACTTCAGTTCTTCATGTTTATTATGGTACAGACTTTGATTACCTGCTCACATATATTTTTCCTGTGACACACTCAATTAAAACAACATCTCACCTCAAAAACCATGCCAGCTTTCCTTTTGTACAACTTAATCTCTATGACTGTTTAAAACCTACATAAATTTGTGCCTTCTTCATTGAAAGCATACATCGTGAAAGGGGGAAAGTGCTTCTTCATCTCCTTTGTACTGAGGAAACCATACTGAACACAGAAGATATAAGCAGATAAAGTTGTGCAAATTCATACAGTCATTCTTGCTATTGGGTGAAGAATATGTCTTTTTTCCGAAATCTCTTTCATGCTTTATTTCCATTATGTTCCCTGTATTGTTTTTAGGTTTCTATTGTGATAAAGAGTTGCCGGAGCTCCCCCTAGTGCACGAAGTAATATTCGAAAAACACCTGGATCGAGTTTGTGACTCTTACAGGCTGAAATGTCCCCTTTATGTTTTTCATGTAATGACTCCAAATCCTCCAGACTGGAAGCTTATTGGAAGTGATTTCTTTGAAGATATTTTGTGTAGCAAAGCTTCTATAGGATGTGCTGAAATACTCCTCTGAAAGTTACTTTTTCATCCATCTTTTTCCCTGGTTAATTTGATGTGATAAAATACAGATTCCTTTTCTGTACTGAATTTTCAATAAGGCTTAGGTGCTGTGATGATTTTTATGCATTTAAATAGTTGGAGTGATTGTGAAAACATGATTTGCTATTTTATCAACTCTAAATGCATTTAATAAAATTATATCAAAAAGATCTTTCATTTGACAGAGAAGGACATAATCTAAGTGTTAATCCTCAAAATATTGCAATTTTCCACATTGCCAGGCAAATGAATATTCACTTATTTCAATTTTCAAGCATTTAAATATAGCTCTGGGCATTTGAAAATATACTGTTTGTAAAGATGACATTACAATTCACTAGATGCAGCCTTGAAGAGCCCACACGAGACACCAGTAATAATCATGTTTATTCACCATATTAGCTACTCTAGCAATAAATACAATAATTTTACTTCTGATTTCCTTATATTTCAATTTACTTTTCCCAGATCACCAAGAAGAAAGCTTATCTTTTAACATATTCAGTAGATTGTCAAATGTGGAATTTGATAGAGCATTAGCAGAATGCTAAGGGAAATGTACCACATGCTCATGAAATTGTGACCCTACAAAAAAGAATAAAAAGAGAAAGCAGGAAAGCGGGCAATGTTCTAGCAAGATTATAGATGCAACAACAAGGTTTGTTTGGAAGTGGTAACCTCTCCAACATTCACATGAAAACTGTGTTATAACAGAACTGATTTTCTATATGGAGGGTTTATATAACTGTCCAGTGATATGTGTGCATTAATTCCTATCCTCTCTTGGGCTCTGTGCCAGAGTCAGTTCGCCTACACAATGTTAGCATAGGGTTAAAAGAATAATTCACTTTCATTTTCTGTTTTTAAAGTGGTTGCATAAAAGCACTATGTGCAAATATTTCTAAATAATGTCTTCATGCAGTCCTAACTGTACCAATTACTTTTAGGGGCTGCTCTGATATTTTGGCACCACTTTCACATATACGACAGTAATTTGCTTAGAGGTCTGTTCAAGTTCTTCATTTTGCTCTAAGTGGAAGTGCTCAGGGTTCAATCATTATCACAGCCTCTAACAATTTGGCTAGTGCAGAGGCTGTGCATATAGTCCCTGGCAATGAGTTGCATGGGTACAGCATATGGCAGGAGAGATAACAAAGACAGGAGTGTGAGATGAGTAGGAGTCTGTGAAAAATACAATTTTCATATGTTAGTAATGAACTTCAGCATGAAAAATGTGAAGGTCTTTACATGTCATCAGAGCTCTTTAATGTAAACAAAATTGTAAGTAGGTCTGCTGGCTTATATAAGTAGGCTTTGCATAAACTGAATTGTTGCAGAACCACCAGGGAAAGTGTCGTGGTTTAACCCCCGCCAGCAACTGAGCACCACACAGCCACTCGCTCACTCCCCCCCGGTGGGATGGAGGAGAGAATCGGAAGGGTAAAAGTGAGAAAACTGGTGGGTTGAGATAAAGAAAGTTTAATAGGTAAAGCAAAAGCTGCGCGCACAAGCAAAGCAAAACAAGGAATTCATTCACCACTTCCCATCGGCAGGCAGGTGTTCAGCCATCTCCAGGAAAGCAGGGCTCCATCACATGTGATGGTTACTTGGGAAGACAAAAGCCATCACTCCAAACGTCCCCCACTTCCTTCTTCTTTCCCCAGCTTTATATACTGAGGATGGCGTCATATGGTATGGAATATCCCGTTGGCCAGTTTGACTTAGCTGTCCTGGCTATGCTCCCTCCCAGCTTCTTGTGCACCTGGCAGAGCACGGAAAGCTGAAAAGTCCGTGACTATGTAAACACTACTTAACACACTGATGTTTTAGTTGTTGCTATCAACATTATTCTCATACTAAATCCAAAACACAGCACTATACCAACTACTAGGAAGAAAATTAACTCTATCCCAGCCGAAACCAGGACAGAAGGTTTTGGTACATCACTACCTCCAGTTCCAACGATATAGAGATGATACACAGCTGTAGGCTTCCCTTCTAAATGCCAGTGTGAATAGCGATGCCTCAAAGAAAAGCTTGCACCATCCCATCTTCTGTTATCCAATTCAGCTGCCTGATTTTCTATGAAATATCTATGACCCACGTTTTCATTGTGTACCCTGAATTCTGGAGACCCTAATGGCAGTTTCTATTGGAAACAGTTTCTTCTGCTGTATCTAATCATGTAATGTATCTAATCTGACCAATACAGAACTAGCCAGAGTAGTCCCAATATGAAACCTGCAGATGCGATTAGTGATTCTCATTTGATCTATCACTATACAGGAATGAGTAGCATTGTGGAAAAAAAGAACAGAATCCTTGGTCCGGGTTCCAGTGTATGTGTCAAAATAACTTAATTTCTCTTCAGTGTGTACTTGATCCAGTTCAAGGATCCCTAGTCCTTGAAGCCTTTCCATGAATTTGGAAGAAAAAATATGGTCTCTTTTTTCTACAATTACAAGTTTTCATTGTGGTGGTTCTAAGGACAGCTCTAAAGATAAATAGAGCTGTCTACAATGATAGTGAGATTGGTAAGAGATGGAGGCAAGAGTTCTCTTGGTAGATGAATTAAACTTTTTGCAGAAAAGGGCAGAATTTTGCAACCTACGGATACTACAGGAATATTCTTATTTTAAATTTTACCCTCATTTTCTAAGAGCAATAACAACAGAGGATCAAATATATGTAGATGTATTTCAGTTTTAAAATATAAGCAAATTGCCACATTTATCTTGAGAGAAGGTGAATAATGGGAAAAATAGTGAACAGTGTCCAATAGCACAGCACAGTTGAGTTGTCAGCACCTGAAACAGAGCCTCCCTTTCCTGTCACAGCTGCAAAACATTCCAGAAGCAACCTCTGCCCTTTGCTCAGGAATAGAAAACCAAGCTTGAAAAAGCCTGTCTGCATTTGAACCCTTCTTTAAGTGCTGCAATGACTTTCTGAGTCACAGTGAAACTACCTGCAAGATCCAAATCAGGGTAGTGTGGGTTTTATCATGAGAGAGAAGTGAAAAGATGAAGAATGGGAGGTATGGGGGGAAGAGAGAGACCTCCTCTGTTACCAGCAGAACAATCCATATACTCGGGTCAATGTTAGAGCTAAACTATATGAGTTTTTAGTTCCATGACTTTTACATCTGAGTATTAATATGTATGGTACCTGGAGTATTTGTCTGAATGAAGAGTCCCCTTAAGCAGTTATCGTTGTTATTTTGGTGCTCTCCACTTCTCTTGCTTTTTTAAAATTTTTATGTCAGCCTTTATTGCAATTTATGTGTATCCTAAAGCCTTGCAATCCTTGTTTGTGCTGGGTGCTGTGAAGCAAAGGAGGGTTGGAGGCCCCTGCTACAAAGAGCTTGCAGTCACAGAAAAGGTGGAGTGACTGTCAGACAGAAAGATGCTGGTTTACTCAGAACATTGTAAGGCATGGGATTCATATGTGTTTATACATTTCAAATGAGTTTTCTTACAGGAGCTTATTGTGATCAGTCCTTGGTTTGATAATCCTAAGAGACACTGAGAGTGGGAGGAAGAAGTTCAGAAATCAATAGACAAATGAAAAACTAAGTGATATATATTTCTTTGTTAATCTTGTAATTTGGAGGGGATCTAACACACACTGTTGGCCTTCTTCAGAGTAGCAGAGTAAGCAAATATCACCTCCTCCCTGAGTAACCTTCTCCCCCTCAAAAGGGTTATAGAGGTGCTTCGGGTAGCATGGGAAAGGCAATCTGGCTGAAGAGACATTTTCCCTTTCTGACTCCTCTTGTCTAGCTGAATGAGTGTTGCTATCATAGTTTCGACAAATAAAATAAATAATGTAAAAATAACAGAAATTCCTAGAAAATACTAGAATTTGTAAAATATTCAATATCGTGAAGTAGGTGTGGGACCTTCTTTCAATAGGAGCATCACTCTCTGTTCCAGTTGTCTGGGGAAATAGCATATTGCCTTACCTGCCAGTGCTGGCAAGGGCAGTCTGATAATATATACTGTGGCATCACATTTGATGACTCTTGCTCCTTGGCTGTGTCTTCTGTGTGATTCTGTCCCAACCCATAAAAAACATGCACATATGCTCCATTTGTCTCTTGCAGTTGAAAGGCAGAAAGAGTGGGTAATTATACTGAGAAAAAAAGATAGTCCTTTTCAAGGTTCATGTCTTCAGACAAGTCAAGCGTATACAAGTAACACATTTGGCACTTATGTTTGAAACAGCAAAATGAATTTTTTTGAATCTTGTAATTATTTTCTCAAGTTTGGCAGAAAAATTGGATCAGGGATCTTAAAATCAGATTCCTTCTAGTCATTCATATCATCTCTCACAGAGCATTTTGACTGCCTGTCCTACAATGCATACTGGAAATTGGTATTCCACAAAGTCAATTATAGTTCTGAGTCAGTAAGAAGTAATCAATGTGTCTGATCTGATCATTTAGCAGCATCTTTTTTGTCTGTGTACAGATGACAAAAATTTGAGAGGTTAATAAATAGTGGGGAAAAGCTCTCCAGTGATTTTGTTCTTTTTGTGTTAGCTAGTCAAGAACCAGGAGCCTGTTGTGCTGGCTCCACGCAAAGAGCACCACCACCAAAACAAGTGTTCCGTTTGTGGTGCTCATTTAGAGCCATTCTGAGTTAGAATTGCTGAGGCAAAAATGTCAGATATCTATGACAGAGCCGAAAATGTAATTGGGCTATTACCTCTAGTGATGGTTAAAGAGCAAGTGCTGTTCAGGTATTTAAAGATTTATGATTTATGACTTTTCATTATTTATTCTTTTTGTAAATTTCCTTCTGGAAGAAAGCTTGGCACAAGATTGTGAACATGTTTGATCTTTGTGTGCTTTATCATCAGTGATGCAGCTGTCCTAAAATTAAAGATAGCAGTTAGTGAGGAAATACAAATACACATAGCTGAGTTGACTAGTAGAGAAATGAAAAGAATACATAATTTAGGTTCGAAAATAAAAATGAAAAAAAAAAAAAGATTTTACTTCCAATACCAATTATTACACTGCTTCTAATTAGGATTACTCAGCCACACTTGTTTTCATCTTAGGAAATGAAATTATATAAACAATTTGTATAATAACCTTAAATATGAACTGGATGGAGAAAGAGCCAGTAGCTTAACAGGGGAGAATTATGATTAAGTCTTTGTAAACTTCCCAGTACTGCTTTGTCCATCCTCACTCTTTAAAGTAGCTGACTTCAAATGGATGAATCTGAGGGGGCTAAAGAAACATCTTCTCTCATGCCACTCTTCCCTTGTAGCCTTTTGCACAATGGCTCAGATGGTTACTTTTCACCTGAACCCATTTTCTGACCCAGCCCACCTTAGACCCACATGAAGGCCAGCAGTGACACCAGGAGCAGAGGTAGGAGAGGGTGGCTGTGCAATAGGAAGATGGTGGGAGCATCACTTCCCAGAGCAGAGCACATTTGGGCCCAGGGAGAACCGTGGGGCTGTGGCTGCCCTTCCACAGCAGCTTCCAGTGACCTGCACCAGGACTGTAGGGCACCTGTCCTCCCCCTTGTGCCCCTCAAGGTCTCTTCTCTCTCTGTCCAGCTACATGTGCCCTCTCCTCCATCACAGACTCCTGCTTGCCTGGTGGTAAGGGAGGAGAACTGTCAGAAACACATAAACCTTTTTTCTGAGCTTAATTTTCTGCTGTTTTGGATGAAGATTAGCTTCCTGGCCAGGGCCAGCACAAGCAATAGGGCAGAGCCTTGGTGTGGGGTTCAAGGAGGGGAGGGACCACAGCGGTCCTGTTTGAGGCTGCTGTGAACTGTCTGCAGCCTTAAATGTCTAACCTCCACACAAAGCACTACCAGGTCTGCCAGCTACAGTTGGAGACTCTCCTGCCCCAAACCTGGCATTTCTGCCAGCCCACGTCAGCTGCAGGGGAAGCAGAGGGACAACTGGCAGGGGATCATTTTGTCAGGCCAGCTTGCAGCTTCATTGCAATTCACTGCTAAATCACAAATGAATCTGTTTGATTTCAGTCTCCTGTGTTTAAATACAGATTTGTATGATGTATTCCTGTTATTGCTGTAATACACATACAGATCCAGGCAAATATTTGTTCCTCTCTCCCTCCCTCCTCTTGAGTTGTCTTAATTGTGTTCAGAGCCAGTCTAGATTAGGGATTTTCAGCTTGTGGTCTGCAGGCTGCTGGGTTCTGGCAGCAAATGAGTCTGGGAAATAAACCTAAGAAAAGCCTATTGTCCCTAGCCGCACAAGGTACCTCATCTTGACTGGCAAAACTATAGGGGTCCACAAGATAAAGGAGCCTAACCCCCCTCCTCCCCCAGTTCAGTTCACACTGCTGAGTGTCAGTGTTAGCTGCTGCAGGTTCCATGGGAATGTTGGAGAAACCCATGTCGACAAAACTGTAACAGTAAGGTTTCTGGTATTCCTCATGCTGTAAATGTATAGCTACTGCTCCACAGCAGTCCTAGGCCTGTGTAGTAGAAAGGCTCTCTCATCTTCCTGGTATACTGGTCCAAACTGGGGGAAGGAGGAGGGAGAAGAAAACCAGGAGGTTGCCTTGCTAGAGCTCCTGAATGCTACTTAGTCTGTTCGGTTTCTTCAATGTTACAGTCAGTGTTCTTGAAACGCTGTCTTTTGTGTTCTGTCTGGCTTTTCTGCTATGATGCTTGGGGTAGAGAACCTGGATTGCTGTCTGGGAGGTGCTGTGTGACCTTGTGGCAGTACAGACACAGGGCAATCTGCAATAATATTGGACTTCACTGTACCAGAAATTCCTCTGGGGAGGATTTTCTGGTCTCCTAGACCAACTGTCATGGAAAAGCTGAAGATTCCTACATTATTGCAGAAATGATGTTTTTTTAACACAAGTTAGCTGGGAATACTCTATGTACATTCAGTATTTCCAGGCAAGCTGGTTTGGATTACAGTAATTAAACTTCTCTGGAACAGCAAACATTTTCACACTGTGATTTGCTTAACATAGTGCAACAGTCCTTATCCTTTATACAGCTCACAAAGAGACACTAAAGAGTCAATTAAGCCAAAGAAGATTTTGAGATTATGTTTAAAAAGGAGGTGAGTGGTTGAGAGATGGCAGGGACAGAATTTCAGCTGGAAGAAGCAATATTTTTAGCAATTATGTGAAAGTTAACTCCAACATTAAAGAGAAATAGGAGAAAGGGGATAAATTACAAAATACATACAATAGGTCCCTTTCCATTTCACAAGGACAGGGCTGGTTCTGTGATATCCCTAAAAGCCAGACATCACAGAACTTACACAGCTTGGGATACATACTGAGAGAGGTAAAAAGAGGTCATCTCTTTCAGAAACATACTGTGGTGAATTGGGATGTAGAGATGTGGTTTGCTAGGGAAAATGTCAGGTAGAGTAATTTCACCTCTCCATCAGTCTTGGGTTAATTATTGCAGTGTTCTGTGTGCATTTGTGGACCCAATTTTTTCTCAAGTTGCAATAAAGATTCATTTAGCAACAGAAGCAGCTCAGAGTATGTTTAGAAACGTCTGTCCCTCATTAGTTATCAGGGAAGATGAGCTGAAATTCAAAACAGTAAGAACAAATGTGAACAGACCTGGTTTAAATGGTATCAAGTTAGGCAGCTGCAGGATCTGTAGGAAGTTAGGAGGAGGGAAGGAGCAAATTTACAAATATGAAATATTTACTGTTTTCTGATGCTCATTATATTTTGTTCAGATTGGCAGGAATTAATAGTATTATTCTTTTACTGTTTTCTTGGGGAATACCTACTGTGCACACAGATGCACATTAACTCAATGTTTGTATTTTATTTACTGATTATTCCCATTGCATTATGGAATTAATGTGAAAAACGGGGCATATTAATCCATGTTGTTCAGATCTAATAATTTGATTCCAAATACCTTTGTATGTTTTTAATCAATACAGTAACTGCCAGTAAAGTATCTGAAGAACACTGAATTAACTGATTAACTAATACAGCAGTTATGAGTTTCATTTCATGCTAGTTAAATATGTGAGACCCCAGTTGGATTTCACTGTAAAAGAAAAATAAAAGCCCTTACCCTTCATAGCCAGTATTTCCCCCCTGAATTTATGCTGTTGGACTTTGCCCATTACTGAATCGGATGATGATGTGCCCTCGTAGCAGGAAAAGGTAATGATGTTGATGGGTTGTCCTCAGAAGATGCATGTTGTCCCTCGTGACCAGGTCCCTGCTGTTTTCATAGAATCATAGAATATCTCGAGTTGGAAGGGACCCATAAGGATCATTGAGTCCAACTCCCTGCTTCTTGCAGGGCTACCTAAAACTAAACCATATGACTAAGAGCGTCATTTAGATGCTCCTTGAACTCTGACAGGCTTGGTGCTGTGACCACTTCCTTGGGGAGCCTGTTCCAGTGACCGACCACCCTCTCAGTGAAAAATCTTTTCCTAATGTCCAGTGTGGACTTTCTCTGACACAACTTCATTCCATTGCCTTGTATCCTGTCACTGGTCACCAGAGAGAGGAGATTAGCATCTCCCCCTCCACTGGCCCCCTTGAGGAAGTTGTAGACTGCGATGAGGTCACCCCATGTTTTGGTCAGATCTGTCTGGTCATGAAGGTTCATTGTAGTTAGCAGAGCTGTGGGGGTGCTAATGTGTCCCAGTCAGGGACAGGAGCTGTCTCTTGCATCAGAAGCACTAGGAAGAAGGACGCGACCCTAAGGAGACTACCGTCCAATTTTGAAACAAAACCACCCAATAGATAAACTTCACAGTCTGAAAGACTTGGATGAGACAGGATAGGTAGCAGTTTCAGCACATCAGCACTCTCCACTTTGACAAGCTTTTTGTAGACATCATGGGAAATAGAAGTTTTAAGGAAGATAAGAAGGTTGTTTCGTGGATATTTGCCAGGAGCAGAATGCTTGTCTTTTCCACTGACGCACAAATATGTAAATTACACAGAAGTGCTTTAATGGTTTTTATGTTTATGACAGAAGACTTAAAGCTGTTGAAGTGAAGAGATACTTGGCTGAAAGAAGAATGTTTGTGCTTTTTTGAAAATCTGTTCTGGTCTAGCTATCAGTCTGGGATTTCTTTCCTCTGTTTACTTTCATATACTACAGAAACAACCATTTACCTTTTTTAGGAAATATATTTTATGTAGATGGAAAACATCTACATAGATCATTAAAAATCTCCTTCTGTGAAGTAGCATAACAGAAGGTGTTGCACTGGGTATTGTTAGATTATTCTTTTTCAGTTTCATTTTTAGCAAAAATTTATTTCTGAAAAGGATGACAGGAAGAAGAATGAGTAGATAGGGCAGCTGGAATCTGAGGGAGATGTGCTGCACTCCTTCAATGTTTCTTCATTTCATGTATGTTCACACAATGCATTGTCCTGAACTTGGAGAAGAAGGAACCTGGAATCACCAGAAGAGACACAAAATGGGTTTAAATTAACTTCTCTTCCCCACTTGCCAGAGGTTTTACCTTGTTGCTGACCTCCCCAGGGAATTCAGGAGGTAACCTTCAATGCCCTCTAGCCCTGTCTCACTTTGATGACTTTTCCCTTCAGTGTTAAAAATCATTACAAAATGCTCAGGATGAATTTGTATACACTGGACTTGCAGGATTTCAGTTGCAGCATTCAGCGGGGTTTTCCGTTGCTCATTCTCATCACTTGTCAGAGATGTGAGTAGATAGTGTCGTCCCCATTTTATAGATGGAGAAGTTGAAACACTCAGAGGTGGAATGACTAGCTGGGGTCACACAATACATAAACTGCTATCACCCAGGAGACAGTGGTGCTCTTGCCTCACTTGCGTTGCGTTTTGACTACACTAAAATCAAGTTTTACCACTGATTTTAATAGGTTCATGATTTCACCCCCTAATTCACAGTCCATCGAGTTTTTGGCACCCTTATGTTTGGCATGAAACCACTTTATCTAAAATTTCGCCACCTAGTCCTCAGGGTGCAGTTCTGGCATCTGGGTGTGATCGAAGCATAGGAGAGCCCATACAGTCCTGTTTGTCTAGAGGCATGCCTCCTGGGGGACTTGGAGGTGGGAGATGTGTGCAGAAGTTACAAAGGTATCTGGGAACAAGTGAAATAAATCCTCCAGAAGCTCATTAATCTTTAACTTCCCTTCAGTTTGCCTTTTGAATAGTTGCTGTGTACCTATAGCATGGGTGAGAGGCAGGTCTTAAAAACGAGTAACCTTGCTGCCTATATTTAGCATACTTTTTCATCTTCATCATTATAGTTTGTTTCTCAAGAAGTAAATAATTTCTGGTAAACATATTATTAAAGCCATGGATTCTAAGAAACCAGTAATTTTCATGAGAGACAATGAAAAAAATGCTTTATTCTTTTGTAGGTTAAAAAATTGCAGCAGCAGAGAAACCCATGACAACGGTGACTTGAGATTCCTTATGACAACAGTAGTCACACCTCTATCAGAATATCGGGAACGCTCACAGTTAGCATTTTCTGACATTTTATTCAATGCATGCAGTATAGTTATAGCAGCTGTTTCATTGTAGCAGGGAAGCAGAAAAATGACAGGAAAATAAGACGTCATTAGCCATGTTCTGGGGGTTTTTGTGCACTGGTCATAGTCTGCTTCAATATTCTTTTTCCCTTTGACATTCACAGTGAAGTGTCATTTTTGGTAATGGCTGAATCATTTTGTGTTAAAAGGACGGACATTTACAGTTTGTCAAAGAAACATTGTAGAAGTGTTAATAATGCAATTTCAATTTAACTTTCTAAAATAAATTTGCTACACTGATTGTATTTGAGAATTTAAAGGGACACATTTTCCTGTTTATGCTATTAATGCATGTAGATTACTAAAGAAAAACAATTTTAGAATGTATTTTAAAATACAGCTTAGTCTTCACATTGTATTACATTTAAAGAATATAGATTTTAAAACAGTCATCATTACTCTGAATATTTTGATAGTAGCCCATTTGCTGACAGTATTCAAAGCATTTTAGAAAGGTAGAAATTATTAGTATTCCTCTCTCCAAAAAGGGGAAGATGAAACACAGTGTGGTTATGTGATTTGTGCAAGGTCATGCAGTCAATTAGTTCAGAAAAAAAGTTATAAAACTGAGCTGTCTTAACCACTGATCCTGACAATTTCTACTAGTCTATTTTGCTTGGTTTAGTTAGTTTGTACTTTAGGGTATTTAGATGACAGGTGCTGTAGTTTTATGAAACTCAGAAGATTTTTAAGATGTGATTAAGTTCTGTTTCTGTGGAAGTTCCCTAATTTTGCAAACATCCTTGTGACTGTGTTTTCTTCCGTCCATACCTTGCCCTGCTTCCCACTTTTGCTGTTTACAGATGTTTCTTAAGAAACTATATGGTTGTCTTTTGTGAGCATGGGTGGTTTGAAGATCCTTTGGTAATACTATTTTTTAGTGCACATATAGACACACTCTTTCTCTGGAGATGGAAATAGGATACTTGTCCTGGTTTCAGCTAGGATAGAGTTAAATTTCTTCCTAGTGCTGTGTTTTGGATTTAGTACGAGAAGAATGTTGATAACACACTGATATTTTCAGTTGTTGCTAAGTACCCTGCTAGTCAAGGACATTCAACTTTAAAAAAAAAAAAAAAAAAAAAAAAAAAGGCAGCATTGGGAGGGAGCACAGCCAGGACAGCTGGCCCAAGTGGCCAAAAGGGTATTCCATACCATGTGACGTCATGCTCAGTATATGAATGATAGGCGTGTTCCAGGAAGTAGCGATCGCTACTTGGTTATCGGTCAGCGCGGGTGGTGAGCAATTGCATTGTGCATCACTCATTTTGTATATTCTATCATTATCATTATTATTTTCCCTTTTCTGTTCTCTTAAACTGTCTTTATCTCAACCCACGAGTTTTTCTCGCTCTGACCTTCTGATTCTCTCCCTGTCCCACTGCGGGGGGGGGGAGAGTGAGCGAGCGGCTGCGTGGTATTTGGCTGCCTGCCAGGTTAAACCATGACAATACTCTATCCAAGTCTGCTTTCCACCTGGAAATGCAGTCCCACAGCTATGATACTGTATGCTCATCTTTATCCCTGGTATATGGTTATTCTGTAGTGCTGGAAATACTGGTTTGTATTGGAAAAAGAGTCATCTCTACAAAGGCCCCTCCTCTCTGGAATTCTTACCTATGTCTGAAGTAGCTCAGATAGATGACATATTACAAAAAAAAGGCAACTTTTTGGAAATGGATATATGGATTTGAGAAAGAATGATAAGAATAGAAGGGGAGGTGGTGTGTGGGAGGGCTGTGAGGACTTCTGCTAATTGTCAGCTGTATCTTACTGACTGACTATACTTTCAGCAATATTGTGGGAATGTGTTTTTGTATGTTTTATTTCCTCCCATGTGAACCAGGTAGGGCACTGATAGCCTTTCAGGAGATGTATACAAGGTTATTCAAGCATGTTAGTCGTAAATGGCAGTCATCAGAAGTCATCAGAAGTCATTTGGAACCAGTAAGAGCTAAAGATGCTTCCTGAAATACACTTAGGAGAATCAAATGCTATGGGCCTGACTCAAAACCCATTAAGTCATTAGGGACTTCCCAGTGATTTCAGTGGGATTTGGATTAGGCCCTAAATCACCAATAGCAGTAAATACCGAGGGTGTAAAACAAACAGACCTCTTAGTGATGTGGCTGTTGCTGCTGCCACCTTTCAACTTGTGTGGCTTTTGTCCTTTGTTTCTTTTGGATCTCTTGCCAGCCAGCAGGAAAAGAGATGTCACTTGCAACTCTTTTCAGTGCCCCAGTTGGAAATAAAGGGATCAACAGTAGTGCACAGGTTTATCTGATCACCGTGGTAACCTCACATGCCATGCTTAACTCCAATAAATACAAAAACTTGTTCTCTGTTCAGAGGTGAGCTACACTGAGGTCATGGGAAAAACCTGGTTCATTGGCTTTTGTTTTATTTCACCTTAGTTCTTTGCAATACACATTTCCTACGTTAACATTTGAGAGTAGTAAGTTACATCCCTTCCATCATTTGATTCTATAGATCCAAATTTCTGTAGATCTAAAGCATTCATACATATGTAAAGGCTCAGAAGAAACATCCCTTTACAGCTATTTAGCAAGGGGAGTAGAAAAATGAGATGTTCTCGGATTTTATTTAGCAGATTCGAATAACTTGACAAATACAGACCTCATGTTAGGTCTCTATTGTTGTTCATTATATTATTTATTTGTTTGCATATGGCTTGCTCAGTGATGTAAGCAGCACAGAAATAAAGGCAGCCCTTGCCCTATAGTTTGTCATCTAAGGCCTATTTCTCCAGAGATTAAAGGTGTGCATAAAATCATACACATTAATAGTCCTATTTAAATCTATGGTATTGCTCTCATGCATAAATATTTGAATCTTCAAAGGAATGGAGGCTAAAATTGTTACTTCCGCTGCTTTGCCCCAATTTAAATAGGGAGTTTTGTGATTGGCTTCATGAAGAGTTTGTTTGAATGGCCCAAATGTAAACCCATAAATGTACGGATATGGAGTTTGTCAATGCTAACACTGAAAGCCATTTTATCACAGTTTTTCATGATCATTTTCTGCTTCCCCCTACTAACACCTGCAGCTTTTCCTTCTCTACCCTCCAGACCCATATGCACCTTCTTCCCTACAGCGGGGATCAGCAGGTCATAGTAAACTGTGTGTGTGTGCACTACTTGGAAAAGGGCATGACATAGCTAAAGCTCAAGATGGTACTGCTGTGGTAACTTTTCCCATATTCAGAAGTCCTGAAAAATGTGATCATCAAGTAGCTGCAGTCATCAGCTCCGTGCAACGTTTATGTACTTTAGTCACATTAATTCTTCAGAGATACCAGAATGTGTTAAGAAGGTAATTAAACACTCTGCTCACTCTCTGCTGTTTTATAGGGAGAGCTACTTCTTTTTTTTAAAGTGCTTTCTAAGCATCCCTTACTGGGAGAGCCAAGATTGTAAAGACTTACAAAACATTTCTTGGACTTCAGCCAAGTTGTGACTATTATCCTAAGATACGATCCCTTACAGAGTCCAGTTTTTTTCTGAGGGGAAGTTGTTGCATCTCCTATTAACTAATTGATGTGACATTTCTCTGCCTTTGAAGCATGACTTTTCTATAGCAAACTCAGTCCAAGCCCTGTGTTTCCATTTGTTGCATTTCATCTCATTGCTAGTGCAGCCAGAGTTCACTGCAGTAGCTTTGAAAGGGTGTAACTTTGGGGGGACTCTTTGCTGAGCATGTCTTTTGGATGGCAACGGTGGTGTTCCTCGGAAAGAGTGACCGTTTTCCTTCCTTGAGTCCGGCCTTGCTGCTCTGGGGGTTGTATTCTTGATCATGTCTTTAAGCACCACCTTGTGGTTGAACTAATTTTAGACATGTAAAGGTGTCCTCGAAAATTGCACAGTGCCACACAGTGAGGCTAAAAGGTACTTCAGGAAAGCATCTAGTCCATCCCTGAGCTACAAGCACCATTCGTTATAGCTGTGTCACTCCTGACAGATACCTTACATATCCTCCCAAGCCTCCGGATGTTGGAGAAAGTTAGCCAGACTAGGCCGCGGTGGGAAAATTCTGAGTCATGCTGACAAGGGAGAAAAGAAAGTTATGCTGACCTTGCTCTGTGCAGATAAGCAACTTTGAGAAAGTACAGTATAAGGAAAACAGGATGGAACCCGGACCACGTAGCAGTAACCGAAAGTAGGAGGAATATGATAATGTAATTTTTAGAGCTAAGCCAATGATTGTGAGACAAGTGTGCATAAGGTAGAACTTAGTGTATAAATATGTGTAAGGTTTTACAATAAAGTTGAAGCTGGCCTTATCACTCACATTGAGTCGACTGCCTGCCTTCCCTCGCTCGTCGCAAGTGGCGCCCGAACAGGGACCCCCCATCCCTGTTTTCCACCGGACAGTGAGATCGGAGAAGCACTGGTAGCAGCGACCAGGGAGCAGAAGATCAGTAGACGCTGTCGCGGCGTGCCTGATCCGTGCTTGAACCCAGGATAATAAAGAAGGGGTTCGCCGTCCGATAGAAGGCTACCCGTGGGAAAAGGCTGCAAACGACCGGATAATTAAGAGGGTCAGGAGAAGCGCGCAATGGAAGTAGAGGTAGCCTTCGATATTTTAAAACGCTTTTTAGAAGAGCGGGGAGTAAGCCAATTAAAAGACCTGGCTGGTTTAATTGCGTTAGGGAAAACGAAAGGGTTTTTTAAAAACCCTGAAAGTATGTTTGAAGTAGACGAGTGGCGTTCTTATGGAGATTGTTTGTGGGATCTAGTAATTGATGATGATAAATCAGCAAGAAAATTAATGAAATCTTGGAGAGAAGTTATTAATTGTATAAAAAGATATAAAACTGAAAGGCGAATAGCTACAGCCGCCTCAGATCGGCTTGAGCAGTCCGATCCTGCCGCTGGACGTCTCACAGCAGGGGGTGACTATTTTTCACCTCCGCCTTCGGGAATTCCTGTTCCCGTTGGTCGCCGACCCTCTCGTCCCCCTCCTGATCCGCCGACAGAAAGGGCTTGTCCCTCCGCACCGCCGGGGGAAAGGGAGGGGGAGGGTCCAAGTGAAAATGAGAGGATAGACGGTGGCGGACAGGAGACTGCTCAAGCTGAAAGTCTTCTAAAGGCCTCACCCCCCCCACCCCCCCACCCCCCCACCCCCACCCCCCCCACCCCCCCCACCCCCCACCCCCACCCCCCCCACCCCCCCCACCCCCCCCACCCCCCACCCCACCCCCCCCCGTCCCAAGCTCAACAACAGCCGCGTTTAGTGCGGGTTGGTTGGGACAAAATAGCACGAGAAGCTGTTGAACAAAAAGATTTTGACTTATTAGATCAAATTAGCCCTCAAGCCTTCCCGGTAATCTACCAGGTAGATAACGCGGGGGCTATGACTGGGGTGCATCAGGCCCTAGATTGGAAAATATTAAATCAATTGCGAAACACGGTTAATGAATCGGGAGTGCATAGTGAGCCTGCAAGGCAAATGCTAAACTATATCTGGGGTAGCGGAATGCTATGTCCAGAAGATATTAAGAACATAATGAGGCTTATTTTGAAGCAATCACAACAATTACTTTGGCAAGCTCACTGGCAAAGACTTTGTGAAATATCTGCGCACTCGCCCCGAGCCCCAAATGATCGTTTAGCTGGAGTAACTGTAGAACAACTAATGGGTATAGGTCCTTTTGCCTCTGTAGAAATGCAGATGCAAACTGGCCCAGACGTGTTGTTAGAATCTATGAAATTAGCACGAGAAGCCTTGCAGAAAGTTAAAACTACACCAGCTCCTCCCTCATATATGTCAATTAAACAAGGAAGAGAGGAGCCTTTTGCATCTTTTGTAGATAGAGTCACAGACGCTATTGACCGTGCAGATATGGCAGATTTTATGAAAGGACCTTTGCTGAGACAGTGTGTATTAGAGAATTGTAATACTTATACGAAGGGCATTCTTGTTACCTTACCCTTAGACGCCACCATAGAAGTCATGTTAGAGCGAATGAGTAGAGTTCCTGTAGGAGCTCAAGCCATGTTAGTTGAAACAATCAGAGAACTAGGGGAAAAATTAGTCAAGGCGCAGGGACAGGCGTTTGCAGCTCTTGCCCCACTGAAGCCTCCGGATGCCCACCAAAGTAAGACGACTGGCCGACGAGAGTATAAGTGCTTCCGATGTGGCTACCCAGGACATCTGCGTCGACAATGTCGGGAGCTGCCAGAACTGTCAAATGAATAATCATAATACTACGGTCTGCCGGCATTCGGGAAACGGGAAACCGAGCGCCAAGAGCCGCAGCGCGCCGACACCAATCGCGGCTCCGGTCACCTTCAGGCCATCGGCAGCCCCCAACCAAATGACAGTGCAGAGATACCAGACGCCATTACCCAACTTCGACCAGCAACCAGGGGGAGCCTCGGACTGGATCTGGCAACAGCAGTAGATGTCACGCTAATTGACGACCGGCCGCGAAAAAATTGCTACAGGAATTAAAGGGCCCATAGTTATCAATGGACAATCTCATGGAGCGTTGTTGTTGGGGCGATCATCCAGTGGTCTCCAAGGACTTTTTATATTACGAGGACTTATCGATTGTGATTCAAAAACTCAGTACCCACATCGTTGACCGAGCAGTGGATCGTATTGACCCTGACTTACCTGTGGACTTAACCGTTTTGCACGGCCCCACACATTTTATTGGTGCACTCACGCAGTGCAAAAAGAAAAAGGGGGAGACTGTGAGAGTATTAGAATGGATATTTACCGGAATGCAACCAAAGACTACAATTCAAGAGAAGACACGAAATTTAGCGGAGATCATCCGGAAAGGGAGGTCACGCATCTTGCAGATTACCGGAACAGATCCAAATGTTGTGTATTTACCAATACGTAGGGAAGACTTAGAGTGGTGGTTGCAAAAATCACCGGCATTACAGTTGAGTCTACTGAGTGAGGCTCTGGACATTAAGGTAGAGTCACTAAAAGCACCTTTGCTAAAATGGATTAGTAATAACGCTTGGATAGAGCGGCCGAAACGCAGTGAACGGCCTCTATCAAATGCTGTTACAATATACACAGACGCAGGAAAAAGGTCACGAAAAGCGACAGCAACGTGGCACGAAGATGGTCAGTGGAAACATCAACTCCTTCAAGCAGAAACAGGTGACTCTCTACAAACATTAGAACTGGCTGCTGTTGTTTGGTCATTCCTGCAATGGATGCACAAGGAACTGAATATAGTAACTGACTCAATGTATGTAGCAGGTATTGTAAATCGCATTGAAGACGCTCGAATCAAGGAAGTGCAGAACCTGCGACTGTTTGAGCTACTTCGACAATTGCAATCAGCCATACAACAACGCACGCTATCTTATTGTATCATACATATCAGAAGCCACAAGTGGTCTGAGGGACTTGGAGAAGGGAATGCACGTGCTGACCAACTCGTGTCCATGGCGGCTCCCCTGAGTGAGTTTGTGAAGGCACGGGAGGCACACAGTGCTTTTCACCAAAATGCGCGAGGCTTGCACCGACAGTTCAATATCACCATAGAAGAAGCCAAGGGGATTGTGCGGGCCTGTCCTACGTGTAGCCACCATGGGCCTGGTCTTGGAATCGGCGTGAATCCCAGGGGACTCGAGGCCAGAGAATTGTGGCAAGTGGATGTGACTCACGTTGCTGACTTTGGCAGACTGAGATATATACATGTTACGATTGACACCTATAGCAAATTTATATGGGCCACGGCACAAACAGGAGAACGAGCACTCCACGTAATGCGACATTTGACTAGTTGTTTTGCAGTTATGGGAGTGCCACAAACGATAAAAACTGACAATGGCCCTGCATACATAAGCGCCAAAGTGAAACGTTTTTTCCAAACATGGGGAGTGCGACATACTACTGGTATTCCGCACTCACCCACGGGACAAGCTATCATTGAAAGGGCGCATCAAACGCTGAAACAATATTTGCAAAAATTTAGGGAAATCTCAGATGTACAAGAAAGACTTGTTAAGACTCTTTTTGTGCTAAATCATTTATGTATTTTTGCAGATCAGAAAGAGCCACCAGCATGGGTGCATGGTTATCCTAAAGAAAATAAGGATGACAAGCCAGTTTTCGTTATGTATAGAGATCCAGCAACCGGACTGTGGAAAGGTCCAGCAGAAGTGAAGTATATGGGTAGAGGTTATATGTGTGTACTTACTCCCACAGGGCCGAAGTGGATTCCAAGCCGCTGGACCAAAGCTGCTGTTGCTGATGATGATCAATGCAGCTCTGTCTGTACTGATCCCAGCGATGCCGTTGCCCAGCCGTGCGAACTTATGGGTGGCGTGGGCAAATAAAACTGGGATGACAGATTTTTGCCTGAGTTCAGCTACGGCAACTGAGCCCTTTAAAACATGTCTGATAGGCTTTCCTGAAATTATTGCCAGAGATTTTGATAATTGGACGTCTGTAACAGTTAATTGTATAAATGTTACTGTAGCAAATTGCTCGGTACAACTAATAAGAGCCCTAAATCATACTCTCCCTTGGGACCCCCAAGAAATTGACCTTTTGGGGTCAGAAAAAACTGGAAATGCAACTGATAATGTTACTACTCAGACATGTTTTGTGTTTGGCAGCTTTAGCCGCTTTGCCGCACAGGCCCAGACCTTTCAGTCATTGATCGGCATAAGCAGCCGCACTGATGATAACAACCCTTTTGTTAATACCACCGGTTGGACTGTTGTTTCACCTTTTACAATATAGAATTATGGTCAACCACAGCCAATGTATTTGCTTCCCTAGTGCCTAACATAGGCACTGCGCAAGCGCTGGTTTGGTATTTTATTAACAATTATAGTTATAGTAAAAATAGCATATCGCTGTATTTTAGATAATGTAGTAAAAATGAACCACAATGTATTGGTGGTCCAAAAAGAAAAAGGGGGAAATGTTGGAGAAAGTTAGCCAGACTAGGCCGCGGTGGGAAAATTCTGAGTCATGCTGACAAGGGAGAAAAGAAAGTTATGCTGACCTTGCTCTGTGCAGATAAGCAACTTTGAGAAAGTACAGTATAAGGAAAACAGGATGGAACCCGGACCACGTAGCAGTAACCGAAAGTAGGAGGAATATGATAATGTAATTTTTAGAGCTAAGCCAATGATTGTGAGACAAGTGTGCATAAGGTAGAACTTAGTGTATAAATATGTGTAAGGTTTTACAATAAAGTTGAAGCTGGCCTTATCACTCACATTGAGTCGACTGCCTGCCTTCCCTCGCTCGTCGCATCCGGAGATGGAGGAACCACACCTCCCTGGCAATCTGTGCCAGTATTCACTGTCCACACTGTTAGAAAAGCGTCACCGATGTCTAACCTGAACCTTTCTTACAGCAATTTAAACTCTTTATTTCCTGATTTCTGCACGATGGACTAGGTGACTTCTTTCTTCTTTTCAAAGGCCTTTTAAATCTGAAGGGTTTTTTATCACACTTCTGCTAAGACTTGCCTTTTCCTTAGCTGAATAACTTTGATTATTTATCTTGTGCTTTCTGATTATTCTTGTTGCTCTCCTCTAAATTCTGTCCAGTTGGTTTAGATACTTTTGGAGTAAAGTGGGCAAATGAGACACAGTGCTTTAGCTTAGGTCTTATCTAGGCTGACTAAAGCAGAACTGCATTATGTATCTACATCCCAGTACAGTATTTGTTGCTTTCACACAAGTATGGCATTGCTTACTCAGTTCTGTTTAATATCTATTATAAACCTTATTTCTTTTTCTGTGGAACTGCTGCTAAGACACTTGTTTCCTACCCTGAAAAGCAGTCAGCACTGTGTTGCATAATAGCATCACATTTTCTTCAGACCAATGTCAAAACTGTATCAAATTGTAAACTTATTCTCCAATGTACATGCAGTCCCTCGCATCCTGAAGTCTCCTGCAGAATCAATCAGTGTGCATTCTACTTCATCCCGTGTTAGTATTTAATAGTATCAGGTGTGACATATTCTTGAGAATGCTGCTCAGAACAGACCTCTGGTATGATTGCCAGTTGGACAGTGCTTCACTGGTAATTGCTTTCAAAATACACTTTTTCAACTGGCTTTGCACCTATTTTGTAAGAATTTAATCTGCCCTTTGCAGAACAGATTATCATATGAGACAGTGCCAAAGTCTTACTAAAGTAAAGGGTTGAAAAACTACTGTAACTTCCCTAATCTATCTGTGTTGCTACCTGGTCATGGAAAGAAGTTAGATCAGTGGCGTGATTTGTTCTTGATTAATATATGTCACATGTGACTCATCTCCCTGTTCTTTTCCAGGTGCTTACAAATGCACTTTTTCTAGGAAGATAAATTAAGCTGACATGTATAATTTTTCAGCTCCTCCTTTTCCCATTTTTGTGTCTTCTGCTGCTGTCCCCAATAATTCTCACAGGTGACTACCGATGGTTCCGAGATGGCTGCAGCCCTCTTTAAGTTTCTTCAAGCTGTTCAAGTTTCCTGCATGAAATTCTACAAACCCAGCCAATCTGAAAATAGCTAATTTATGTAATATTTTCTCATCCAGTCCTTTGCTTTTTCAGGCTGAGATTTTACTCCTTTCACTCTACTAGTTAGGATATTAGCCATCTGTCTGCCACTCATCTTTCTAATGAACACCGATACAAAAAATAAATCAACTGGTTCTGGCCTTGAATTATCTGTCAATAGATTTCCCTCTGTTGAGCAGTGGATCAACACTTTTCCTTCTCTTTGTTTTACTACTAACGTACTTGTGGAATGTTTTTTGTAGCTCTTGACATTTCTTGGTAGGTCTGTCTCATTTTATACCTTTGTTTTTCTGATTTTGTCCTTCATTATTCAAATTATTTTTTATACTTGCCTTTTTAAACTACTTACTTTCTCCTTTCTGTACATTTCCTTCTTGTATTTCAGTGAAGAGCTCTTTTTTTAGCTAAGTTGGGTCTTTACTACAACTTCTAGCTCTGTAGTAGGATATATTGTATGTGTGGTTAGTATTGTTTCATTAAGTAACTACCAGCTCTCTTTAACTCCTTTTACCTTACGCTTGCTCCCCCATGACCTGCTCCGGGAATTTAGCTATTAGTATTCTGTTTTTATGGAAATTTTTCTTCCTAGTCCATTGTTTCTACTTTGATGTTCTTACTTCCTTCTGTAAAGTTCTGACACTGGATCATTTCATGATCACCTTCACCCAAGTTACCTTCTGTCTTTGCAGCTGGTCCTTCTGTATTGGTCAGGATCGAATGTAGGTGAACAAGCCTTCCTGCTGCTTTCTGCAGATTCTTGTGCTGTGCCTTAGCTTTCACCTTGGGTGTTTTCTGTACTTTTGGGTTGAATCAGATTTCTTCTAAATGCTGTCTTATATTCTGATTTCATTAGGATGGGAGATTTATTGACAAATCTTCAGCCAGATTCAATTTTTTCAACTATTAGTTTTATGCATTTTTGTTGTAGCTTCATGGAAACTCTAAAGAACAAAAATGTGATTCATTTTCACTGGTCTCTTACTGTAAAAGTCTCTTACATTTTTTGTCTTATGCATCTTATCTCTCCTTCGAAGTATATTCCTAACTAGAATTAAAATCTGGAAGCTAGATTGAGTATATTGTGCTTTACTGATTTAAAAAAAAAATCTTTCAGGAATGTAGAATTTAAAAATAATTTTCATAATTACTTTAATGCCAATTTAGCCAACCATTTCAGTATATATTTACCTTCAGTCTCATTGAACTTGATGAGGACTTGAAATCCTTTTAAAAGAAAATGGAAGCAAAAATTATTAATACTCAGAGTGATATCTCTGACTTCATTATTTATTTAACTGTTTGAAACTGTTATTCAGTGGTTTTGTTTGCATTAGAGGCATCTTTCAAAAGATTCTTGCTATTCTTAGCATGCTTTAACTGCAAATGTAGACTGTCTAAAGCACGCTCCACACTGTTCCAGAAACCAGGAAATATTGAGGGATGTTCTACTGCCCGTCTGGTGGGACAGAAATGTTTATAGCTTAAATGAGTCTTTGAAAAATTGTTGACTTATTAATGAGAAAAATCAGGAATCCCAATTTAATTTGCCTTTTCGGAGACTTCTTGTAAGGTATGAGTAGAAATGAAAAACCATTTGCATTGTTTTCCATATACAGGCCTCTCCATTAAGATTATCTTATCGTTATTGATTTCTGTCATGTGCTTCCCTCATTTTCCCCTCCCTGGCTGACCTATAGTCTCCTGGTGCATTCGTGGCTCCTAGCACTATTTGATTATTACGAGGACTTTGCCACATCATTAAAATCCTGTGGGAGCTAACAAACAGATGCCCAGCTTAAGGAAACCGATACCCGGCAACCCAGCAGTACGTGGCATGTGTTTCACCGTACTTCAGACCTGGCTGTCCCGCCTTTGCTGTACGGGTGTAAGGGAGCCGTGGCTGCCATGGGCCGAGGTGCAGGGTCTTGCCCTTGTGGGAGACCTCTGTGTTTAGTATGATCTGCCCTGTCAGCCAGTCCACAACGCCAGCCAAATTCAGCCCTCGTGTCATGTCTCCTGACACGTCACACTGGAAGTAAATTTGGTCCGTGCCATTAACCACAAGTCCCAACAAAGCAAAACATCTTCCCATCATTCTGAGGTGGCTGCTGAAGTTCGGTTTTGTTCTCCTTTGTCTCCATTTCCACTGTCCTTTAACCCTCTGCTTTCCTGTTTCCTCTGTGTTGTGCCATGTGCTTCCTGTCTCCCCTCTCCTTTCACCTGTTCGTTACGTGCCTGTTTTCCCATTTCTCTCATCCCGTCCTCTGCTTCTTTCTTGTGGGGCCCTGATAGCCTTCCCTTTCAGTCTTCCCTTTGCAGAACCAAGTCACCTGCTTTACTCTTTCTTTTTCCCTCACTAGCCCCTTTCTGAAAGTCCTTACCCAGGTCTCTGCGAGTGGCCTGCGTGCTCTCGCATTTCAGAGAGCTCTGGCGAGCGGCTATAAAAGGGATGCCAGCTAGGCCTGATAGTTTAGAAAAGACAGAGAGTGGGAGCAGAGCTTTTTCTTCATTCCTGTTTCTCGTGTTGTGCTGTAAGGGAGAAGAGAGCTGAATAGAAAAAGGTGCTGAAGGAGGAGGAAGCCTCCGTGGTGGGGGACTGAATGGCGGAGGCAGCTGCGTGTGGAGGAATGCTGTTGTGCCCACTGCGGGTCGAGAGCAGCAAGCGGAAGAGCTAGATATGCCTGCGTAGCCTCAGATCTGGTGTGATGTTTGGCCATTGCGCACTTCATTAGTACTTTAGAAAGTTTAACATGCATTTGTTTATTCATCTTCACGTGTCATGTCACTGTTTTAATTTGCTGAGCATTAAGAGCCAAGTTTGTCTTTAGGATGTCTTCAGAGCTTTTTCTACTCGCGTAGCCTGGGCACAGTTTCGACTTACATACCATTCTTTGTTTTTACAGCTTCTTTGTTCCGTTTTTCATTTTAGCCTTATTTTATTTTACTGCTCAACCTTTAAAATTTTATTTCATTTCGCTTTATTTTTCAGACACTTCTTATCGAACCTCACATCCCACATCGTCCTACTAAAACCATTACACAGGTAATAGGACATAGGTGTGCTGTAGAGCCAGGCTGCTAGACAAATGGAAATAACTCCTATTTCTGACAGTGTGATGTGTATCAGCTGAAGTATGCTTTCTGTTAGACGTGATAAGTATGTGAGACTTAAAATCCTGAATATATACTACATTGCTCTGCAACAGTAAGCATCTGTGCAAGGACTTTTAATTTAGGGAAAAGAGAACTTGTGTTTTGTTTTGCAGAAGGCAGTACAGAGATTGCAGAAAGTTTAAAATCTGTGTGTCTTGGTCCCTTTTTTTTCTCCATGATCACCAAGGTTCCTTCAGAAAAGATCCTCAGAGCTGGAAAGATTTTGCGGAATACAATTCTGTCCCGAGCCCCTCACATGATAAGAGATCGTAAATACCATCTGAAGACTTACAGGTGTGTGAGCTGATTGTATAGAGGTCTCTGAATTTTTATGCCTGCCATCCTCTGATTTGTGATTTATGCCTTACCATACTTGCAGGTCTCAAAAGGTCTGAAATTATTCTGTGATGCTATTTGAGTCTGGATGTTAGGCAGTCTTTAATGGGCCTGGTAAATCTTTTCTGAAGTAATTTGACTGGAAATTGAGTCCATGATTGTGAACAGAGTATTCACATACAAAAACTCTTCCAAAGTTAATAGCATAGTTAGCTGGAATATTCTGTGCAATATCAAGTTAAAATGTAGATTCTGTTCTCTTCATATATCAGTAAGAGATAATAGGAAAGCTTATTAATATATTACGTTACTGTACTGATTGCTGCAGCAGTTTTGCTCAGTGTGGAGTTCTGAAAATTCACCTGGTGAGAAACATTCCTTATGTAGATTTTCTGTTATATTTTAAAATTTTTTTTTCATTGTATTGCCAGGCTTTCTTATCTTCCTGCTGGTGGCAGCACTGTCTTGCTGAAATGGGATAACAATGTCACTTATAGAATAGAAATCTGACTTCAAGGAGTCAAGATCTATCTACTATTGGCTTAAGGAACAATCAATTTGTTTTAGAGTCTAATGTTTAAATCTCATACCTAATGCATTATTCAGAGTATATTTAAATAAAAATTTGTTTAAAATCTCTGAGTATGTCTTTTTCTAAATAGTAAATCAGTATGTTGCTGATCTGCTTTTGAGATAAGTGCATTGATTTTCCATATTTGAGTCCAAAGTGTATTTAATACAATACAAGATATTTGGAGCTTGTGAGTTGATCTGAGAATATATCATGATATGACATTGCTCATTGTTCTAGAAGAACAAAAGAGCGTGTATGATAAATGAAGACCAATGCTGGTCCAAACAACTGCGCCATTTTATCTTATGCATAACTGGGAAAAACTCTTACTGTTCTATCCTTTTTTTTTTTAAATATGGAATGCCAAAATTTAGATTGGATCCAGGTGAGGGAAAGTTTTGTCATCAAAATGGGATTTTAATTGGAAGAGCATTATTTAAGCTATATTTCAGCAATTTCAGTATTATCTATTTCCTTGGTCTCTGAAAGTGATGCAAGAAATGTGGAGCTATGAGAGCCTGTTTAGAAGGACTAGCCACCTTCCTCTCTGTTCTACATGTGATTAGTTATAGATGTGTAAGTTTTTGATCACATTGCTAATTTGTTTCTGTTCTGCTGAGCTAGGGAGTATTATGACAAAGAATTTTACTTGGTGACCACGAGGCTTTTTGGTTTTTTCCCCCTCTTTAGGCGTTCTCCAGAACTTGAGGCCTGCTCTTGTCTGCCTCTGGGTCAGTCAGGAGTTGCGAGGTGACCAGCACCTAGCATGACAGCCTCAGAAACATTGTAGACCTACAAAACCAATGTCCCCAAATACAGCATGGCTGGAGTTTGGTTACAAATGGAGGAACAGCCTCATAACACTCACTCTTCCTGTGGAGGCTGTTCTGATTGGCAAAGCTTTTACAGTGTTAGTTGATTGTTTTCATGCAGGATTCTGAAAAGTGTGCGGCTTTTGCTATCCCATGGCATACAGAGAAGGTTTCCTTTGACATCTGGGTTGGAGGTTGTTGTGCTAGTGCAACAGGTTTTGTACCAGGTAGCACAGGCTCACTCTGATCCTCTGAACTTGCATTTCCCAAAACACTTGTTCTGCTGAGGTGGTCCTCTCAAAACTGAGAGGACTGAACACCTTCACTGGTATTTCAAAACTGAACACCTTCACTGGTATTTCAAGCATATACGTGTAGATGGTGACATCATGTTTTCTGTAGAGAGAGTTGAC